>NC_062544.1:40837383-41148633 GCF_016906955.1 Phacochoerus africanus
AGCTTACCATTTGCTGCTTCTCCTTGGGTACTTGTTCTTCTCTGAGTAGTATACATTTATTTTCTACTTTTTAAAGTCAGGTTTATTGAGATGTTACTTACAGTAAAATTCATTCATTTTGGTGTATGCCTGTATACATTTTGACAAATGTATACAGTCATGTTAATATTACCAGAATCGAGATATTAGAACAGTTTGATCATCCCTAAAATCCCCTTGTAATCCCTTTTAGCCAACATCTCTTCCCATTCCTAGCTGCTGGAAACCACTGATCTATGAAGTTATATTTTAAGCAGTTAGCATAGTGCCACAACTTCCTAGAACAATGTTAATCACCTTGGAAAGAGAACATAATTGGATAGTAGATCTTCACCTTGGTATAGAATTACCAGAATTAGCAAGTGAAAACAGCATATAGTTATACAAAAAGTCATTCATGGTTTATATTAAATTCTAATTCAACTGGGCATTCTGTATTTTCTCTGGAAACTGTCTCTTAGATGGGTATGGTCAATGTGGGAACTGTTGAAGTTAAGCGTGAAAAATTAGCAGACAGAGGAGGATGTAAAGGGAAGGACAATGCAAGAAAAAAAGGTCATGGTTCATCAACAATGTAAGTCACCATTAAGACGTTTGAGGACAACCTAAAAGGCTTCGAGAGAATGAGATTTTTGAATGAAACAATTCACTTACTTGTACATAAATGATACATGCAAGACTGCTTTGAAGACCAAGGTTCTTAGTGTTCCAGTTTGTAAACTAATGTAAGATTCTATCAAGCAGCTTGCTGCCAAGCTGTGCTGTGGAGAAGTGCAACTCAGGAAGTCATTAAGCGCTCTGAAATAGGTGAACTGTGTGTTATGGAAAGGGTAAAGTGTATGTGAGGCTTCTGCCCTTTAGAAAATGAACTGTTCCTGAGTTATCAAAGAGAGTTTAGTGCTTGCCATTTCTCAGGATGACCGTGTAGCAAATTTTATAGTAAAATATTTTCCTGATTCAAGTTGACAATAATTAAAATGACTAGCCACTGTGTATGTTTCCATTATTGGAACAGAAGGGCTTGCAAACAAAGCCAAAGAAAGATGCTTTCAAGTAGGTTCTTCTTACTCTACATTAAAGAATCAACTATTTTAAAAGACTTCTGGCAAGTCCATTGTTTATACTACAGATGAGTCTTACCTTTCTCTTCTAAAACAAACTTGGAAGGACAGTTACTTGGAAACAAGTTGTTGGTGTTGGGTCTGAGTGGTAATGCCTCATGTCTGTGCATATTCTGCATTCTTTCCCCAGCTCCCCAAAGCTAACCTTCCCTGTGTGGCCACCTCCTGCCTCAGAGCCCTGCTTGGGTGCCTATACTGCTAAACTGGTTGATACTGATCTGATAATAGTTAAAAACAATTTAGTGTGGTAATGCTAGTAGTTAATGATATACAAGTAGCATCTTTGGCTTCTGGGTTTGAGGGAGATTGGAATTATGCAGAAGACAGGTGATTTGGGGGTAGGAATATTTGCTTGCTTACCACAGAAATGTGCTGTCTCTTCTACATAGAACCAGCCCTTGGTGTGTCTTGCTCGAGAAGCCTGGGACTAAAAGGGTCCTTGGAAATGATCTTGTTCAGTGGTTTTCAGATTTTATTTGGTTGTAAATGGAATCCATTTTTAAAGTTATATGGAAAGTACAAATATAAAGGGGGCAGAAGCAAAACAGCTCTGATAGAAACAAGTAGGGAATCCAAAGTCCCTTTAATTCCTCCTTTTTCTTCTCTGCTTATCTGTGGAAGTGTCAGAATCACCTGGGACTGAGGCAGGGAAAGTCACATGCATGGTTCCAGGGGAAATAGGTCCCTCTTCTTCAGGGTTCTTTCCATCACTCCAGCTCATTTGGCTTAGCAACTGTCTGGAGCAGTGACATGAGCATCCTGGGCTTGTCCTTCCTAACCAGAAAGCCATGTGGGACAGAGATCAGGACCCCACAGATGAGGACCAAGAGGTCATGTCTTGCATAAACCCGGTGGCAGGCCTTGGCATAGAGTCAGAGCAGGAGATGATTCAGAAATCTTGATGCTTAAAGATTTTACCCTGTGGCTATTTAAATATCTGTAATAAGTATTGCCTAAGGTCTGTAATGTGATTTACAACAACTATTTGGCCCCCCCCACTCAACCTGAGAAGATGAGCAAGTTGATGTTATCAGCATTGAAAATTGGAAGATAGGAATTATTAGGTGGGTCCACTGGAGATGGGCTGGAATGGGTTGTTATTAGGTTAGAAGCAGTTATGAATAGGGCACTGAGATTGGATATGGGGTATCAAAATTTTCCTTTTCATGACAGATACAGGACATATTTATATATAATTAAGTATTCAAGGAGATAAAATTGGTAAGATGTTTAGACAACAGAAAATTCAAAGTGATCTTGCCATTAGATCATACTTGGGGAGGAAAAAATCATGTCGACAATTCTCATTGGGAAGAAATGACTACATATAGTTATGGCAGCAAAGGCTGTGTTGGTTGATGATATGAGTGGGAGTCACTGACTCAATACCATAGATGAGACAGGAAGGGTGACATATAAAAGGAGGGATTTTTTTTTTTTGGCCACATCTGCAGCATATGGAAGTTCCCTGGCTGGAGACTGAACCTGAGCCACTGCAAGACAACACCAGATCCTTAACCTGTTGCACCACAGTGGGAACTCCAAGGAGGGAATTTTATCTGGACTTGATATTGGCTCATTCTCTATTTCCACATGCTGTCTCTTTTCTCTCATCTTCTTCCTTCTTCTCTTCACCATCACAATTTACTGGTTCCAGCTAGACAATTCACAGAACATTACGATCTTGCCTGCTTAATTTCTTTTATAGAAACGCTTTTCACGTTCTGCTCTCTCTATATGTCAGGGGTTCTTTTCCTGCAGGATGAAGATAGAATTTAGGACATCAATGAAACTGCATGGGGAAAAACTATAGCATTATTGTTGTCAATATATTGCTGAAATTTAACAGTTTCTTCCTTATCAATGTGGGCCATAAACCACAGGAGCAGTAGCAGTACCATGTCCAATGTTTGCTCACAGAAATCAGAGTATTCTCATGTCACATTATAGTCACAGATATCTCTCTATATAATTTGTGCACATCATTATGTCAAAATTATGGTAGTTTATTTAGCTAGCTATTAGATCTTATAATTTAATGTGTTAATAAAGAATCATATATATGTGTATATATATATGTATTACCATTTCACAAATTAAAAAAATATTTTAGGTATATAGGCAGTTCTGCTATGTTGCAACATGTTTGTTCTTAAAAATCACCCTGCCATGTAAAGTCAGACCATAAAAACCATAGAGTTCATGGGAAATGTGGAGTTCAGGGCCTAACACTCAGAAATGTTATCAGTTAAAGAAAAGATAGGGACCTATTGAAAATGTAGCCCAGCCATACAGTTATGTGTTAAATGGTTAAGAAATACTTAAACTCATGACTACTAGAATAAATACGGTACCTCACCTTGAGAAAGATCTCTGTGTGGTTGTGAGGTGGGTGAGGCTTGTGAATTATTGTGAAGAGGGGTTATTTAAACTTGATGGCAAGTTGTAAGACCAAGTGTGGATGGGTGCAGCTGATGACCCTCCTGGTGCACCATGGAAGCTGGTGGAAGTTTGGGTCGCCCATTTCTGTGTTTGGTATACTCTTATGCCCCTAGGTTTGCTGGGTGCCAATTTTGCTTTTGCCTCTTGTTTCTCATAGAGGAGATGATGTATAAGCAAACAGGAAATCTGGGTTATTATGCCCAGATTGTTCCCTAATATAGCAATTGCACTGGAACAATTTCATGTTTTCAAAACAAGCAGTAAAGCAGATATTGCTGTCGTTGATTTCCTCTGTGATACAATTATTTTATTTCAAATATTCAAATATTTTAAAATATTGTGAGAAGGTCTTAGACTTCAGGTTTACCAAGCATCCATTGCACAATAAAGGTCAGGAACCCCTGGTCTGACAGACCCTTTTCCTTCACTCAGCTCTAATGCCTGTAACTCCTCCAGGGAATCCCATCCAGCTCTAGAAAAGCAGGTACTGTAATAATTAGCAGTTCAGGGCTATTAATCGTTAATGAGTGAAGAGGGGGTGAGGGCAGAGGGGGTCTTGTCTTCTAAGAGCTCAGGAGAGAAGCAAACAGATGAAATGACAACGTTCATTGTGCTAAGAATATAGAGAATTCCTGGCAAGAATTTTTAACTATTTAGAGGTGCTTCTGGGAGAGACTGTGGGGCTCTTACCCGGAAGTCCTTTTCCTCTAAGAGTAGAATGTCCTTTATTTATTTGGTTGAAGACACTGCCCTATTTAAAGGGATCCGAGGTAGAGTAGATGCTCTTGGCATTTTACATCTTTAAATAATGCTTTGCTCAAGTCACACATTGGTTAAGTCAGGCATGGAGTTGGAAGTCATATTTGGAACCTTCTGAGCCTCTCTGTGGGCTTGCTTAGCGTCCTTATGTTAGGGTGACAGGGTTTGCAGCTAAAGCCAAGAAGGAGCCAACGTTACAGCAGAAGCCTCTTTCAGACCCACTGTGCCGATTTTGAACTGAGGCATTTTCTGTCCACAGCCATATGCAGTGTGAACAGGCCACAGATGTACGTCAAGTGAGTGGGTGAAATAGCATTTGGTGGAAAACGATGACAGTTTTATGGCATGAATCCTTGGAGCCCCAGGTGCTCTTATTCATCCTTCATATATTTTAAGCTTTCAACCATGAGGTTATTTCAGCAGGTTAGCATCTGTATTTTGAAGATGAGCCCTGCAGTGAATCAGAGAGGAGAACGAGTCATCCGTAGAACTGGGAGAGGAGATGAGAGGAGCCTTACTGAAAGATCAGTCATGCAGCCAAGGAGAAGGTCACGGCTTTCTGCCTTTCCTTTTGACCATCCAGCACGCTGACCTTACTGCCCCTTACTGCCCTGGCCACAGCCAACCTTGGCTTGGGCAGATTGTTCCATGCTCCATGCTTTGTATATTCTCCTAGAACATCAGGACTCTGTACTTGGAGTACCCCGACATGAGCCATGGGTTATAATTTCTGAGCTCAGAGTATCCTAGCCCTTGACTTTTGCGTTGGAGATTTTTCCTCTTCTCCTTCTGACTGTTTAATGAATCATACGTCTCCTTGACAGAATGAGGATCCTTTTGTTTAAGTGAGTCAGGGCTATATCTATATATGGCCACTGAATTGACTGCTTAAAAAGTTGTTGCTGTTATTAATTTGAATAAATATATTTGGATGATTATGTGGCTATAAAGAGCTAATAATTCACCAGCCTCTGGATGATACTGATTTTTTTTTCTAATTTTCTGGGTATCATTTTTCAGACTTAGATTTCTAAAACATTTCCTGCCTTTAAAATTATACAGCACATTGGGAGTTCTCGTTGTGGCTCAGTGGGTAATGAATCCGACTAGTATCCATGAAGATTCAGGTTCAGTTCCTGGCCTCACTCAGTGGGTTAAGGATCTGGCATTGCCGTAAGCTGTGGTGTAGGTTGCAGACACGGCTTGGATCCTGCCATTGCTCTGGCTGTGGTGTAGGCCAGCAGCTGTAGCTCCAGTGTGACTCCTAGCTTGGAAATTTCCATATGCCACAGGTGCGGCCCTAAAAAGCAAAAATAAAATAAAATAAAATTATACAATGCATCATAGAAAGTCATTATAACAAATATGATTAGCAGTAGCTGAAATATTTATTTAAATCCACACACTAACATCAATCATAATGAGCACAGTTTAAGTAAGACTATATATTTTTTTTAAATCCAGAGAATGTTATGGGATGTAGAGAACAATAAGCAAGTATATCAAGACCTTAGACTTGTTAGTGATTCAGAGCGACTTTCAAATAAGAGAAGGAAAGAACACAAGCAGCATTCCTATGAAATGGTTATAGGAATAGGGTAGCTCAGGGAAGCATATTATGGTAGAAATATGGCTAGTGAAATAGTATGGTAGGAAGACTGTTTCTTAAAAATTCTTTTACTCCTGTATCATTTACTTTCAAACTGTACTGGCCTTAGACTTGAGCAAGAAGTTCCCCTTCCTGAGCCAACATGTTAGAGGACACAAATTTAGCCCTCCTATGGTCATACCATTCCCCATTAGGTAAAGATTCTTTGGGATCAAGGAATCAAGTCCTTCCCTTTTATAGACCATGGTCATGACATCTGACTGCTGGGATTTCATGCTCAAATGGCCATAAGCTAAGATACAGGTCTATCCTTCAGAAGGCAGGCTGAATTTCATACAAAAGGTGGCCAAAGGCAGCTGTTTACAGGCTAAGGGAAGGTGAATGCCTACCAAACCATGGTGTTCATATATGTGCTTGTAAATCCCAGTGAGGAAGTGAATTGGTACAGAAGGAAGGAGGGTGGGCTAGAGGCTGAGGGATCCAACGTTTTCTGAGTTACTACATTCCGGTATAGAACTTTTCCTAGGTGCTTTGCATACACTGTCTCAGTCAGCCCTGTAGGATACTTCAGGGTAATGTTTGATCCTCACATTATTTATGAGAATGAGGTTGCAGGGAGTTAAATAATTAGCCTAAGGCCACTGAATTAGTAAAAAGTTGAACCAAGATTTAAACCTTAGATGGTTAGGTTCCAAAGTGCATGTTTGCTTCCACTTTGTTATGTTGCCTATTAACAGTATCTTCGCTTTTACACCTTCCCAGTTCTTCCCAGACCCTGGCACAAAATGATATACAATAAAGATTTGCTGAGTAACTAAGATAGTAGGACAAAGTATTTGTTCACATTTACTGTTAATGGGATACAGAATATAGTTATGGTGTAGATGAGAAATTCCAGGTAAAATGTGCTGTAGGGGACTTTTCACTCCTGATCTATCTATGCTATTAAGCATGTTGACCTTACCTAAATACTGTAGCTCTTGAGCCTACTGGGATCACCTTTTCACTAGTCAACCTAGTAAATTGCTGCACATTTCCCGGCTAGTATGAACTCAAATGTCCAGAAGGAACTTCCATTCAGAGAAAACAGGTAACAAACACCATGTATATTGCAGTCCCCTGTTTTTTTTTTTCCCTTAAAATTACACAAAATTCTGGGTGTTAGGGTAATGTAAGGGTGTTTGTCAGATTGCCTGCCTCATGAATCAATTGATATGGTCCCTCTGTTGGTGGGATCCCATTCTTGACTTTCCTGTGCTATAGATATTCACCTGTGCAGCTAGCTGCTAGTGCTGCTCCCTCCTGAAACATTAACTGCACTGTCGCTTGGCTTGGTTGTTCCTTGTGCTTCCTCCCCCTTGTTTGAGATGCCAAGACCATTCTCTGCTGTTGGCAGAACGCCCTGGAATGCTTTTCCAACTCTTGCTCTAGACTACTTTTTGTATTTTCTCCATTTGTTTCCATCTGTATGCTTAACTGTTTTGCTTGATTTATCTGTCTTCCCTACTAGATCATAGCCCCAGTTGATGGTAGGCTTCGTGTCTCTCTTGTTTACCACATCTAACACAATGCCTGCCACATGGAAAGTACTTAGCACATTTTTGTAGAATGAGTGAATGAACTGCCATCATAATTGAGTCATTATTTTTTCAAAGAAGTTCTAGTGTTAAGGTATCAGATCAAGGATTCCTTTCATAGTTTTCTGAATAGTATGAGTGAATCCACTTGCTTTGGAAGACTCATTTGGAGTGTGGTCATCAGATACTTTCCCAGAGTGACATGCCACTTCTAGGACCCTCCCTTTTTCCTCTGGAGAGACAGCAACCTGACTCTTCTCAGAAAGAGTGATACCTTAGAAAAGTTTATTCATTTCCCCAAGTGCTGCCAACAGAATCCCTGTTGTTTCCCCTCCTGATTCCACTTACTCAGTCACTGTGCAGAACAGTGTCAAATCCCCCTTGTCTCTCAGTGACTAGGCATAGAAATCTTCTGGGTGAATGGCTCCCTAAAACCAGAACTCTGAATCCTAATGTTCACTCAGCAGAACTGGACTTTTGTGCAAGAAGTCTGGTAACCATTGCCTGAGTTTGGGGAAAGGATTCTTTTATGATGATGATGATCATTATTATTTTAACCTTTGCTGTCATTCTTTTAAAATTATATGAGGTGTTACTGGGAATACAGAAAAAATACAGGAATTGTGTTCAACATGATGAATTTTCACATGGTAAACACACCTATGTAACTTCCATCCAGATCAAGAAATTGACTGACTTACTTCACTTAGTATGATAATTTCTAGGTCCCTCCATATTGCTGCAAATGGCATTATTTCTTTCTTTTTTTATGGCAGAGTAATATTCCATTGGATATATGTACCACATCTTCTTTATCCAGTCCTCTGCTAATGGACATTGAGGTAGCTTCCAAGTCTAGACTATTGTAAATAGTACTGCAGCGAACACTTGGGTGTATTTATATTTTCAAATTATGGTTTTCTCTGGGTATATGCCCAGGAGTGTGATTGCTGGATCATATGGTAGTGTTTTATTTAGTTTTTAAGGAACCTCCATACTCTTCTCCATAGTAGTTGCACCAGCTTACATTCCCACCAACAGTTTCTGAGGGTTTCCTTTTCTTCACACCCTCTTCAGCATTTATTGCTTGTAGACTTTTTGATGCTGGCCATTCTGACTGGTGTGAGGTGATAGCCCTTTGTAGTTTTGATTTGCATTTCTCTAATAATTAGTGATATTGAGGATCTTTTCATGTGTTTTTTTGGCCATCTTGTCTGACCAATTTTTAAACTCTTACAAATGAAATTATTCATTATACATTCCTATATGACTGACAATTAATATTTTATTTGTGATATTAATCTATATTGTGTATAACAATAGTCTGTTCCTTTTCATCACTGTATAATATTCCATTATATATTTTGTATACCACAGGTTATGTATCTGCTCTTCTGTTGATGGACATTTGGGTTATTTACATTTTGGGACTATAACAAATAATGTGACTATGTACTTTTTTTTTTCCCACATGTACACCTTTCTTTTGGACATACACTAGAGAGCAAAATAGCTAAGACAAAGATATATTCAGCTTTACTGGATTTTGTCAAAAATTGTTTTCAATGTAGGATTTCTAAGAAGGGGATAAAGTCGTGATAACTCTCAGACTTCCCAGGAAGATAAGAAGCTTCTGGAAAAGAGCTATCTAAGAAACAGTTGTTTGGGCTATACACTTTGGTTTAATGTTAATGAAATCTAAGCTTGAACAACTTTAAAAATGGGGGTAAGAAATACCCATGGGTTATTTAATAAGTTAAGCATCATTAATGAGGACACAGCTCTGGGTAGACTTCTTGTTTAAGAAAATCAAAATAATAAATATTAGTGTTAAGTGAGATGGTAATGAAATATTATAAAGTTTTAAAAAACACTAGGTACAAAATGAAATATTTTAGGGTGAAATGGGGTCATGCAATTGGATATTTCTCCTTATTTAATTCTTCAAATTTTTCTGATGGTCTAGAAGAACAATTTTATGAATTGAGCTGACCAGATTTTAGGAAAAGCATATGGTAAAACTTAAGTTGCTAAATAAAAGTTTTAAGAGTTATCTGTGAGTTGAGGCTATTCTTTCCTCTTATTTTCACATTTACCTTTAAAGTAGAGCCAGGAGCATTTATTGGAATGGTTAAATAAGAAATAATACCAATATCAAATGCTAGCAAAGATGGCAGAAAGACTGGATCACTTATATGTGGGTGGTGGGACTGAAAAATGGTACCACTACTCTGGAAAAATTTTGGTACTTTCTTTTAGAACTAGGCATGTAACTATCACACCACCCAGCAAATGCACTCCTGGGCATTTATTCCAGAAGAATGAAGACTTCTAGTTCATACTAAAACCTGTACATGAATGGTGATAGTAGCTTTATTTGTAATAGCCTAACTAAAAACAACCCAAATATCCCTCAGCAAGTGAATGGTAAGACACACTGTGGCACATTTATTCCATAGAATATTACTCAGCAATGAAAAGGAATGCAGTATTGATATACACAACAACCTGAATGAATCTCCATAGAATTAAACTGAGAGAAAAGAATATAATTGTAAATGGTTACATATTATATGACTCAATTTATTCTTGTTGAAATGACAAAGTTATGAAATGGTAAACAGATTAGTATAGATTAATAGTTGGCAAGTGTTACGAGGGGAGAGGTCAGGAGAGAGCTGAGTGTAGTTACAAAGAGTAGTATGGGAGATCCTTGTGGAAATGAAGTATTTTGTATCTTGACTATCAGTGTCAATATCCAGTAGTGATCTTTTTACCATTGGAGAAAACCAGGTAAAGGATCAACTAGATCTGTCTGTATAATTCCTTATGATTACATGTGAATCTACAATAACCTCAGAAATTAATTAAGGAAAAAGTATCAGGAAGTACTCTACACAGTTTTCCTTAAATCAGTTCTTTTCATAATTAGTTGTTTATGTCTTAAATCTTGTAGATTGTTACCAGAGGAAAGCCACTGCTCCCTGCCTCCCATTAAAGGAAACATTAATTATTGAAATAGTCATCTATCAAAGTTTCTGGTATTTTTTGTTCATGCCACATTTCAAGGAGCCATTATTTCATATTCCTTGACCTGCAGAGATGCCTATGTACTCATGAAGGCATCCAAAATCTTTAGAAGCAATATATCTGAACTGCAGCTAAATAAATGGACAGATAGCTAAGATTATTTTCTCCCCCATAATTACTTTTTTTTTTCTGGCCCCTACGAGCCTGTCTGACCAGCCATTAAAGTCTAAGAAGCTTGCCCATTATACAGTTCCTATTTGACTTAGATAATCCAGGGATCGGTTTACGGAACAGTAGAGGTGATATAATGAATCTTACTGGGAATAAAATGATTGGGACTTTTTGTGTGTTTGTTTTTAAGGCTTAGAGTTAAATATTCACTCCCTAGTTGCTTTTTGTAATTCTATAATTCTTATATCCTGGGGACTCTCACTGTGTTTTTCTAGTCCGCTTCCCTTCACCCCCCTTCCCCATTGTGCCATTGTGCATGGCGTCTGGCCAACGGGTTACCATCTCTGTGAGTTTTCTTATCTAACAGTCTCTTTTATGTATCATTTTCCTGAGTGATCTAGTTGCATATACTTGGGTTTTTTTGTTTGTTTTTGTGTACATTATTTTGACCTGCCAGTTGGCCTTAACTTTAGTGTTGTCTTTGCTGGTCCCTGATGCTGCCAGCTCCTTAGAGTCGTTTTAAACTTTACTGTTACGGCTAAACTTGACTGTTGCATATTGAGAGATAGCCTGGCATTGAAGTGTCTTTTTGAAGAGCAGGGGGCTCTGTTTGGCATGCAAGTCACAGTCTCTTGGTTATTTAACTATAAAGCTTTATAGGTGTGAAGTATAATAATTTTTATTAACTATTGACATGTTTGATATGTCTGGTGAGCAAAGTGAGATGTGTTTTATGACATTCTACTTTCATTATTCTCTAACAAGAGACTTACACTGTAAGGGAAGGGAATTAGAAAGCAAGGAAAAGAAGGGAACATGAAATAATATTCTTTTGAGTGATCATCAAGTGCCATGTCTTTTATGTACATTATCTCATTCAATCTGAAAGGGTTTTAGTAGATACCTAATATATGCATTTTCCAGATGAGGTACCCAGGGTGGCAGTCAGTGGGAGAGCCAGAAGGTAACCCAAGATGGCCTAATGTGAAACTCAAAGGGCATTGATGCTACCTCTTTTCAAACAAAGAGGAAGCAAATGGAGTTCTTGTTTCTTATACTAAATATCAGATTAGCTTGCTAAGAGCCTGGATAGGTTCATTTTGCTTTGAGGTTGATGACCAGCTGAATGTTTCTGAGGCTTCACAGTCAGTGGTGAAGATAGACGATAAAGGTGAAGTAAAATTACCCACATGGGAGCACAACGTGGGTACAAAATTCTCTGAATCACTAATCTATATGATGTGACTTAAGAAATGTTACAAGGGCCTCTGTCTTCCCACAAATATCTTCTCATCCTTATCCTTGTAATTCATTTTTCAGCTGCCTGTTGCTCCCATGTGTCATAAAATTTCCATCATTAAAGTTGTTAATGGTTCATAAAGCAAAATCAAGACTCTTGGTTCCCTAACACCTTTCATTCTTTAGACCATTTTTTCACATAAAATGAAATCACTCAGGAATATTCTTTTGCTATTTGCTTGTGTCATTGTCAATATCCTACTTATGATATTGTACTATAGTTTTAAAGGTGTTACCACTGGGGGAAACTGGGTAAAATATACACTAGATCTCTCTGTGTTATTTCTTGGAATTGCATATGAATCCAAAATTAGCTCAATGAGTTTATCAGCTGCGTTGTTAGTTCCTGGAAAGCTGGACTTCTGGATGTCAAGTTCCTTCTGCTTCACATGCAGAGGTGAGAGGACCTAGAGAGGAACATGGTGTCCCTAAACCCTGTCCTATAAGGAAATCATCGTGAGGAAATGTGATGAGGCATGAGAAGTACAGAGTGTGAAGGCAGCATGGCTTCTGGCATCCTTTACACACTTGGGGAGTGGTTTATGTTGCTGTCCATCATCAGGACAGGTTCTATTCTCCCTGGATCACAAAGTCATTCTCATCACAGGTTCCCAGTTTTAGTTTGATCTTGGGAGCAGAATTTTACCCTTGACTGCTTCAATTTCCTCATCTGTAAAATTGAGGCAGTATAATTTTTCCTGAGAAATAAGTCATGCCAATTTGATTTTGAAGAAGTGAGAACTTTTGTGCACAGGAAGCAAATATAAATTGCATTTCATGTTTTAGTATGGTGAAAGTTCACATGGCCCTAACATACATTATTAACAGACTTTCTTCTCATTTCACTCTTCCAACATTAGAGCTGTATGTGTAAATAAGTTATATTTCTGCACAGAAATCTAGAATATTATTACCTACCTTGTAATTGTTTCTTCATATTTGTCTCAGTGGCAGTTTTTGTTCTTGATGTTGTTTTTTAATAATAGCTAATATTATACTTTGAAGTCAAATAGGAAAGATAGGGAATTATTGAGTTTGAGTGTTAGGAATTATATTCCCAAGGAAGGTATATAATGTTAAGGAAATTTTTAGACTTGATTGCAAGGAGGGTTGGTGTGAATGCCTTTAGGCCATTTGCAGAGCCATTTTTCTCTCCATGTCTCAGCGAGGTTATTACATCAAAGTGTTTATATCTAGGAAGGTAGTGCCTTACACTAGATGGGATGTTAGTTTCACTTAACTTCCTCAGGAAAAGACCACTTACCTGGTGGCATTCTTGGTTGTCTCAGGGATCCTTTGTTATGGAGTGTAAGTCCCAATGTTTATTCTGTAGACCACATTCTTTTATGACAGGGATATTGGCAGGCAGAGCTGTGTGAAGGGACCATCACGTTATCTCTCTCTGTGAGCAGGGTCTCAGGGCTTGTTCAAGGAAGTTGTGTATTGTTTATTTGTTTGAAAATAGCAATCCCCATGAGTATACTTTAGATGCACCCTGAGGGGGCAGAATTGTAATACCAGGTTTCATAAGGATTACCTCACTTAATTCTCATAGTATCATATGAGGTTGGGTATTAATCACTCTCATTTTACAGAGGCTTACTGACACTAAATAGTTTGTCAATGGCCACACAATTAGGAAGCCAGAATTTGAGTTTATAGATCGAATTCTACAGCCTATGTGTTGAACCATTCTTCATGTAATATGGCATCTTTGAATCTGGGTTGACATTTCTTTCATTCTTTCAACAGACATTTTTTTGAGGTACTGCCATCTTTTAGGAACTGTTGTGCAGATACAAAAATTAATGAACATGATTCCTATAGTTGAGGTACTTCTATTTCATTATGACATTTATCAGGTACATTGTAAAAAATGATAAGATGTGAAGATAATCGTCCATTGCAGTAGAAAATTGGAACAAATCCATGAAAGTCAGGTACATGATACTATTGGGGAGACTAATAGGAGAGTTTGTTTTATCAGGATGTCTCTCAGAGGGGAGATCTGAAGGGTAACTAGGCATTAATCCGGAAAATGATGAATAGTGGAGGCAAAGTCCCAGTAGTAGGTCAGTCATTGAAATTCCACGGACTAGAGGGGGAAGGCCAGAGTGACTTCAGGGGACAGGTGAAGGGGGAGAGCTCATGGGACTGAGTTTCTAGATGAGGCCTGAGAGATGGTCAGAGGCCAGTCTAAACAATGTCTTTGGCTCGTAGTATCTTCAATCCTAAAAGCAAAGGAAAATCACTGAAAATATGTGTGACAAAGTCATATGACTTACATAGCTCTTTTCAACTCAATGCAGACAAGATTGGCAGGCAGCCAAGGTGTACCTGGAGAAGAACAGTAGAAAATTGTAGAGGTTACAAGGCCAGATGTGATAGATCTTGGCCTAGAGTGGTGGTGTGAAGATGGAGAGCAATGGATATGTTTCAGAAGTAGTTAAGAGATAAAATGTTGGAAATCAATGAAAATTGAATAGGGGTCAGGAGGAGAAAAGTAAGTTGGATAGTTGGTGATGCCATTCACTGAGATAGAGACACTGCAAGCAGATCAGATTTAGGAGGCAGATTTCAAGTTCAATTTTGAACATGTTGGTTTTGGGGTAACACTGAGAGAAACCAGCAGAAACAAGTTGACCTTTCAATCTATATTTCTTGAGCCTAGAGGAGAAGCCAGGTCTTGGAGATAAACCTTTGTGTATCATAAATATGAAGGTGGTAAATAACCTGATGATCGTGGGTGCCATTGCATAAAAAGAAAAAAATCACTGAAATTATGTGACAAAGTGATAAGAAAACAGAACCTATGGTGTTCCTGTTGTGGTGTGGCAGATACAAATCTGACTAGGAACCATGAAGTTGTGGGTTTGATCCCTGGCCTCACTCAGTGGGTTAAGGATCCAGTGTTGCCATAAGCTGTGGTGTAGGTTGCAGATGCAGCTCAGATCCTGCGTGGCTGTGGCTGTGGCAAAGGCTGGCAGCTGCAGCCCCTATTTGACCCCCAGCCTTTGAATCTCCATAGGCCATATGCCTTGAATGCAGCCCTAAAAAACAAAAAACAAAAAAAAAGGAAAAATAAAGCAGAGTCTAGAACTAAATCTTGAAGAATTTCATTTCACAGATGTTTGAAGGAAGATCAACTTAGAAAGGACATAGAAGACTGTCACAAAAAATAGGAGAGAGACCATTAGAGTCATGAAAACAAAGGGGAGATATGCTTTGATGAAGAGGAGTGATCAGCAATGTCAAGTGGACATGGCTGGAAAAAGTCCTTCTGAGTTAGTGGCATGGAAGTCACTGGTGATCCTAGTAAGAGCTATTTTGAGGAAGGATGAGGAAAAAGACAAATTAGAGCAGGGTGAATAGTGAGTGAGGGCTGTGAAATTGGATACAGTCAAAATAGACAAGTTTTATCAGAGAATAGCAGGTAGAATGTGTAGGATTTGGGCGAGGGTTTTTATATGAGATGAGAGAGTCTTGAGTATATTTTAAAAGTTACTGGTAAATACTTAATTGATTGGGAGCTGGAAGCTTTTTGAGAGAGAAAAAGGATCATGGATCCTAGTGCTGGCTCATGAAAAGATGAGTAGGCAGAAAAGGATTTGCAGAGATGCCCACATTTGCTTGTTTGATATGAAGAAGATGGAGTTCCCCTCCTAGGGATTCTATTTTTCTGTAAAGAAAGAGAGAGTATCTTTGTCTATGAGGGAAACAGGGAGGAGAAGTGGAAGTGTGAGGAGAGCTGAGAGAGTTTGAAATTTTGTAATTGTGAAGAGTGTGTGTGAGCAGGTTTGAGAAAAGTGGGATTCTTGATCACTGTGAAGGGCTCATTCCCCAGAAGCTTGGGAACGTTCATTTTCTTATGCTGTTAAATAAACAATCAATGGTGTATGCATGTTTTATGAAAAATCCAAGTTAACAATATCCATACAAATAAGAAAAAAGTATTTCAGAAAGGTGGGAAAGATTTTTTTTTAAGTGATTGATTTTCAGACTGCTTGGGGAGACTGGAAGGAAAATATTCATTTGAACACGAAAATGTAAATTTTAAAAGATCTTTGAATGTGTATATACTTACTACATGACCTGGCTGAGGGGAAAAAAGTTCCTTTTTCATATGAGGAAAATTGACCAATTTATCTTGTTTAAACTGTGAAGTTTGGGCTGAGTTAAACAGAAATGATTTTAAAAGGATATCAGAGTGTGCTTAAAATGATGCACTAAGGTTCCTGGATTTTCATTTTTATTGTTGATCCACTGATGTTAGATGTCTGCAATTTTCCTATCCACCCAGGAAGATGAACAGATGTTTTTGTGAATGTGAAACTAACTCGGCAAGTAGAGCCTTATTTTCTAAGCAGTTTTTTGGCTGAGGAAGACAAGGAACAGACACCTGGAGATTAGAAATAAGTTTCTAATCACTAGAAATGCTTATTTTAATGAGTTGGCCTCAGTTGGCAAATAGAAATTGCCTAAATGTGAAATTCCATTTCCTATGTGGAGAGTCCACTGCCAGGTATGTTGGTGGGAGCATTGCAAAGCATACAAAAGGATTTTTTTTTTCCCTCTTGAAGAATTTTTTGTTTGGCTGGGGAGGGAATGTACTCTTGCAAAAGGTACGAAAGAGACCTTTAGCAACTTCACAGATGCAGGTGTTTTAAGGAAGTGGGCAAAGGCTCAGAGTAAGAGAAGGAAGAGATATCAGAAAGACTCACGGAAGAAGATTCAGGAATAAGAAGGTATCAGTGATATAGCCAGAGTATAGCCAGCTGATATAGCTTAGACCTTAGGTGCTTCTAAGGCGCACTCAGGAGAATATGGAGAATCACGTGGAAGATTTTAAGGGCCAGACCTGGAGGTGGCATGCATCGCTTCTGTCCTATAGCATTGGCCAGAAGTCAATCACACAGCCCAAGCTAACTGCAAGAGTGGCTGGGAAATATATAGGCATCCCTTGGAGATAGTGTGGGTTTGGTTCCAGGCATGGCGATAAAGCAAGTATCACAATAAAATAAGTCACACAATTTTTTTTTGTTTCTGCGCATATGAAAGCTATATTTACATTATCTATTAAGTGTATTAAGTGTGTGATAGCATTATGTCTAAAAAACCCCCAAAACATACATCTTAATTAAAGACATACTTCACTGCTAAAAATGCTAACCATCATCTGAGCTTTAAGTGAGTCATAATCTTTTTGCTGGTGGAGGGTCTTTCTTTGATGTTGATGGCTGCTGAGTGGTTGCTGAGTGTTGGGTGGTTGTGGCAATTTCTTCCCTTTATGAAAATTTTCTCTATAGGATGTAATACTGTTTGATAGCATTTTACCTTTTTTGAGTCAATCCTCTCAAACCCTGCTGCTACTTTATCAACCAAATTTATTTAATATTCTAAATCCTTTGTTGTAATTTCAACAGCCTTCACCAGGAGGAGATACCATCTCAAGAAACCACTTTCTTTGCTGATCCATAAAAAGAAATTGCTCATCTGTTATATTTTTATCACAAGATTATAGTAATTCAGTCATATCTGCAGGCTCCACTTCTGATTCTAGTTCTCTTGCTCTTTCTACCACATCTGCAGTCACTTCCTCCATGGAAGCCCCCAAGTCATCATGAAGTTGGAGTCAGTTTCTTCCAAACTTCTTCTAGAATATTGATATTCTGACCTCTTCCCATGAATCACAAATATTCTTTTTTGTTTGTTTTTTTGGGGTTTTTTTTTTCTTTTTGGTTTGTTTTTTTAGGGCCACACTCATAGCATATGGAGGTTCCCAGGCTACAGGTCTAAGTGGATCTACAGCTGCCAGATTACACTACAGCCACAGCAACACCAGATCCTTAACCCACTAAGCAAGGCCAGGGATCCAACCCGCAACCTCATGGTTCCCAGTCAGATCCCTTTCCACTGCACCATGACAGGAACTCCCACAAATGTTCTTAATGGTATCTAGAATCCTGAATCCTTTCCAGAATGTTTTCTATTTAATTTGTCCACATTAATCAGGGTACTCACTATCAATGACTGTTACATCCTCACAAAATTGTTATCTTCAGTTAGACCTGAAATTCAAAATTTCTCCCTGACCCACAGGCTGCAGAATGGATGTTGTGTTAGCAACAAAAAAACATTAATCTTGTTGTACGGCTCCATAAGAGCTCTTGGGTGACTAGGTGCACTCTCCTCTCAGTGAACAGTAATATTTTGAAAGGAGTCTTTTTTTTTTTTTTTCCTGAGCAATGGGTCCCAACAGTAGGCTTAAATTACTTAGTAAACCGTGTCATAAGTAGATGTGCTGTCATCCAGGCTTTGCAGTTCCATTTGTAGAGCACAGGCACAGTGGGTTTAGAATACTTCTGAAGGACCCTTGGATTTTCATAATGGTAACTGAGCATTGGCTTCAACTTAAACTCACCAGTTGTGTTAGCCCCTAACAAGAGTCAGCTTGTTCTTTGTAGCTTTGAAGCCAGACATTGACTTTTCCTCTCTAGCTATGAAGTCCTAGATGGCATCTTCTAATATAAGGCTCTTTCATCTCCATTGACAGTCTGTTGTTTAGTGTAGTCACCTTCATTTATTATCTTAGCTAGATCTTCTAGATAACTTCCTGCCACTTCTACATCAGCATTTGCTCCTTCACCTGGCATTTATATTTTGGAGATGGCTTCTTAAATCTCGTGAACCAGTCTCTGCTAGCTTGAAATTTTTCTTCTGTAGCTTCCTTACCTTTCTCAGCCTTTGTAAAATTAAAAGAGAGTTAGGACCTTTCTCTGGACTAGGCGCTGATTTAAGGGAATATTGTAGCTGATTGGTTTTCTATCCAGACCACCAAAACTTTCTCCATATCAGCAATAAACTGATCTTTACTTTTCTTTTTTTTTAATTTTTTTTGTCCTTTTGCCGTTTCTTGGGCCGCTCCCGTGGCATATGGGAGGTTCCCAGTCTAGGGGTCTAATTGGAGCTGTAGCTGCCAGCCTACGCCAGAGCCATAGCAACGCGGGATCCAAGCCGCGTCTGCGACCTATACCACAGCTCACAGCAACACTGGATCGTTAACCCACTGAGCAAGGCCAGGGATCAAACCTGCAACCTCATGGTTCCTAGTCAGATTCGTTAACCACTGCACCATGACGGGAACTCCCTTAAAATTTTTTTTATTTATTGTTTTAATTTATTTTTTATTATTTTCCCCAACACACTTTTTCCCCCCACTGTACAGCATGGAGACCCAGTTACACACACATGTATACATAATTTTTTCTCCCATTGTCATGCTGCATTGTAAGTATCTAGACAGAGTTTTCAGTGCTACACAGCAGGATCTCATTATAAATCCATTCCATGAGCAATAGTTTGCATCCGTTGACCCCAAGCTCCCAATCCCTCCCACTCCCCCCCCAGCAACCACAAGTCTATTTGATCTTTACTTTCTCATCATTCCTGTGTTCACTAGAGTAGCACTTTTAATTTTATTATTAATTAACTTATTCTTTGCATTCACAAGTTGGTTAACTCTTTGGCTCAAAAGGTCTATCTTTTAGCCAATTTCAGCTTTCCACATACTTTGTTCACTGAGCTTAATCTCTTCTAGCTTTTGATTTAAAGGAAAGATGTGTGATTCTTTCTTTCATTTGAGCACTTGGAGACCACTGTAGGGTAATTAGCCTAATTTCAATATTGTGCCTCAGGGAATAGGAAGGCCTGAGGAGAGGGGAATAGATGGTTGATGGAGTTGGAACTCACACAACGTGTATAGCTTAAGTTCATTGTCTTTTACAGGTATGGTTCATGGTTGCCCCCAAACTATTACAAGAGTAACATCACCTATCACTAATCATAAATTACCATAACAAATATAATAGTAATGAGAAAGTTTGATATATTGTGAGAATTACCAAAAGGTGACAAAGAAGCAGAAGGGAGCAAATGCCTTTGGAAAAATGGCACCAATAGAGTTGCTTCAGCTTTCAGTTTGTGAAAAAAATACAGCATCTGCAAAGTGCAATAAAATGAGGTGTTCCTGTAGTTGAGCTGTGTGCCTGGGAAGATGTGGGGTTGTGAAATGTCTAGCCAGTCTCTGCTCTATGCCCACTGGAGCATCGCAGAAGAAATTTCACTCCCTCTCCTTCATTCACGGACTCTTCAGACTCTAAACCCTCCCTCCCCCAGGTGAGCCCCTGATCAGGCTTATCAGGAACTATTAATATGTGATCATTCCCAAAACTTCTACCACCACTGACATCATTTTTAGCAAACATTCTTGGTTTTTATTTTTCTTCTTTAAACGAGGTGTTCACAGTAAAACATAATTCACTAGACAGCGTTTTTTTGCTGGTAACATGGGATTCTTGTTAGATTTCATAACTATAAGGTCAAAGAGAGGGCCAATATTGGGAAGACTTCCCATTGAGAGGCAGATAATGGAAGCCCACAAAGAAGAGAATTTGAAGGATGAAGGGGGTCTCCAGGACACCATTTCCCAAAGGGCAACTGTATCAAGCATTAGTGGTTATGGACTATTCTTTGAACTTCTCAAGGGAGAGAAAAATCAGATGCACTCACAAATTAACCATTTTCATAAAATATTAAGGTGAACTCAAGAAGAGGAAAGAAGTACCCTCAAATAATGTTACTTCTATATTAGATTTTGGATTTAAGTGACAAAAAATCACTAAAGATTTTCAGGGTACAGGTTTCTGTTCGTTCAATTATTTATGGCTAGACTCATAAAGAGGTGACTACCACACTTCTGTTTTTCTATAAAATGTGGCTAATCTTGGGTGTAGACATTGCAGGAAACAGGATTAATTGTAATTTTATTTCCAGTTCAGTTTTCTGTTATAATTCCTGTTTCTTCTTGTCCCCAGTTTGTTGGGGAAAGATGCTAAAATCTTTTTATTGTAATGTTTACCAGTCCACTGGTTTTACATAGTGGCTAAAGTGTTACATTCAGTAATCTAAATAGTAGTCAACATGTATGCAAACTATTACATTTGGAATGGGTAAGCATTGAGGTCCTGCTCTATAGCACAGGGAACTATATCCAGTCACTAGTGATAGAACATGATGAAAGATAATGTGAGAAAAAGAATGTGTATATATATGTATGACTGGGTCACTTTGCTGTGACACTGTCATAAACTGACAGAACATTGTAAATCAACTGTACTTTAATAAAAAAATTAAAAAATACATAAACTAGTTAGCATTGCTTTGTGGAACTAAAAGTTGTTGCTTTGCACTATCAACCTGCCTTAGAACGGCACCATTGATGTCTTGCCATTTCAACATATCCCAGTGTCCTGAGAGTCCTGAATGTCTTCATCTAGTGACCCTGTGAAGAGAGAAAGAATGCATCTTTTCTTTCTTGTTTCCTTTTCTTTTAGGATAATTGTGCTTTCACTCTGCTCTGTTAAGAAATATTATAACCCCAATCAAGTGGGCATTCTTAACAGAGAAAAGAATTGATTGAAAACAATTTATTTCTAAATTCATAGAAGAGAGAAAGCCTATGGATCTATCTATTCTACTAATGTACTTTTCTATTTCAAATATTTTTTCCTAAATTGATTTCATAATGTCAACTTTTCAGGGTACAGGTTTCTGTTCGTTCAATTATTTATGGCTAGACTCATAAAGAGGTGACTACCACACTTCTGTTTTTCTATAAAATGTGGCTAATCTTGGGTGTAGACATTGCAGGAAACAGGATTAATTGTAATTTTATTTCCAGTTTAGTTTTCTGTTATAATTCCTGTTTCTTCTTGTCCCCAGTTTGTTGGGGAAAGATGCTAAGGAAAGGCATAAACAACATTTACTGATTTGTGTATTAGTAAATTAGTAATTAGTAAATTATTTTTTGCAGATTCCCCCAAGATAATATATGTTATATTAAGAGAGTCTCAGCAGAACTTGATTTATTTATTTATTTATTTATTTATTTATTTATTTATTTATTTATTTAATTTTATTTTTTGTCTTTTTAGGGCTATACCCACGGCATGTGGAGGTTCCCAGGCTAAGGGTCCAGTTGGAGCTGTAGCTACTGGCCTATGCCACTGCCACATCAGTGCCAGATCTGAGCTGCACCTGTGACTTACACAGCAGCTCAGGGCAACACCAGATCCTTAACCCACTGAGCGAGGCCAGGGATCAAAACCGCAACCTCATGCTGTCTAGTTGGATTCATTTCTGCTGCGCCAGAACGGGAACTCCTCACCAGCACTTTAGAATAAACAAAACAGTGAGTATATAGGTAGAAACCCATATACTTTTCAGATCTCAATATGTTTATAATATATATGAAGACAAGAACACAGAAACAACATAAATAACTATTCTACTTGGTTGCCAGCTGCCAAGTTATTTTTCAGAGAAGAGTTTAACCTTAGCTACATCACTGGGAGGAAGAACAGTAGAATATTGGAGCAAATGGTAGTATTTGGAGGGTAGGCTTATTAACTAGAAAAAAAGATTGAGAGCCAAGGGGAATTTTCAATTTTCAATCCCTCAGCTCTGTCACAGGGCATTTGTTTTGCTGTCTGAATACTTTTGGGGCATCCATGAGAAAAATGGTTGTGAAAACTACAGATGCAATTTTCTTCTTTGGCTTTTTCTGTAATACCATAATTATGAACCATGCTGAATTAGGGTGTAACATTCACTGGAGAGCCTTCTAAACTGCACTTTGAACCCATTTTGGCTTCCATGGCATCATTTACAAACATAAGTCTTTGCAATGTCTCTGGCTTTTCTTTTTATATAATGGATTGATAATCTTATAATGGCATTAGTTTTGTGACCAATTACCAAAGATTTGAGTTAACATTAAATGTCTGCAGTAAGATTAGATACCGTTCCAGAAGAGTGTGGGATAGAAGAGCTTATAAACTTTATCTCCTGGATACTCAGTACTGCAGAATTCAGCAAAGAATGTTGGAAACTTCTCAAAATAAAATTAATTTAAATTCTGTCTCACTAAAATTGTATCATAGAAAATATCAAAAAAGAGAAGGTTAGTTGGAAAGTCAAACATGATAGAATTTGGACATCACCAGGCTTTTGGATATAAAAGTATTTCTCATATGTTGAGGCAGAATTTATATTCCCATTTTCTCACTGGCATTTTATTAGGGTAATTTTCCTTCCCTTCTGCATAAATAGAGTAGAAACATTTTTGTTTTTTTAAGTGTTGTGAAAATAAGAAATAGCTTCTAATCAAAAAGTTTTTTATTTTTTAAGTTATTTCATATTTTAATATAAAAACTTGAAAAGCTAAAATTCAACATCTAGCTTGCATAGTTTTTTTTGTTTGCTTGTTTTTTTTTTTTTTTTTGTCTTTTTGCCATTTCTAGGGCCGCTCCCGCAGCATATGGAGGTTCCTAGGCTAGGGGTCTAATCGGAGCTGTAGCTGCTGGCCTACACCAGAGCCACAGCAACGCAGGATCCGAGCCATGTCTGCAACCTACACCACAGCTCATGGAAATGCCGGATCGTTAACCCACTGAGCAAGGCCAGGGATCGAACCTGCAACCTCATGGTTCCTAGTCGGATTCATTAACCACTGAGCCATGACGGGAACTCCAAGCTTACAAGTTTTTAAATAACACTAGTCTGGATTAAACATTCTTGCAAATGGTTCTGCAGATGTGTAGGCCTATGAAAATTCTATTTGCCTGGTTTTCTTTGGCTTTGTCCACTGTAAAATTCCACATTTGTTGGAGACCATATCTGTTCTTCCCAAATCCTACCCTAGAGATTCCCCATATCATTAGGAAAGAGAGTAGAAGTATCTGTTTGAAGTTAAATACAAATGTGTATTTCTATGAACACCAAACAACAACAAAAAAATCATGGCAAAGAGAGGCAGCTCTTCCCACTTTTTAAAAAGAATCACTGGGAGTTCCCACTGTGGCTCAGCAGGTTAGAGGCCTGACATGGTCTCTGTGAGGATGCAAGTAGATTTCTCCTTGCTATATTATTTTGGTTAATTTGGGGGGCAAATTTTGTGGCTACATTGTGATTAGTCTCTCTTTGCTGAACTTGTGTGATGTTGGAGCAGTGGCAAATAAGGAATGAGGGGGAAGGAAAGGGACAGACTAGCAAATGCAGACTGAACTGATGCACATCCATGGTCTCAATGACATAGCTGTTTAGTTTCACACGTTTGGTCTGGCTCAATTTGGGGGCTGACCTCTGGAACTTTGCCTCTTACCTTGTGCCCTGGGTACATGCTGGGCATGTACACACCAGTTTTCTTCACAACTTACTGTGATTAGTCTAAACCTTCTTTAAGGATTTGATATGTCACATTTTCTTATACAAACTTTATGCTGTACGTATTTCGCACATACATCTTTGGCAGTTTATCGTCCTCATTCAAACATTTATATTTCTTGTCTGGAGCTGGTATCCTATTTTCATTGCTATAGGATTCTAATGCATTTTATCATCTAGAATGGCTTAATTTCCATTATATTTTTTTCCTTAATAATTTAAGAAAAAGAGTGACTATGAAAAAATAATTCTGCCTTTGTTTTATTATTTTAAGTATTTGTAACTCTTATGTCACAAAATAAGTTGTGACTTTTTTTCCTAATATGCACTTGGATTTTATGTAAATATTTCCCTTAGTTATGTTTTCATGTTAATAAAAAATAAGTATATCTTAAAAAATAATTGTCATATTTGGTATCAGGTTTATAATATTTATGTAAAATGGGTATTTTAGCTATGTTTAGCTATGTTGTGAGATGAGGTGTAATTTTTTTTTGTCTTTTTTGTCTTTTCTAGGGCCACACCCACGGCATATGGAGTTTCCCAGGCTAGGGATTGAATCAGAGCTGTAGCCACCGGCCTACGCCAGAGCCACAGCAACCTGGGATCCAAGCTGTGTCTGCGACCTACACCACAGCTCACAGCAATGCTGGATCCTTAGCCCACTGAGTGAGGCCAGGGATCTAACCTGCCACCTCATGGTTCCTAGTCAGATTCGTTAACCACTGAGCCATGACGGGAACTCCTGAAGTGTAATTGTAAAACAACTTCCTAAATAAACTGTACCTCCTCCCTTTTTTACTTTATTATACATATATATTTTTTTCCTTTTTGGCTACCCCACAGCATATGGGCCAGGGATCAGATCCAAGCTATAATTGCGACCTTTCCTTCTGTTTAAAGATGGATTTTCTAAAAACTTACTGTGCTATGTATATGTTCTATATTTTAGTTACTATTTCTTCCTATATCACATTTCTTAATTTATATTTGCTTACATCATTGTCACTGCATCAATATTGTCATGTTAATTGGAGTGGGTTGTGTACATACTTCTTTTATGATATTCATCTTATTTGAGAGTTGGAGGCAAGATGCTAGAATAGGACTGAACTCACCTCCTCTCACTAAAACACCAAAATCAACAATTAACTGCTAAACTACCATCAACAACAAAGACTAGAACCTATGGAAAAAGATACTCTACATCTAAAGACAAAGAAGAAGCCACAGTGAGATGGTAGGAAGGGTACTTTTGTGATATAATCACACTAGGTGAATGACTCACAAACTAGAAAATAATTACATCACAGTGGTTCTCCTACAGGACTGAGAGTTCTGAGCCCCACATCAAGCTCCTTTGGCAGGGGTATCTGGCATTGGAAGGTGGAGCCTCTAGAGAATTTGGCTTTGAAGACCAGTAGGGCTGTATTACAGGAGCTCTGCAGGACTAGAGGAGACAGAAACTCCACTCTTGGAGACCACTTGTAATTTTCCTTCTCTTCTACATAAATAGAGTAGAAAAATATTTGTCCCAATATCTACAAATCAGTCAGTGTGGCACATCATATTAACTGAAGAAAACCAAAAACCCATCTCAATAGATACAGAAAAAGCTTTTGACAAAATTCAACCCCAATTTATGATAAAAACCCTGCAGAAAGTGTGCTTAAAGGGAACCTACCTCAACATAATAAAGGCATGACAAATCCTTTTTACACATGACAAATCCACAGCTAACATCATACTCAACAGTGGAAAGCTAAAATCATTTCCTCTAAGACTGGGAACAAAACAAAGATGTCCCCTCTTGACACTTGTATTCAATATAGTTTTGGAAGTCCTAGCCAGAAAATCAGAAATGAAAAATAAATAAAAGTAATCCAATTTGGAAAAGAAGTAAAACTGTCCCTGTTTTCAGATGACATGATACTGTAGAAAATCTTAAAAGATGCTACCATAAAAACTGGTAGAACTAATCAATGAATTCAGTAAAGTTGCAGGATACAAAATTAATACACAGAAATCTCTTGCATTTCTATACAACAATGAAAGAACAGAAAGGGAAATTAAGGAAACAATCCCATTTAAAATCACATCAAAAAGATTAAAATACCTAGGAATAGATCTACCTAAGGAGGCAAAAGACTTGCAATCTGAAAACTATAAGACACTGATGAGAGAAGTTGAAGAAGACAAAGATGGAAATATATACCATGTTCTTGTATTGGAAGAATTAATATTGTCAAAATGACTGTACTACCCAAGGCAATCTACAAATTCAATGCAATCCCTATCCAATTTACCAATGATATTTATCACAGAACTAAAACAAAAAATGTAAAATATGTACAGAAACACAAAAGACCCTGAATATCAAAGGTATCCTGAGGAAAAACAAACAAACAAACAAAAAATGGGGATAGAGGAATCAGGTGCCCTGACTTCAGACTACAGTACAAAGCTTCAGTCATCAAAACAACATGGTACTAGCACAAAACACTTTCAAGGCCAGAAATAAACAATGGAGAAAGATTGTCTTCTACAAGTGGTGCTGGGAAAACTGGACAGCTACATGTAAAAGAATGAAATAAGAACATTCTCTAACAGTACACACACACACACACACACATACACACTCACACACTTATATATGGAATCTAAACAAATGATACAAATGAACTAATTTTTAAACCAGAAATAGACTCAGAGACTTTGAAAACAAATTTATGGTTACCAAAGGGGAAAGGGGATAGGAGAGGGATAAATTAGGAGTTTGGGATTATCAAAGAAATGCTACTATATGTGAAAAGGATAATCAATAAGGACCTACTGTATGGCAGAGGGAACTCTGCTCAATATTCTGTAATAACCTATATAGGAAAATAATCTGAAAAAGAATCAATATATGGTACATGTATAATTGAATTACTTTGCTGTAATCTGAAATTAATCCAAAATTATAAATCAAGTATATTCCAATACAAAATAAAAACTAATAAATCTTATTTGACCTTATCTACCTTGTAATTGTAAATTAAATTTGAATGTTCTCTTTCTTGCTTAGCTTTGGTGAGTTTTATCTCATTGTCCTTTACAAAAATTTTTATTGAGGTAGTTCTGGCTTATAATATTACATGTTTCATGTGAGCAACATTATATTTATACTTCTATATACAGTACAGTGCGTTCACTACAGAAATTTAGTTTCCATCCATCACTGTTCAGTTGAGCTCCTTTACATATTTTTTTCTCCCCCCACCCCCACACTTTACCCTCTGATAAATACCACTCTGTTCTCTGTAGCTATGTGTTTGTTTTGTTCATTTATTTATTTTGTTTATTTATTACATTCCACATATGAGGGAGTCATACAATGCTTATTTTTCTCTATTTCACTTATTATAATATCCTCAGGGTCCATCCATGTTGTCACAAATACCAAAATTTCATCTTTTTTTAATGACTTTTATTCTATTGTGTGTAGGGGTGTGTGTGTATAACATCTTTATCCATTTATTCATTGATGGGCACTATATCTTGGCTATTGTAAGTAATACTACAATGAACATGGTGGTGCATACATCTTTTTGAATGAGGTATTCTTTGGCTAAATACCCAGAAGTGGAATTGTTGGATCATATAGCAGGGGACTTCTCTTACTGATTTTTTTGAGGAATCTCCATTCTGTTTTCTATAGTGGCTGCACTAGTTTCCACTGTCACCAACAGAGCATGAGAATTGGCACAAATTCTAGCCAACACTTGTTACTTTTTGCTATTTTGATAATAGCTATTCTAGAAGTGAAATGATATTTCAATGTGATTTTCATTTGCATTGCCATAACAACTAGTGATATTGACTATCTTTTTATGTGCCTGTTGGCCAACTATATGTCTTATATCAAAAAATTTCTCTTCAGCTCCTCTGCCCATTTTTTAATGAGGTTTTTGTTGTTGTTGTTGTTGTTATTGAGTTGTATGAGTTCTTTATATATTTTGGATTAACTATATATTAGATAAGTGATGTGTAGATATTTTCTCCCATTTGGCAGGTTGTCTTTTTGTTTTGTTGATGGTTTCCTTTGCTGTTCAAAGCTTTGTAGTTTGATGTAGTACCATTTGTTGATTTTTTATTTTGTTTCTCTTTCCTAAGGAGACATATCTAAGAAGATGTTGCTAAAACTGATGCCAAAGAGCATATAGCCTATGGTTTTTTTCTCTAGGATTATGGTTTCAGATGCTACATCTGAAGTCTTTAATCTGTTTTTAATTGACTTTTGTGTATGGTGAGAGTTGTGGTGTTTCATTTTTTTGCATGTGGCTGTTAAGTTTTTCCAACATTATCTGTTGAAGAGACTACCCTCTCTCCATTGTATGTTCTTTACTCTTTTGTCATAAATTAGTTGTTTATATAAATATGGGTTGATTTGGGGCTCCCAATTCTAATCCATTGATCCATGTATCTGTTTTTCTGCCAGTATTTTGCTGCTTTGACTACTGGTTTGGTGATATAGTTTTAAATCAGGGAGTGTACTACCTCCAGCTTTATTTTTTTCCTCAGCATTTCTTTGGCTATTTGGGGTCTTTTATTGTTTCATATAAATTTTAGAATTTTTTTGTTCTATTTCCGTGAAAAATGTTCTTGGGATTTTGACAGAGATTGTGTTGAATATGTAGATTGCTTAAGGTAATAAAGGCAAGTAAGAATGTCCATGAGCATAGAGATATCTTTCCATTTATTTGTGTCTTCTTCAATTCTTCCATCAATATCTTACAGTTTTCAGAATATATGTCTTTCACCTCCTTGGTTAAATTTATTTCTAGGTATCTTATTCTTTTTTTAAATCATTAATGTATTGTTTTCTTAATTTAATTTTATGCTAGTTCATTTTTAGCATATGGAAATGAAACATTTCTTACTGATTTTTTATCCTGCAATTTTACTCTGTTTATTATTTATAATAGTTTTTTTTTGGTGGAGAATTTAGGATTTCCTATATAAAAAATTGTGTCATCCACAAATAGAGATAGTTTTATTTCTTTTTCAATTTAGATGTTTTTTATTTCTTTTTCTTGCCTAATTGCTCTGGCCAGGACTTCTAATTCTATGTTGATAAGAATGGCTATATTAGGTATCCTTGTCTTATCCCTCATTTTATTTTATTTTTATTATTTTTTTTTGTGAACATAAATATATATATATATATATATATATATAGTATTTTCCCAATACAATTTTTTTTCTACTTTACAGCATGGTGACCCAGTTGCACATACATATATACATTCTTTCTTCTCCCATTATCATGTTCCATCATAAGTAATTAGACATAGTTCTCAGTGCTACACAGCAGGATCTCATTGCTAATCCATTCTAAAAGCAATAGTTTGCATCCATTAACCCCAAGCTCCCAATCCATCCCACTCCCTCTCCTGCCCCCCCAGGCAATCATAAGTCTCCTCTCCAAGTCCATGATTTTCTTTCCTGTGGAAAGGTTCATTTGTGCTGTATATTAGATACCAGATATGAGTGATATCATATGGTATTTGTCTTTCTCTTTCTGACTTACTTCACTGAGTATGAGAGTCTCTAGTTCCATCCCGTTGCTGCAAATGGCATTATTATGTTCTTTTTAATGGCTGAGTAGTATTCTATTGTGTATATATACCACATCTTCCTAAGCCAATCATCTGTCAATGGACATTTGGGCTATTTCCATGTCTTGGCCATTGTGAATAGAGCTGCAATGAACATGCAAGTGCATGTGTCTTTTTTAAGGAAAGTTTTGTCTGGATATATGCCCAAGAGTGGGGTTGTTGGGTCATATGGTAGTTCTATGCATAGTTTTCTAAGGCACCTTCATACTGTTCTCCACAGTGGTTGTACCAGCTTACATTCCCACCAAGAGTTCAGGAGGGTTCCCTTTTCTCCACACCCCCTGAAACACTTGTTATTTGTGGACTTAGTAATGATGGCCATTCTGATTGCTGTGAGGTGGTATCTCATGGTAGTTTTGATTTGCATTTCTCTAATAATCAGGGATGTTGAGGTTTTTTTTTATGTCTTTGTTGGCCATCTATGTATCTTCCTTGGAGAAATGTCTTTTGTCCATTTTTTTTGGTCCATTTTTTTGGGTCCATTTTTACATTGGGTTGTTGGTTTTTTTTTTTTGCTGTTGAGTTCTATAAGTTGTTTGTACATTTTAGAGATTAAGCCCTTGTCCTTTGCATTGTTTGAAACTATTTTCTCCCATTCTGTAAGTTGTCTTTTTGTTTTCTTTTTGTTTTCCTTTGGTGTGCAAAGGTTTGTCAGTTTGATTAGGTCCCCTTGGTTTATTTTTGCTTTTATTTCTGTTGCTTTGGGAGACTGGCAGGAGAAAACATTTGTAAGGTTGATGTCAGAGAATGTTTTGCCTATATTCTCTTCCAGGAGTTTGATGGTGTCTTGTCTTAAATTTAGGTCTTTCAGCCATTTTGAGTTTATTTTTGTGCACGGTGTGAGGGTGTGTTCTAGTTTCATTGATTTGCATGCAGCTGTCCATGTTTCCCAGCAGCACTTACTGAAAAGACTGTCTTTTTCCAATTTTATGTTCTTGCCTCCTTTATCAAAGATTAATTGACTATAGGTGTCAGGGTTTATTTCTGGGTTCTCTAGTCTGTTTCACTGGTCTGTGTGTCTGTTTTGGTACAAGTACCACACTGTTGTGATGGCTGTGGCTTTGTAATAGTGCCTGAAGTCTGGGAGAGTTATGCCTCCTGCTTGGTTTTTGTTTCTTAGGATTGCTTTGGCAATTCTGGGTCTTTTGTCATTCCATATAAATTTTTGGATTGCTTGTTGTAGTTCTGTGAAAAATATCATGGGTAATTTGATAGGGATTGCATTGAATCTGTAGATTGTTTTGGGTAGTATGGCCATTTTAATGATGTCAATTATTCCAGTCCAGGAGCATGGAATATCTTTCCATTTCTTTGAGTCCTCTTTAATTTCCTTGATTAGTGTTTCGTAATTCTCAGCATATAAGTCTTTTACCTCCTTGGTCAGGTGTGTTCCCAGGTATTTCATTTTTTGGAGTCCAATTTTAAAGGGTCTTGTATTTTTGTATTCCTTTTATATTTCATTGTTAGTATACAGAAATGTGACTGATTTCTGAATGTTAATCTTATATCCTGCTACTTTGCTGAATTTGCTGATCAGTTCAAGTGGTTTTTGGGTTGAGTCCTTAGGTTTTTCTATACATAGTATCATGTCATCTGCATAGAGTGACAGTTTTCCCTCTTTTCCTATTTGAATTCCTTTTATTTTATTTTATTTATTTTTTGTTTGTCTGATTGCTGTGGCTAGGACTTCTAGTACTGTGTTGAATAACAGTGGTGAGAGTGTGCATCCCTGTCTTGTTCCAGATTTTAGTGGGGAAGGCCTTCAGCTTTTCTCCATTGAGTATTGTATTTGCTGTGGGTTTGTAATAAAGGGCTTTTATTGCGTTAAGGAATGTTCCCTCTATACCTACTTTAGTAAGAGTTTTTTTTATCATGAATGGATGTTGGACTTTGTTAAATGCTTTTTCTGCACCTGTTGAGATGATCATGTGGTTTTCCACTTTTCTTTTGTTAATGTGGTATATGATGTTGATTGATTTGTGTATGTTAAACCATCCCTGTGAACCTGAGATGAATCCCACCTGGTCATGGTGTATGATCTCTTTTATATATTGTTGGATTTGGTTGGATAAAATTTTGTTGAAAATTTTTTGTCTATAATTCATCAAAGATATTGGCCTATAGTTTTCTTTTTTTGGTGGTCTCTTTGTCTGGTTTTGGAATTAGGGTGATGGTGGCATCATAGAATGTCTTTGGTAGTGTTCCTTCTTCTTCAACCCCTTTGTATGTTTGGTAGAATTCACCCGTGAAGCCATCTGGTCCTGGACTTTTACTTGTAGAGAGTGCTTTTTATGACATATTCAATTTCATTTCTAGTGATCAGTCTGTTCAGTTGATATATTTCTTCTTGATTCAGTTTCAACAGGCTGTAAGTCTCTAGAAAGTTGTCCATTTCTTCTAGGTTGTCAAATTTGATAGCATATAATTGTTCACGGTGTTCTTTCATGTTTTCTTTTATTTCCATAGTATCTTTTGTGACTTCTCCTTTTTCATTTCTTATTTATTTGGGTTTTTTCCTCTCATCTTCTTGGTGAGTCTAGCCAGAGGTTTGTCAATTTTGTTTACCTTTTCAAAGAACCAGCTCTTGGTTTTATTTTTTTTCTATTTTTTTTGTCTCTATTTTATTGATTTCCTCTCTGATATTTATGATTTTACTTCCTTCTCCTGACTTTAGGTTTTGTTTTTTCTTCTTTTTCAAATTCATTTAGGTGGTGGGTTAAGTTGTCAATTTGAGATTTTTCTTCTTTTTTGAGGAAGGCCTGTATTGCTATGAATTTCCTTCTGAGCACCACTTTTGTGGCATCTCTTAAATTTTGCATGGTTGTGTCTTCATTATCATTTGTCTCAAGGTATTTTTTAATTTCATTCTTGATTTCCTCATGACCCATTGGTTTTTTAGTTAGATGTTGTTTAGTCTCCATGTGGTGTGTATTTTCTCATTTCTTTTCCTGTGATTGATTTCTAGTTTCATGCCGCTATGGTCAGAGAAGATACTTGAAATAATTTCTATACATTTAAATTTGTTGAGGTTAGCTTTGTGCCCCTGTATGTGATCAATTCTTGAGAATGTTCCATGTGCACTTGAGAAGAATGTGTATTCTGATTTTTTTGGATGTAATGTCCTGAAAGTGTTGATTAAGTGTAACTTTTCTATTGTGTCCTTTAGGATCTCTGTTGCCTTATTGATTTTCTGTCTAGAGGATCTATCCATTGATGTGAGTGGGATGTTAAAGTTTCTTAGTATGATTGTATTACCATCAATTTCTCCTTTTATGTCTGTTAGTATTTGTTATAGGTATCTGGGTGCTCCTATATTAGGGGCATGTATATTGACGATTGTAATATCCTCTTCTTGAATTGATCCTTTAACCATTAAATAGTGTCATTTTTTGGTCTTTCTTTATGGCCTTCATTTTCAAGTCTATTTTGTCTGAATTGCAACTAGTGCTTTCCTGTCCTGTCCATTGGCATGAAATATCTTTTCCCATCCCCTCACTTTCAATCTATATGTGTCCTTTGCCCTCAGGTGAGTTTCTTGTAGACAGCAGATTGAAGGTTTTTGCTTTTTTATCCAATCTGCCACTCTGTGACTTTTGATTGGAGCATTCAGTCCATTGACATTTAAGGTGATTATTGATAGATATGTATTTATTGCCATTATAAACCTTGTTTTCCAGTTGATTCTTTGTTTTTCTTTTCTTCATTTTTTTTTTTGGTTGGGTAATTTCCATTTGTTTTATGCTTGAGTACTTTTCAGTTTTTGTGAATGTAATATTTGATTTTGAAAATTCATTTGCAGAGATGCAAACTGAGCTAAAGGCAATAATGAGCAGAATGAATAATGCAGAGGAATAAATTAGTGATGTGGAAGGTAGAATAATGGAAATCACCCAATCAGGACAGCAGACAGAAAACCAAATGAAGAAGCATGAAAGCAATATAAGAGACCTATGGGATTATATAAAGTGGGCCAATCTATGCATAATAGGAATTCCAGAAGGAGAAGAAAAAGAAAAGGGTATTGAAAATATATTTGAAGAAATTATGGCTGAAAACTTTCCAAATCCTAAAGGATACTGATATTGTGATACAGGAAGCACAAAGGGCCCCAAACATGTTGAACTCAAACAGGTCCACACCAAGAATATTATAATAAAAATGGCAAATGTTAAAGATAAAGAGAGGATTCTAAAGGCAGTAAGAGAAAAGCAAAGCATTAATTATAAGGGAACCCCCATAAGACTATCAGCTGATTTCTCTACAGAAACACTACAGGCCAGAAAGGAGTGGCAAGATATATTTAAAGTGGTGAAAGGAAAAAATTTGCAACCTAGAATACACTATCCATCAAGAATATCATTTAAAATAGAATGGGAAATAAAGAATTTCTCCAACAAATAAAAGCTAAAAGTGTACAGCAATGCTAAACCCATTCTAAAAGGAATACTGCAAGGCTTCTCTAAATTAAAAAAAAAAGCAAGGAGAATTAGAATGGAGAGAACCACAATTGTAAAGCAATCACTTAAGTAAGCCAGCATACAGATCTAAACATGAAGATGTTAAAAAAAAAAAGACATCAAAATCATACAATGTGGGGAAGGAAAGTAAGAAAATATAGATTCTTTTTTTATTTTATTGATGTGTTTGGGCCTATATGCCTATCAGGTTAAAGCAAGCAGATATAGGAAGGGGTTAACATACTTAAAAAACAGGGCAACCGCAAATCAAAACTGGACATTTCTGTCATTTATTTTTATTCTGATCTTTGTTATTTCTTCTGCTGACTTTGGGTTAGTTTTTTCTTCATTTTCTAATCCCTTAGGTGTAAAGAAGTTTGAGAACTTCCTTATTTTTTAATTTAGGACTTTATTGCTATAAACTTCTCTCTTAGAACTTCTTTTGTGGCATCCCATACATTTTGGTGTACTGTGTTTCAATTTTCTTTTATTTGGAACTAGTTTTTGATTTCCCATTTTCTTTTATTTGGAGATATATTTTGATTTCCCTTTTGATTTCTTTTTTGATTCAGTGGTTATTCAGGCATTTGTTGTTCAGTTTTACATATTCATGATATTTCCAATTTTCCTCCTCTTACTGATTTATAGTTTCTTGCTTCTGGTGGTTGGAAAAGATACTTGTTATGATTTTGTCTTCTTAAATTTGCTAAATCTTGTTTTGTGACTTAACATATAATCTATCCTGGAGAATATTCCATGTGTACTTAATGACAGTATTTATTCTCTCTACCTCTACACTTTATTTACTGTTAGTAACTCTTTTAATACTTTTTCAGATAGAAAAATATATGTAGGATGGTCAATTGCTTTTAGCTTACTAAAACCTCTTTTGGTTGGTTTTTCAATGCATTTGACCTCTATTCTAGTAACATTTTGAAAATTAAAATGTGGAATTGTGGACATTTTATTTTTACTTTACTTTCATAGCTATGTTAACTTCTAAAAGTAGAGGTAAAAGTAATTTTACAGGTCTCTCATTGCAATGGTAAGCCATATTACAAATAGATACATGTGTGACTGGTGGAGAGAGGGACTGGGCTTTAAATTGCCTGGTAAAACCTAATTGACTTCTTAAACTTGGGAAATTTCATAATTATAGGAAAGTATATTAAGATTTGTGTTCCAAATCCTGGAGAGATGCACACATTCCATTTTTGTTTGTTTGTTTTGTACTTTAAATTCATGAAAACACAGTAACCAAACATTGGACTAGCTGGGTTATCTTATTTACAACTATTATTCTTAGGCAGCAAAGAGTTATGATTAAGTGAGAAATCTAGACCCTGTATTGTGATAATTATGTATGTAACTCCTCAGGAAATTTGTCCTGTGAGCCTTGATAATAAATCACAGCTGAGACCCCAGGGGAAAAAAGAGAATGTGTATTCTGCTGCAGTTGGATGAAATGTTTTGTATATGTCTCTTGGATCCATTTGACTTATATTGTTTTTCCAGTCTACTGCTTCCTTATTGATTTTCTGTCTAGATGATCTATCCATTGTTGAAAGTGGGATATTGAAGCCCTGGGCTGTCATTGTGTTGTCTATTTCTCCCTTCAGATCTGTTAGATTTGCTTAGAACTTTTAGATGCTCCAGTGTTGGGTGGATATATGTTTATAATTATTATATTTGCTTGATTAATTACCCCTTTGCCATTATATAATGACCTTTTTCATCTCTGTTACAGTTTTTGACTTAAAATTTCTTTTGTCTGATATAAGTGTAGCTACTCCCAATTTTTGGTTTCCTTCTTCATGGAATAGCTTTTTCCATTCTTTTGCTTTGAGCCTTTTCATCCTTTCACTTTTGTCCTTGAAACTGAAATAAGTCTCTTGTAGGCAGCATATAGTTAGTTCTTTATTTTTTTTTTTAAATCTATTCAGCTCTTTTGTGCCTTTTGATTAGAAAATCTAATCCATTTACATTTAAAGTAATTATTGATAGTTGAAGACTTAGTAATGCCATTATTAATAGTTTTCTGGTTGTTTAATAGTTTCCTGTCTCTTTCTTCCTCTCTTGCTGTCTTTCTTTGTGAATTGTTGATTTTCTGTAGTGGTATGTTTGATTCCCTTCTCTTTTATTTTTGTGTATCTACCATTGGTCACTGCTTTGTGCTTTAGGAAGCTTACATAAAACATCTTATAGCAGTCTGTTTTAAACGGATGACAACTTAATTTTGCATATAAAAACTCAGTATTTTTACTATCCCTACCTACATTTCGTGGGTTTTTGTTAAATATATATATTTTTTGTTTTTCTTTCTCTCTCTCTTTTTTTAGGGCCACACCTGTGACACATGGAAGCTCCTGGTCTAGGGGTTGAATCAGAGCTGCAGCTGCCAGCCTACAGAACAGCCACTGTAGTACAGAATCTGAGCCACATCTGCGACCAGCTTGCAGCAATGCCAGATCCTTAACCAACTAAGTGAGGCCAGGGATCGAACCCACATCCTCATGGATAATAGTCTGGTTATTAACCTGCTGAGTCACAGTGGGAAATTTCAGATTTTATGATTTTTTATGTCACATTTTACCTCATTTTATTCTGTGTATCCATTAGGAAATTATTTTAGCAATATTTGTTTTTAATACTTATGTCCTTAAACCTTTATACTAGAGTTAAGTAGTTAGTCCAACATTGTATTACAATGTTAAAGTTTCTATATTTGGCTATACACAGTTGACACTTGATCAACATGGGTTTGAACTTCATGGGTTCGTTTACACATGGTTATTTTTTAATAATAAATACTACAGTAGTATATGCCGCATGGTTGGTTGAATCTGCAGATGCAAGGAATGTTGGATAAGGAGGGCTGATTATAGGTTATACATGTATTATACCCCTGCATTGTTAAGGGTCAACCGTACTTACTTTTATCATTGTGTTTTATGTTTTCATAAGCTTTCCTGTTACTCATTATCATCTTTTAATTTCAGCTTGAAGAATTGCTTTCAGCAATTCTTGTAAGTCAGGTCTAGTAGTGATGTACTCCTTCAGCTTCTGTTTCTTTGGGTTTTTAGCTCTCCTTCATTTCCAAAGGAGAGTTTTGCTGAGTAGAATATTCTTGGTTGGTGGTTTTATCTTTCATCAATTCAAAGGTAAGACCCCACATTTTCCTGGTAGGCTGAGAAATCTGCTGCTACCCTTAGAGGATTTCCCTTAGTATGTGAGAACTTTTTCTTCTCTTGCTGCTTTGAGAATTTTTGTCTTTGAATTTAGGCAGTTTTATAATATATCTTGAAGAAGATTATTTTGAGTTGAAATTTTGGGGAGACTTATGAGCTTCATAAACTTGGATGTAAACTTGGATCCCAGTTTTGAGAAGCTGTAAGTGTTTGTTTCTTTAAATAAGCTTTGTGTCTCTTTATCTTCTCCTGGGACTTTTATAAGATTGTTTCTTTTAAGAGTATTCCATGGATCATATAGGCTTTTGTCCCTTTTTTTGTTTTTCTTATTTTGACTGGAAAATTTCAAATGATTTTTCTTCTACTTCACAGATTCTGCTTGATCCAGTATGCTTTTGATATTCTCTATTGATATTTTATCATTTCATTTTTTTGTATTCTTCAGCTCTAGAATTTTTTGGTTCTTTTTATGATTTATATTCTTTTAAACTTCTGATTTTGTTTTTGTACCATTTGCCTGATTCTGTTGAGTTATCTGTCTGTGTTTTCTTGTAGCTCACTGAGCTTCTTTAGAACAACTATTTTAAATTATCAGACAAAGTGCAGACCTTTATTTCTTTTAGGCCAGCTACTGAAAACTTATTGTGTTCCTTTGATAATGTCATATTTTCTTGATTTTTCATGTTCCTTGAGGTCTGATGTTGCTGTTTTTTCATTTGAAGAAGCAGTCACCTTCTTAAGACTTTATTGACTGGTTTCGGGGAGAAATTATTTTCTTCAGTTCTGTTAAGAACTCTACGGCTTGGAGTTCCCATTGTGGCTCAGCAGAAACGAATCTGTCTAGCATCCATGAGGACACAGGTTTGATTCCTAGCCTCACTTAATGGGTTAAGGATCTGGCATTGCTGTGAGCTGTGGTATATGTTTGCAGACATGGCCTAGATCTGGCATTGCTGTGGCTGTGGTGTAGGCCAGTGGCTACACTCTGATTCAACCCCTAGCCTGGGAACCTCCATATGCTGTGGCTGTGGCCCTAAAAATATGACCAAAAAAAGAAAAAGTCTGAGGCTTTCTCAGATCTTTTCTATGGATGTGCGTTCTCCAAACTTCTTGTTCTCTCTTATGAGGAAATCCTTAAGGTTGCATGACTTCTATCAATTCTGCAAAACCAGGCTCTATACTGACAGCTTCTTATTTGCTTTCTTTAACTTGATGCTGAATGCTCAGGTTTGTGTGTTTTCTCAGAATCCTGCATGCTTACTATCTGTCTGTACAGGCTCATTCTCACCACTCCTAACCTTGGGGACACACACAGTGAACTGACCATGGGATGGAGTGTGTGGGGCTTGGGTTTGTCGGGGAGCTTCTGGGTCATTTGAGGGGATCTGCAGGCAATGTCTTTAATCATTCATTTCAAAGTTAGAAAAAGATGTTTAAAAAGAAAGATTACAAATAATCTAAAAATATAATAGATGCATTCATTGATACTGAAGGTAGTAGTTTTAAGCATTTTAAAACTGTTCTATAAGAACTCACTGGGTGAAAGGAAAAGGAAAATATAATTGTGAAGAAATAGAAAAACAGAGACTTTAAGTAGGCCTTTACTCATTTATCTTTTTCTGGAGCCATGTGACTCTTTTTGAGTTTCGGAAAGTTTTCTTTCAGTATGTATTTTTTTCTTTTTTTTTCGTTTTTTAGGGCCACACCTGTGGCATATGGAAATTACCAGCCTAGGTGTCGAGTTGGAGCTGTAGCTACCAGCCCATGCCACAGCCGAAGCAACACGGGATCTGAGCCATGTCTGCAACCTACACCACAGCTCACCACAATGCCAGATCCTTAACCCACTGAGCAAGGCCAGGGCTAGAACCTGTGTCCTCCTGGATGTTAGATTCATCTCCATTGAGCCATGAGGGGAACTCCTCAGTATACTCTTTTTTGTGTGGGTCTTTGTTTATAATGATTTTTATTTTTTCCATTATATCAGATCATATAGATCTTTTGCCTTTTACTCTGTATATTCTTGATTATTGTTTCTGTTCAATTGCTCTGGGCTCTCTTCCAGAAACACTAATTAAGTGTATGTTAACTTTCCTCTCTTTATTTTTCCACCTCTCTATCATATTCTCCTTTTTCTTTCTACCTATGAGACCTTATGGAACAGTTAAATAATGCTTAAAACTACAACTTTCACTATCAATCAATTCTTTTACTCTGTTTTTAAATTCTTTGTAATTTTTCTTTTTTAAAATGCCCCCTTTTCTTTTCATTTTACTCCTTTCCTTTTATACCTACCTGGAATCCTTTTCATTTCATTCTGCTTTTTTGTTTTTGTTTTTGTTTTTGTTTTTTCATAGAGGCCACATCTCTTTGCTCAGAGTGAGGAAGCCAAATCATTTTCTGAAATTTTCTTACAGATTCTGCAGTAAGAAAGTTTTCAGAAGTTTGCTCTGAATTTTTCAAATACCGTTCTCTTTCCTTTGTTATATACTTAAACTTTTTTTCAATTCAGTTTTATGTAATGCCACAAAGATACACAGTTTGAGTGGATTTTCCTTCTTCCAGCTCCTTTTATACAGTAATGGTGGTAAAAACTTAAATGTTCACTCTATAGTTTAATGGACATTGTTTCCATTTCAGTTACTATTTTCTGACAGTTTTTATTTAAGATATCTTCCTTCAGTTGCAGTTTGATCTTTTTTCAATTCCCATAGTCTGATTCTTGGATACTGTAAGGAGAAATTTTACATGGCATCTGTAATTCCCAGAAAATTAGGGTAATTTCTTTGTGCCTCATTCACCTGTCCTTTCCACACTATCTGCCAAAGATTTTACATATGAAGACTAGTCTTTTAGAACATGTATTACAGTCCTCTCCCTCCTACTTTCTGCTCGCTTTTTTCCCCTTAAAGGTGATATAGTGAAAGAATTTTCGTTCCAGAGAATAATTGCCAAATCTAAGAATCCTGGGTTCTTCTTTTTTTATAAAGTGAAAAAGGGTGTATTCTTAGTTTTCTGTATCTTTGAGTCTGGCAATTAGAAGTGAACTATGGATATGTCATGGCATCGTTAAATTCCTTTTAGGAATTTCAAAGTTAGAATATATCTGTTCCTTCCAGATTATTAAATTGGTTATCTGTTAGTTTTGATTTTAAAAATTGTCTTCAGTGGTTTTAGTGATAAGCTGAGAAGAGCAGCATTGGAGAATGCTAGGCTGGACAGAAGCTATTTGAATCTGAACCTCCTAATAGGAAGCTGAGGAAAAAACCCAGCATTTTACTTTTATTTAGAGATTGTATGCCATTTAATTTTTAAGTCTTTGTGTCCACTTGGAATTAAGACACAATTCTATGTGCAATATAAAACTATGAGTTCAAAAATAGTTTTCATTTTTCTTTCCTTGTTTGAAGAAAGAGTGCCTTAGAAAAGTTAGAGCCCTAAAAGTTCAATGATGACTGTTAAAATGTAACAGAATTGCATTGTGTTTGAATATACTCTAATATATTCCAAGCCTCTTTCATCTATTTGTTATATTTATCTTATTGTGATACAACTAGAAAGCAAGAATTTCCTTTATGCCATTGACTTGCAGAAATCAAACAGGTAGAAAATGAAGAGTCAGATAATCTGCACAAATCAGGCTGTTATATACATTAACATGAAACCACAATTGAATTGCATGTGTTAAAGAATTGAAACCACTCAACAGATTGTTCTTAACAGAAGAAAAAATGATATGGGAGTTAAAATTTACATGAACAACACAAGAAGATCTTGAAGGGTTGGAGTGGGAGGAAAAATGGTGGAGTTTAGTGAACAATTATTTGAGTGTGTGGTTGCATTTTCAAAATAGTGTCTTAATTGTGTATCAAGATGTAGTGATTTTTGTTCCATAGTTATGGTTGAAGTGTTCTCTGTGTGTAATTTTCAGTCGTGTATTTTCTTTTCAAAATCAAATTTCAGAGGAATACATTTGTTTAAAATTACTTTAGGAATGCGTTCATAGCCCATTTTGAAATAAGTAGAAAGATTTTTCCTCTTGTAAATGTTAGGAAGGAGATAACTTCTCTGATCATTTAGGTAAACATATTTATGTTGGTTCAATGGTAGGCAGTTAGTCATAAAACAGGAGACATTAAGGACAACTGACACAGTTAAAGTACCTGATCAGTTTAGATTTTGCCTATAATCTACTTTTATTTTACTGGTTAATGTTTGTTGATTTGAAGAAAGATTAGAAGAATTGTCAGACTACATATAAACCATGGCCAAATAAAGAATTCACAGTTTTTACTCAAGTAGAGGGATTGTCTGGAATGCATTTTCATAAAGAACCTGATATTACAGGAGTACATTATTTTGAGCGTACATTTGAGGTGGTTAAAAATCCTACTCTAGAGTTGAATGCGCTGGCAATATGTTAATCACATCCATAAAAATGAGTCATTTACAGTTGAAGTGGGCTTCACATTTGTAATATCTTGAAGATATTTCTCCTTTGGATATGCCAAATTAAGTGTGCATTGAAACTATATTGTGTTAAGATTTCCACAATAAAATATCATTAGCATTTCCTGAATAAGTGGCTGGAATAAAAATTCTCTCTTATAAATAAAAATGCTTTCACTTATAAGAATGTGAACCTACTGATCCTTGATTATAAAATAATACCAGAAATTAATATTATAAAGTGTGTTTCAGTAGTTGGAATGCTGTTTTTATTATGCAGTTGAAGGTACAATCTCATGGAAAGTAATTTCCCCAGGAGATTGAGTAATTAAAAAAATCATTTTGGTGGTGACATTGAGATGATGTCCAAATTTATAATGTATTTGACTACTGTAATATGCTTCTAAACATATTAATTTCCATATAACTGCTTATTTTTCTTTCATGGTCTAAGGCCATAGTACTTTCCCTCCATTTGGGTTACCCAATTCTTTTCACAGTGAATCTTAGCAAAGTTGAATGATTCTTATTTCTCATGCTTATAGCTTTCATCATTTTTAAAAACTTTAATTTTTTATAGAAGTATAGTTTATTTACAATATTATATTATTTTCATGTGTATAGTGATTCAGTGTTTTTGCAGATTATACTCCACTATAAGTTATTATAAGGTAATGTTTATAATTCCCTGTGCTATACAATATATCCTTATTGCTTATCTATTTTATATACATAGTTGTTAGTAGCTATTAATTCCATACCCCTAACTTCTCCCTCCTTCCTGTCCTTTGGTAACCACAAGTTTATTTTCTATAGCTGTGAGTTTGTTTCTGTTTTGCATATGCATTCACTTGTATTATTTTTTTAGATTCCACATGTAAAGGATGTCATACAGTATTTTTCTCTGTCTTACATTTCACTAAGCATAATATTCTCTAGGTGCATCCACATTGCTGCAAATGGCAGAATTTGGTTCTTTTTATGGTATATATTTATATGTATATACACACACACACACACACACACACACACATATACTACTGCCTCAATTTAACTCAGGGGTTCTCAAATGAGGACACTTTTGACCACAGGGCAAATATCTAGGGACATTTTTGGTTGCAACAACTAAAGAAAGGGTGCCGCTGCCATCTAGTTGGTTGAAGCTAGGGATGCTATTAAACATTCTACAGTGTACAGGATAGCAACTACCCCCACCTGTACAAAGAATTATCTTTAGGGATGTTTAATAAAAAACCATCACCAAAAAAAAAAAGAAAGAAAAACAAGGAAAAGAAGAAGAGGAAAAAAAGCCTAACTCAATAGCTAACTAACACCATACCTTGAGGTGAAAGACTGCTTTTCCCCCATGAGTGGGAAATGTCTTTTTGTCATGTCTCTACACATCAAATAAAACTTTGATGTCCTAGCCAATATGATTATGCAAGAGAAATAATTAAAAGGCATACTTGCAAAAGAAGAAGTGGCCTTTATTTATGGGAGATATGAACATGTACATAGGTTAAGGGTAAGGATAATTTCAATAATAATTACTTTACCTAATAAATAAGATGAGCAAGTTCTCAGATTCCAAGTCAGCACAAATTCAGTTATATTTATAAATACTTGCAATAAACAATTGTGATTGAAATTTTAAGATACCACTTAGAGTAGTGTCAAAAACATAAAATATTTATAAGTAAATTTACTAAAATATGAGGAGAACCTCTACATGGAAAACTATAAAACATTACTGAGAGAAAACTAAAGACTTAAATAAATGGAAACATATGATCTTTTTATGGATCAGAAGACTTAATATTATTAAGATGTTAATTCTCCCTGAATTAATCCGTAGATTCAAATTAATTTTCATCTCTGGAGTTCCTGTTGTGGCTCAGAGGAAATGAATCTGAGTAGTATTCTTGAGGATGTGAGTTTGATCCCTGGGCTCACTCAGTGGGTCAGGGATCCGGCATTGCCGTGAGCTGTGGTATAGGTGTCGGTCACAGACACAGCTCAGATCCTGCATTGCTGTGGTTGCGGCATAGGCTGGCAGCTGTAGATCCGATTTGACCCCTAGCCTGGGAACTTCCATATGCTTTTTTTGCTTTTTCCAAAAGCAAAAAAACAAAAACAAAAAAACAAAACAAACAAAAATTAATATTCATCTCAACATGTTTTTATGTTATAGCAATTGACCAACATTCTAAAGTTTATATGTAAAAGCAAAGAATCAAAATAGAATAGTCAAAATCATCTTGAAAAAGAACAGTTCTACCTGACCATAGCCTTCCTGTAAAAATATAATAGTATTATATAGTAAAATTTTAGCATAAAGATAGACCAATAAAGGGAACAGAATAAAGTCCAGAAATAGGTTCATATTTATGTTGTAAATGCTTTTTTGAAGATACCAAAGAAATTCTATGGGAATGGAGAGTCTTATTAACAAATGATGTTGGAATAACTTGATATCCATATGGAAAAAAATAAATCTCTACTCCTCTTTCATGTGATAAAGAAGAATTAATTCATAATGTACCACAGACCTAAAGTAAAAGCTAAATTTCTAACACTACTAGAAAAAAATATATAATGTTTGTCAAGGTGGTGGTTGTGGTGGTTTAGATGTTTATGTCCTCCCAAAATTCATATATTAAAATCTAATTCTCAATGTGATGGTATTAGGAGATGAAGTCTATAGGAAGTGACTAATCGTGAGGGTGGAGCCCTCATAAATGGGATTAGTGCTCTTCTAAGGGACTGAATAGACCAGAATTCTCCCTCTCTGCCATTTGAGGACTAACAAGAGATGGCTGCTTATAAAACAGGCAGCAGACTGTTAGCAGACCCTGAATCTTCTGATACCTTGATCTTGGACTTTCCAGCTTACACAACTGTGAAAAATATATTTATGTTGTTTGTAAGCCACACAGATTGTGGTATTTCGTTATATCAGCCTGAACTAAGTCAGTAGTTGGACATTTTTTTCTTTACAAGATGTAGAAAATAATATCCATAAAAAATCAATAAACTAGACTGTTCATTAGAAGACATGATTAAATAAATGAGTAAGCAAGCCAGTAAAAGGATGAAAATATTTGTCAAACTTATCTGACAAAGGAATAAGTATCATATGAAGAACTAATAATAATAATAATAATAAAAATAGAAAGGCAAATCCTAATAAATACAGGTCAGATACTTCAGTGGACACTTTACAAAGGTATGTGTATGAATGGCCAGTGAACACAGTAAAGAGTGTTCAATATTTTTAGTTGTCAGGGAAACGCATTTACAACCACAATGAGATACTACTACACACCCAGTAGAATGGCCAAACTTAAAACTCTTAACACTTAATATTAGAGAAAATTGGAGCTTCTAAACTCTCATACATGGCTAATATGACAGGAATATTAAATATTATAAGTACTTTGGAAAAGGGTTTTGCGATTGAAAAAATAGAGTTATATACACTTACCCTTTGACCCAGGTATTCTACTCTGGTTATATACCCAGAAGGAATACAAATTTATATACACATGAAGACTTGTTTAGTTCATAGTAGTTCTCTTCACAATAGCTCCAAACCAGAAACTATTTATGTATTTATCAATAGGGGAGTGAATAAAAAAATGTTGGTATAGTTATACAGTGGGATACTACTCATCAGTAACAAGTGAATTACTCATCCATGCAACATTGATGATTCTCATAAACATAATGCTGAGCAGAAGAACCAAAATAAAAAGAATGCATCATATATAGTTCCATTTACAGGAAGTTCTAGAACTAAACTAGAGTAAGGTTTCAAAAAAAAAAAAAAAAAGAATGATGATCGCCTCTATGAAGGAAGATTGACAAGAGATATTAGAAAACTTTCCAGGGTGATGAAAAGGTTTTATATCATCATAATGGTATGAGTTGCATGGGTGTATCTATTTGCCTAAATCGTACTATCAGGATTTTTGTACTTTCCTGATTAAATTTATCTGAACGTTTAAAAATATCAGTAACAGTAGTTGCATAGGATAGAAAATACTTTTCGTTTTATAAAGTATATTCTTTGTTTCAAATTTTCCTTTTAATTATATTTATGAGGTAATCAATTTCAGCTTTTGGAACTTGGATTAACCTTTAAATAATGATGAAAATATTGTGACAGCATTTAAAAATTTCTATTTGCCTAGGAACCAACATTATGCAATCTTTTTGACAATTCAGTGCATATTTATTAATGTGCACATTGTTGACTTATCAAGTTTTGTTTAAGTCTGTTGGAAACAGTCACTTGGCTCTTAGTTTACCTTTCAGATGTTTAAAACTGTCCAGGGTGAATATGAAAATAAGAAAATCCAGGTAGCATCAAAACAATAAAAAATAACTTTTAAATGGAGTTCCCGTTGTGGCTCAGTGGTTAACAAATCTGACTAGCATTCAATCCCTGGCCTTGCTCAGTGGGTTAAGAATCTTGTGTTGTGAGCTGTGGTGTAGGTTGCAGTTGTGGCTTGGATCCTGTGTTGCTGTGGCTGTGGTGTAGGCTGGCAGCTGTAGCTCCGATTTGACCACTAGCTTGGGAACCTCCGTATGCTGAGGGTGTGGCTCTAAAAAGCAAAAAGACCAAAAACTAGTGAGTATGATAAATTAAAATTTTGCAGACTGCAATAAAAAATTTGGGGAGAAATTATTTCAGTGTATTAAAAAATCTTTCTTTTGATCCATTTTAATAGTACAACTCAGAGTTATATTTCCAAAGTTGGAAATTGCTTTAGAAAGGAGGTAGAATGAAATATCTTTTAATTAAAGTAATATTTTTTAATAATCTCCAACATGTTGACATCATTAACTTTCTCCTTTATCTTGAAGAATTCTTCTTTTGTTATCTTATGTTTGGGTTTAATTACTACCTTTTATAAAACACCACATAAACATAATGTCATACAGTGGCAAAATAAAAATGACTGTGAGTATTCCATTTCTGTTTGCTTCATATTTCAAGCAAAAGCATTTTGAAGAATGGTTAAAAAGATTCCTGAGCACTCTTCAACAAAGATGAGGAAATTGTTCGTCAGTTTTCCTGATAAGAAAAAAATATTTGTACACTTATAAGTGATCATGACCAAGAGAAAGACGTGGTAACTGGGTAAAAGATACTGCAAGTCATTAAGAAATTTTATTTTTGTATTTTGTATTTTTTATTTTTGTGGCTTTTTAGGGCCATATCCGTGGCACATGGAGGTTCCCAGGCTGGGGGTCCAATCCGAGCTGTAGCTGCTGGTCTACGCCAGAGCCACAGCAATGCGGGATCTGAGCTGAGCAGTGTCTGCGACCTACACCACAGCTCATGGCAGCACCAGATCCTTAACCCACAGAGCGAGGCCAGGGATCGAACCCACATCCTCATGGATGCTAGTCAGGTTCATTAACCACTGAGCCACAATGGGAACTCTGAAAAGTTTAGAATTCTTCACTATACATCCTCAAATAAAGGCCTATTATAATTTTGGGCTAAGCCATAATAGAAGACATTTGAAAATTATTCATATGTTCCAATGACAGTGTAACATGATTATGAAAACTAGTCATAGATTTGAGAGAAATTAAAGCTTTTCCACTTTTATTGACATTGATAAATGATATCAATCAATACATTGACAATACAAGGCTTTGAAATATCTTTTGTTAGGGGAGGAGATAAGACCTATTCATCTAATTAGGCACATTTCTACATTTTAGAAATAAAATATTTTGCATATATTTTTCTTTGTAATTATATCTGAAAAAAACTATAGAATTGAGAAAATAGGCTTTAATACTCTTGAGAAAAAAGTTATGAATATATTATAAAATTATATTAAATGTTGACTATGATTGTATTTATTTGCAATAACTATAGGATCCTTATAAAGTCTTGGCAAGAAATAAGTTTTATGTTGTTTCAAATATGTGTTGCTTTTTCTTAAGGTTTACACTTTAGTCAATAAGGATTCTTAGCATAGCTAAATAAAAAAGAATGATTTATATTTAGCAAAATTATTGAAAATGTTTGCCTTTCAACTTTGTTTAAATGACTAGTTTGTGTGTAGTGAAGACAGGCTTTACTCAGCCATACCTAGACTCTGCCTAAATTCTCGTGATCCTCAGTTATTGTAAACCAAATTTACTAAGTACAAGATGATATTTAGTTCTTGATGTATAGCATTATTGGAAAACAGTGACAATTTTATCCCATTAATTATATGTTTTTCTCATTAAAAATAATTTAAAAATGCACAGATCTAAATAGACATTTCAACAAAGAAGACATACAGATAGCCAAAAAGCACATGAAAAGATGCTCAACAATGTTAATTATTAGAGAAATGTAAATCAAAATTACAGTGAGATATCCCCTTCTATGGTCAGAATGGACATCATCAAAAAGTCTACAAGTTGTTAATGCTGGAGAGGGTGTGGAGAAAGGGAATCCCCTTATGCTGTTGGTGGGAATGTAAATTGGTACAACCATTGTGGAAAGAGTATGGAGGTTCCTCAAAAACTAAAAATAGAGACTACCATATGATCCAGCAATCCTACTCCTAGGCATATATATCCAGAGAGAACCATAATTCAAAAAGGTACATATACCCCAGTGTTTATTGCAGCAATATTTACGATAGCTAAGACATGGTAGCAACCTAAAAATCCATCAACCAAGGAATGGGATAAAGAAGACATGGTACATATATACAATGGAATGTTATTTAGCCATAGAAAAGAATAAAATAATGCCAATTGCAGCAACACAGGTGGATCTAGAGGTTATCATACTAAGTGAAGTCAGACAAAGACAAATATATATCACTTATATGTGGCATCTAAAAAAAATGATACAAATGAACTTATTTACAAAACAGAAACAGACTCAACAGACTTTGAAAACCAACTTATGGTTACCAAAGGGGAAAGGTAGAGGATGTGTGTGTGGGTTGGGAGTTAAGGATAGGCATATGCACACTTTTGTGTATGGAATGGATGGTTAATGTGGGACCTGCTGTATAGCACAGGAAACTACTCAGTATTCAGTGGTAACCTATATGGGAAAGAACTTTGAAAAAGACTGGAATATAACTGAACTATTTTGTACGGTAGAACTTAATCTTGTAAATCCATTATATTTCAATAACATTTTTAAAAATGAAATAATGTCTTTGTAGAGGTAGTTGAGTTTGTAGTTTTCTACATGTGTGTGTAGGAATGGACATAATACACACACACACACACACTTGAAGGGTTTGACATCCTACCTTGTGTAAAATGTTGAATCCTGCTTTTCTAATTAGCAATTTATCATAGATATTTTCCTGTATAGCTGTAAACCCTATATGACGTATTTGTATACTATGAATATATCATAATTTACTTAATTCTTTCATTGTTGGACATTTCCTTATATATGAATTTTATAGGGAACATTTTTGTACATACATTATATTTGCTTTTGGGATTATTATCATGGATTCTCAGCTGTGGAACTTCCAGGTCAAAAACTCTTTCTAAATTGCTTTCTATACAGACAGTTATTATAGCAGAGATATGTAAATATGCTTGTTTCAATGTCCACTTGCCAGACTTACATATTACAATTTTAATTTTTGTTATTTATAGATGGAATGTTACTGAGTTTGCCTTTCTTAGATGACTAATAAGATTGAAATGTAAACAATCTGTCCTCTGTGCCTTTGTCTTTTAGAATTTTAGGATTTCCTTCGTGACTAACATTATCTCTTTCTTTCCTAAAGATCTTATTCTTATCCATCATGTTTTAACATGTTTTTATGTTTGGGCATTTACCTTTAATTAAGTTTTTGATTTTTAATTCAGAGAGGTAATTTTTTTAGAGAAGTAAGTTTTTTTAATGATATCCTTTGACACTAATGATTTTGTGCAAAGAATACTGTGAGAAAATGGAATCATAGTCTTACATTACCTGAATTGTAGGTATCATTAACAGTCTGATTTTTAATCTGTGGTATATAGTTAGCTGTACAGTTAGCTTTTTTTTTTTTTTTTGAATATTGTTCCTTTAAAACTACAGCTAAAGGAAGGCAGATGGTTAACTTGTTTTCCACTTCTCTGAAAATATTTGAGAGGGGAACCAGTATTATCAGTCTCTAATGGAGGTTGGCAATGTCAAGATGGTTTGTGGCCATGTCAAGATGTTGAGTCAGTGTCCAGGTCATTGCTCATTAAAGATACTGCTCTTTGGACCAGCAGGAGACCCAGCAACAGGATCCTAACAATTTCTGATGCTACCTCACATCCCTTCAGGACAGTGCAGAACATTTTGTTCTTCAGAAAATATTCAGGCCCCTTTCCTTCTGTCACAGCACTTACCATTTGTCTAGTTGTGTTATTGGACTGTATTTTTTTTTTTCAGTAACAACACATAGAGGAAAGAACATTAAAAAAATCATTATGCCTTTGCTTTATCTGTGTCTACATACTCTCATTAGTTATTTTATATGTTTTTTATATGAATATACAGCTTTTTTCAAAGATGGATTCTATTTATTCAGTTAATACTAATATTAATAAGCATGCTGTTAATTGTTCTCTACTCTTGCACAGTCATTTAATATTAGGTGTGTTGTTTCTTAATTTTTAGCAATCATTAATTTCTTCTTTTCCTTCCTCATACTTTTTGTCTCCCTGAGATCTTCAGCGTGTGAATCAATCTCCATTTGGTTATGATGTACAGTCCCCTGCTTCTCATATGATTTGCTCTTTGGTGCCTCATGCCATCTGATACACTCTTATTGATATTGGTCTACTGTTTTAATTTGACTTTCTCTCACCCACCCCCACGGTCAGCCTCTATCATGTGAAATGGCTGGCTGCATGAAATAAGCATAACGTCCTACTGAAACAGATACTGGTCGTACTCACATGAATGAGATTGGCAAATACTGATCTCTTGGTAATTCAGCAGTCATCTCTAAACAAATCTGAAGATATGTTTCTTCCACATTAGTAAGTTACTGTACCAAGTGACCTTCATCTTTCTCAGAATACCCCCAGAGAGTTTTGCTACATTAACCCACTGAATCTAACAATTCAGAAAAATGATTTCCATAACATGAAATTAAAAGATGCACTGCTAAAATTGTGGTCTCTAAAGTGGCGTTTTAGGGATCAGACTAGAAACCTTATCTGGCACTGTTGTAAAAGGGTTTCCTGATTTCTTTATAGGCCGAAGTTTTAATTTTTTTATTTTTATTTTTTTGTAAAGTTGAAATGACTGCACATTTAATTATGATTCCACAAATTTGCCTTTTTGGAAGAAACTGGCTTTTACTCTTGTCATGCTATAGCCATAATTACTATATTGTCTGGTGTTAATTTGCATTTTAATTGAGCTTTAAACATTTAACCAGAGGGTAGTCCAATAGGAGGTTCTATAACCATCTCAGTAATTGGTAGGCAAGTTACTTTTTATTGCTATTTTAGGAGTAGGGAAGTCTGCTCTACAAGAGTGCAGAAAGAGCTGATAACCTTCAAAGCAGGCTCTTTACTTCGGGGCTGTGATGAGAAAAACAGAAGTTAGGAATGGAGACATTAGAAGAGACAGATGGTGAGAGATTATAATGATTTCTAGGATCACCCAAATTGTCTGAGATTTATGCCAGAATTTTTTTTTTAATCTGTTAGGGCAACATGTCATGCTTATTTTGAGTTCCTGCAGACATATGTAATGCAGTTGTACTGGACCTTACATTCTCCTATGTTTCTTTGGGCTTTCAAAGAGTTTAGAGGAACCCCATACTGGACTTTATCACTGTTTCTAGTAGCTAACAAATTTGAATGTTTTATTTGTTTTCTAAAACATTTTGTTTTAAACCACTCTGGGGAAAGACGTGAAAGTAAGATGAGTGATTCTTAAATTTTCTGCGTTTAGAACCACTTTCTTTTAGTGCAAAAACATAGTGACTGTGTCTTCAATGTGAGACAGGGGAAAAATTTTAGTTGGTATAGAGCTGTTGATTCAAACATAATTATACACATTCCTTCTCTGTTTTCTCTTAAGTGAACCAGCAGCTTTAGTTCATTATGAGCATTTGCAATGTATAAGATGATTCTGTAGAATGAGTTCTCAAAAACATGTCATAATATGGTGCATATAAAATGATCCAGTGAAATACCTATATGCTGTTGTGATCTTCAGTGTTCTTTTTTTAGCTATGGTCATAGTGTCAAGAATAAAATCACTTCGACATGTTATTGAAAGTAACAAAAAATTGTTTATATTCTCTGGAGAAAATATGAATGATTCCTTGCAAATGAGAAACTTCAGAATGAAAACACATAAAATACCAGCCATAGATTGCTCAGTATGACTCTTACTTTTTAAAATAAACTTTTCCGAGGGTTGATTTTTGAATTCTCTGACTACTTGAGATTTGTTTGTGAAACAAAGTATGCAATTCCATACCAGAGTCTTTATAGTTAGAAAACTTTTGCATATTTTACCGGTTAATTATTTTCACCCAGTCTTTCCTATGTGCCCAGTAATGTGCTAAAATCTGTGCATTTAATGTGCTTTTTGTTTTATTTTGCTATATGGGAAATAAGAAGGACCAAATAAAGAGATCTGAAACTTTTGGAGAAAGGAGCAGCACTGTTGCATTTTTAATCCAGGAATCTCCTACTCAAGGGGATTCTCCTATTCCCAAAGGTGTAGCAGAGTTTTGGAGGTCAAAGGTAGAAGCTGCCCGCCATTTGGGGGTAAATGATCAATCTAGCATTTTACTCTGTTTCATGTAAGATAAGACGCTGATAGAGGGTGATCAATAAATGTCATCTGTGATAGTATCCAGGAGGAAGATGAATTAGAGGAAAACAATGGTTGAAGGTTTGAAAGAAAAAAAAAAATACATGGGAGTAGTTAATGCTGGGACAGTCCTGGGTGTCAAGGTCGCTTGAGCAAACACAGCAGTGTTAGATCAGACAAAGTTTGCAGAGGTTAAGAAGACCTCTGTTCCACTGGAATCTCTCAGTCACATATAGAAATATGGTTTCACTTAAAATTTTGTGTAGCTTCAAGCCCATTACTGATGCTAAATAAGTTCTTGTTAAACCAATAAATGGATCCTCTCTTAGGATGCTGAAGGCATCACAAAGGAGGTGTTAGAGTCAGATGCTTCCCCTTAGGAGCTTACACAGAAAAGCAGCACACAAATAGCAATAATCACATAAACTATTGAGAGGGAGTGCCAAAGGAGGGCTGTAGAGAATCACTGATTTAAGAATTTAGCCATTTAAAACCATTTTAGAAATTTAAGGGGGTATAAATTACAGAAAAATACAGGGAAAGGATAAAAAAACTTCTGCCTCAGGTGGGAAAAGGAGGCAAGATTAAACATTGCTATAAGGAAGAATTGGCATTTGAGCCGAGTAGGGCTTTTATGTTCAGAAATGTGATTGCGGAGAAAAGGGATAGTGGCCCACTGTTGTGAAGGAATTTAGTTTATTAATTTTTCTATTCTACATTTACTGATTACCTCCTATCTACTAGACCCCAAACCCAGTGCTGAGAACACAGGACAAGTAAGAAATTTAGTTCTTGTCTTAGAAGAGCAGTCTGCAGGTGGAGAAGCATATGTGTGCATAAGCACAGATGTCCAGAGTGTGCTAAAGGCCAGCCCTTGGTGTTCTAAGGCCTGACGCCTCTCCTCCTGGGTGGGCTGGGTTCATTCTCCAGTAGCCTCAGGCCCACGGACAGCTAGATGAGCTGGGTCATCCAGCAGAGGGCGCAGTTTTGTCTTTGCAGCCCTTCTTATCCTCTGTTTTTGTACCAAAGTTATTCAGGTATTCATCTTCCCTCTAGACTTTAAGTTTGTGGAGACCACAAATAAGTTTTATCATATTTGTGTTCCTTCGTGGTATCTGGAACAGGGCCTTGCACACACAGAGGGCATTAGAAAGATTTGGGATGTAATTGGTTCTCGTATTTGTTGGAAAATAAACCATATCTGGGAGAAGGCATGTCTATAAGATAAAGTGTCCTGTTCCTACACGTTTTCAGCCTCACTAACTCAGCCTTTTACAAGTTTTACAGCTGAGGCCAATGATGATGTTGTGTTAAAGCCACCTTTGACCCTCGATACTATTTTTTGAACTGTGAGGACTTTTCAGGGATTTTAAAGTTCACATCCCTTTATGGCTAAGCTTTTTCTTATTGAGGGGGGAAGCATCTGGACATCAGCAAGCCATTCTGCTCATTTTTTTGTAAAGTACTTGTTAAAAAATCACCTTTTACCCTAATTTCATGTTCAGTTTAAGTTCAGCCCTACCTACAAGACACTAAGTCAATATTGCAAGATGGTTTAGGAGGCTTCTTGTTTTTTCTCAGCTATAAACTCAATTACCTTTCAAGTGATTTTATAGCTGAGAGTAAATGGTCCATGAAGTATTTCAATAAAAATGAGGGCAAACATTTCATGCTTAAATAGCTATAATGCTAGTCAGTGTAATGGACTGGAGTTTCAAAAATAATCAGTGAAAAGCCACTTACTGGTACATGATATTATGCTATGGTTTCTACGAAGATATCATTTGCAGGTGTTCTGAGACACATCTTACTCTAATTGGTAATTTATAATGTTTTATTTTATGTAAACAAGCGTCTGTATATCTTCAGAGTATGCATGTCTATGGAGAGCAGATGTAAGAAAAAAGAGCTACGTCAGTTCTTCATTGTTATAAATGGTCTTTGAAAATGTTTTTTCTTTGGAAAAATATTACTTAAATATCTATAATGGCTTGTCACAGTTCATGGAAATGGTATAACCATATAACTTATTTTAGGATGTATGTAAATATCCTTTGTCTCTGTGGAAGCATATTAATTCTACTAGCTCTTAAAAAATTCGTTATGATAGTTTTAAGAATTATCATGTTTTCTAAATTGTTGTGATACAGATTGACTATACCTATCTGTACTCATGGTGAAGGGAATGAGCTGGTGTCAAATGGGCATCCTGTTAACCTGAAGTTATCTGACCAAAACGTCTTCATCAACACTAGCTAATTCTTCAGCGCTCTATATTCGGTCAGAGACACTGACATTACTGTCCCTTTTACATGTGCACTATGAGATGTTTCAAAATGCTTTTCAAACCTTGGAATCTGCTGATTGCAATGAAATGGTTTTATAAGCCTGCAAAGCCTGTCACGTGATCTCCTGGCCTTTATTTATAATAAGTGCCATTCACTTGTCAAAATTTGTACAAATAGACCTGAAATGCTCAAGATCGTTTTTTATTGCAAGTCATCGTGGCTAAGATCCCACGTTGCTGTGGTTCTGGTGTAGACCGGTGGCTACAGCTCCGATTCGACCCCTAGCCTGGGAATCTCCATATGCCACGGGAGCAGCCCAAGAAATGGCAAAAAGACAAAACAAAACAAAAGAAAAAAAACCCAAAAAAACAAACAAAAAAAAACACACAATCAATTAACTTGACCTTTTGACATTTTTAGACCATTTCACCACCACCAGCAGAATACACATTCTTTTCAAATATACACAGAACATTTGCCAAGATAAATTATATTTGGGGTCATAAAAATAAATTTCAATGGATTTAAAGGCATGGCAGAGTTCTCTAGCCACAATAAAGTTAAATGAAAAATCAGTAAACAAAAATGGGAAACCCCCAAATATCTGGACACCAAATGACATACTTATAAATAATCCCTGTGTAGTGGGTTGATCTCTGCCAAAATTATATATCCACGTCTTAATCCCTAGAACTGTGAATTTGACTTTCTTTGGGAAAAGGGTCTTTGCAGATGTGATTAAGTGAATGAAGGGTTTTGAGATGAGATAATCCTGGACTATCCGTGTGTGTCCTAAGTGCAATGAAAGATGTTCTTAAAAAAGAAAAAGAGAACACAAAGATACAGAGGAGAAGTCCATATGAAGACAGAGGCAGATACTGGAATTATAGAACCACAAACCACATGGCACAGAGAGCCAACAAAAGCAGGAAGAGACAAGGAATGAAAGCTCCTCCAGAATGATCAGAAGTGTGGCCTTGCTAACACTCTAATTTTGGACTCCTGGCCTTCATAATTATGAGAAAGTAATTTTTTTGTTGTTGTTTAAGCTACACAGTTTGTAAAAATATACTGAGGCAGCCTTAGGAAAGTAATACACCCTGTGTCAAAAATAAATGTAAAGGGAAAATAGAAAATATTTCAAATGAAATGAAAGTGTACACACAGCATATCAAAATTTGTTGGCTGCTTATGAAGCAGTATTTAGGGAAAAATCTACAGCACTATACGCCTATATTTAAAAAGAAGAACTGTCTCAAAGCAATGACCTCAGCTTCTATCTTAAGAAAGTAGAAAAGGTGTTCCCATCATGGTCCAGCAGAAACAAATCTGACTAGGAACCATGAGGTTGTGGGTTTGATCCCTGTCTTCGCTCAGTAGGTTAAGGATCTGGCATTGCTGTGGGCTATGGTGTGGGTTGCAGATGTGGCTCAGATCTGGCATTGCTGTGGCTGTGGCATAGGCTGGCATCTGCAGCTCCGATTAGACCCCTAGCCTGGGAACCTCCATATGCCATGCATGCGGTCCTCAAAAGACAAAAAAAAAAAAAAAAAGAAAGAAAGAAAAGAAAAAAAGAAACTAGAAAAGAGTAAATGAAACCCAAAAATAAAGAAAAAGAAAAGAAATAATAAAGATCAAAGAGAAACCAAGAGGATGGAAAACAAACAAACCACAACAACAAAAACAGAAACAATGGGGAAATCAATGAAAACAAAAATTGATTCTTTGGGAAGATCAGTAGTATTGATGAATCTAGCTAGGATAGATCAGGGAATAAAAGAAAAGACACAAATTACCAGTATCGGGGATGAGAGAGGGGTTATCTCTACAGATTCAACAGTTATTAAAAGGGGAATAAGGAGATAATAAAGGATGATGAAGAAATCAGTTATTTCTATGCTGTCCTTTCCTGTCCTCAGTCCTCAGGGAGCACCTGCCTTTCAGGGAAAGCCTATGTGTCCCTGAGTCAGGGCTGCAGCTTCCTCTGTGAATGAGGCTTTGTGGGATCTAACTGATCACACCAGCCCACATGTAGTGATTTTGAGTTTTACAAGTTAAGCTGCTTTCTCCTTACCCTGGTCAATAGCAGACGTGCACTTCTTCCCATTCAACCAGAGGTGAAAACAGGGTCTCTTTGCTGGGAAGGATTTCTTACTTCTTGGAATTTAGTTCATTTAGCTTTCTTTCTATTCCAAGTTCTCTGGGGATTAGAATAAACAAGCAAACACGGTTTTGGAACTTATTTGGCTTGTTCCTGCTGTGAAGTTAGGAGGTATGGGCTGCCAAAAAAAAACAAAACAAAACAAAACAAAAACAACAGAAAACAAAACACACACACACACACACTGTGCTGCTTAAACCACAGAAATTCTAGAGGATGGAAATTCAAGATCAAGGTTTGGTTTCACTTAAGGCTTCTCTCCTTGCTTGAAGATTGTTGCTTTTTCACTGTGTCCTCATGTCTCTCTTTCCTAACCTCCTCTACTTATAAGGACACCAGTCATATTAGGTTAGGGCCCATGCTAACAACCCAGTTGTAATTTTGAATTACCTCTTTGAAGGCACTGTCTCTAAATACAGTCACATTCTGAGGTACTGCAGGTTAGGGAGAGCTTCGACATACAAATTTTATGGGACCCTATTTAGCCCATAACGTAATATATGATCTGGCCTTCCTCAGGTCCCTGACCTCATATCCTGTTACTGCAGCCCCTTAGCTATTGGGCCAAACCAGCCTTGCTGCTGATATTGGAACATGCCAGGCATGTTCACATTCAAGGTCATTTTCTCTGGCTGTAAGTCTGAATGGGGTAGTTTTCTCAAGATAGCCAGTTTTTTGTTATGATTATCTCCATGTGGTTTCTTGACCAGAGCACTCATTACTTCTATGAGCTGCTGTTTTTAAATTTAATTTAATTTACTCTTTCCCCTAGCTCTTTGTTAAGAAAATTTGCAAACATAGCAAAATTGAAGGAATTTTACAGTATGCATCTGTGTACCTACCACTAATTGTACCATTCACAAATTACTAGACTTTATCACATATAGGTAACCCTCCATGCACTAATCCATTTTATTTTTGATGCTTTCAGCGTAAATTATAGATTTAAATATGCTTTGCCCTACATACTTGAGCATGCATGTCCTTGACTAGTATTCATTATTCATAGTTTTTCTTCTTTATATAAAATTTACAATGAAATGCCTTGCTTCTAAGTGAACATTTGCTGAGCTTTGACAAACGATTACATTTTTGTAACTCAAATCCTTATCAAGACACTGAGGTTCCCATCACACCAGAAATTCCCTCCTGCTCCTTCCCAGTTAACCCTCACTTTCATTCAGTGGTAGCAACTAAGTATCCTGGCTAGTGATATTGGAGCCTAAACCAAAAGGGGAAAAAAAATGATTAATTTTTTTCCAGAACATTAAAGTAGGTGACAAACCATTGAAAAAAAAATGAAAAGTTGGTGTATTAAAACTCAAAATTTTTAAGTTTAAATATTTTATTTTTACAAAATCCAATTGATTATTTTACTTTCCTGGTTTCAATGGAAAAAAAAAACTCACCAGTGAGATTTCCAAAGTGTATTATGTATATGAGATGATACTATAAAGAAAAAGAATGGTTCCACTGCCAATGAAAACTTGGAAGCTCCATATTGGACCAAACTAAACAAGTTAGTACTTCCAACCTATAATATGCTAATGTGATCTTCAGTCTTCATTGGCAAATCACAGATCAAGTGCAGAAAATCCTAGCTATTTTTTGTTTTTGTTTTAAGCCATGTCATTCTTTTTTTCCTTAATCCTATTGGGTCACTGTTTCTTAGCACTCATTTTGGGAAATATATTTTTTAGGTCTCTCCCTCTCCCATCTTTTTAAGAGAGTCATTGCTTTATCATACGAATTTCATTTAATTTAGAGTCATCACTTCAAGAATGATAATGACTTCTTTGTTTCATATGCTGAAGAATATTATTTAAAACAATGTTATCTCTATTACAATATCATTTATTTTTATTCTTTCCTATTATTTTTCCTTTTATTTTGTTTATCTTTTCTGAGTTTTGGTTGTGTTAAACTGTCTTAAATGGGATCTGTTCTCCTTGAAAATGAATTATTTTTCTACTCACAGTTTTTATCATGTGGAATAATTCATGCAAAAGATTTCTCAGCATTCAGAGCTGGTGTTTTTGGTGACATTTAGTGAGGAGGGGATTGGTGCAATGTTGGTGTGCATGCATAGTGAGCAGAAGAAGTTCTTTGAAATATATTCTTGAGTCGAATGAAGATAGAATAAGGATATAAGAGGAGACTGACATAGGGTAAAGAAAAAGCTAAGAGAAGAAGTAGAGGAAGTGTAGAAATTATTGAAAAATACTTGTTTAAAAGCTAGAGGGGAAAGAAAACAGAAAAATAGAGGAAGGGCTTTGAAAATTAAAAAAACAATAAAAAGAAGATAAAGAGAACTAACATTTGTGGAGTGCAAACCATGTCCCTATTTGGGCCTTCTAATATATATAAATCCTTCCAACAATCCTCTGAATCAGGCATTATCATCAGTAATTTTCATATGTATATATAGGACAGTTAAGTAATCCCATGCTTCCCAAACATTTTAGTCTTGTTACACACAGAAATGATACTTGTATTTGAAAGGCACTTGAGATTAATCATAACCCACTAAATATATTTTGTGGCTCTGTGTCCCCTATCTCTTTTGAGGGTTGACAGCATCAACATCTCCTCAGACTGTATTTTCAGTCCGATTAGTTGACAAGATATAAAGTGAACTACCCAAGGTCACACACACTTGAGAAATGACAAAGCTAAAGTTTAAATTCAAGCTCATAGTCCATCTTTTTCAACAGCCCTAAGACCAAAAGGATGAAAAATACTTGACTCTGCCCTTGAGGAACTCACAACCTTGTGGGAGAAGATAATAATAGAAAAGGATCTATATCTATATCTAGATTTATTAGGAAAAATGAAGAGAAAAGCATTATTCAACTTGGTTTTCAGGAATTAATAGGAGTTTACAGGTAGGATATAAAGGGAAGAGGGAGAAGGTATTCTAGGCAGTGGGAAACAGATGTGCAAAGGCATTGATCTAGGGGCAACATTGGGAGGTTAGGGGAACAGCAAACCACTTGATCTGGCTGCTTTCCTGACCTAGGTGGCAAGGGAAATGAGTAGAAGAAGGCTAGACAGAAGGACTGGGTCAGGTAGGAGGGTGGGAGGTGGTAGTTGTACTACAGAAATGGCAGTAGGGAGAGACAAGAGCAACAAAGTCAAAGTATTTTTTGATAAAGAATCAGTTAATTTAGCAACATTCTAGGAGTGTTGAGTAAAGGATGACTGCATTTTTTATCTTGGTGTCCTTGGAGGCTAATGGTTCGTTATGGAAATCTAGTGGAGGAAGAGCAGGTTTCATGAGAAGCAAGAAGTTTGATACTGGACTTGGTGAGTTTGAGGTACTTAGTAGGACATTTGGGGAAGACGTGTGGAAGTCTAAGTGGTCACAGAGTAGGGTGAGTGGGGATAGAATTAGTTCTACCCTCCCAGGCATGTATCTCTTTTTAAAATATTTCTTTCTAAACTGCACTAACAGTGCTGCCTATGAATTTAAGTAGGTGCCTTGAAATAGGTAAAAGTCCTTGAAACTGGCAGTGTGTTCCCCATGTTAAGTTTAGTAATGATGACCGCAGTGTCCTCTTTAACACTGACCTCCATGCCTTGGAGGATTTGGCCTAAGAATTATATGGAGACACTTCTGTTATCTCAGGAAGCTCTTATTTTAGGTGATAGACATATTTTTAGTTAACAACATTAATAATTAACACCTAGAGTCCTTAATCTTAGCTAGGCACCATTATAAATTATTTTTATTTGTCAATTCATTCACTTATTGCAGTAATGACATTTAGTGAGGAGGGGTTTGGTAGCTTCCCCAGGCCCATGATTTATCCAGTTCTAAGGGATTGGTTGCTAAATTTCCAGCAGTTTCTAACATTTGGTCATGTGAGCCTAAGGCCACGAGGTATTGCTCTTCCTGCCTCAGATTATGTCTAGAACTTTGACACCAGTCCCTGACTTATTTCTTGAAAAATTCCTCACCTTCTTATTCTGTTTTACCCATTGTTAGTGACTTGGTTATGTTTTTGGATAATATCTATTCTCTAAGGGATAGCTTTTCTTCATATTCATTTGTGCATTTATCATTTTAAAGAATTGAGAGTTCTGTTTCCAGGAAGATGTAGTACCTACTCTCCCTTATTTCCCTGTTAAGTACAACTAAAAAACATGTATATGTACAATAAGAATAGTCCAAAAGGTAGAGATAAGAGGATAAAAGGCAGGCTGATTACTGACCTTGGGACCCAAAGAACAACATGATGGTGAATTGGTAAGTACCCTGGTGTTTTCTTTTTGCCTCTTGTGTCCCAGATTTAGAACTGAAGAGGCTGGTAACCCGGAGATGATAGTGGGCACATACAAAAAGAAATCCTCAAAAATAAAAAGAAAAACAGCCCCCCCCCCCCACTCTCTCTCTTATCAAAGGACCAGGAAAGGGACACCCTAGCAAAAGAGAAAACTTTTAGACAGTAACTGCTCTAACTCTAGGCAAATAATAGAGGGAAAAAACCTACAGCCCCACCTATACTCATGCCAACAAAGTCAAAGTGGGAAGCCTAAATTTTAATCTTTGTGAGGCTTTAATGAGGAACCCCTGGACCCTACTGGGATAATATCAGGAAAAGCAAAGTAGGATATCAGAACTTTTATTTCTGCTTTAGTCCCTGGCCTCCCACTGTGTCTGTGGAGACCACATGGGAAGTGTGGTCTTCTAAACCCATCTTGCAAAACAAGGTCCTCTTCCCTCTTTCCACTGGGCTGGTGTGACATTCTTAAATGAAAACAAAGGAATTTGTCGCCAGCAGACTTATCCTAAAAGAATGGCTTAAGGAAGTTTTCCAGAAAGAAAGGAAATAATGAAAACTTGGAACATTAGGAAGGAAAAAAGAACACGATAAGCAAAAATATATACTAATAAAATAGATTTCCCTTCTCCATTTGAATTTCCTAATTATATTTGCTCATTGACAATAGTTAAAACACTTACTGTTGTGGTTCTAAACATTTAGAAGAAATATTCAAGACAGTTGTAAATGCAAGAGGGTAAAAAGATGTTAAGGGAGGTGAGATGCCTATAATTCACTTGAACTGGTAAAATGATATCACCAGTGACTGTGGTAAGTTATGTATATGTGATGTAATACCTAATGTAACTACTAAAAAGCTGTATAAAAATATTCTCAAAAGAACTATAGATAAATCACAATGGAATTATAAAAATTAAGTAAATCACAAGAAGACAGGATTAAGAAACAGAGAAATGAAAAGCAAAACAAACCAAACAGAAAACAAAATATAAAGTGACAGACTTAAGCCCTAGAAGATTGTTACATGTAAATGATCCAAATGCATTAATTAAAAGAGAGAGAGATTGCAGGAACAAAAAATATGACCTAGTTAATATGCTATTATAGGAAACTCACTTCAGATGTAATGATACAGGCAGGTTGAAAAAAAAGGAATATATATATATATAAACATATATATATAAACATAAACACTAATCAGAGACATATTTATATAAAAATTAATCAGAGAAAAGCAAGGTGGTTATATTAATATCAGATAAAGTGGACTTCAGAGCAAAGAAAATTACCAGAGACAGAGGATAGTTATGTAACAGTAAAAGGGTCATTTTACCAAGACATTCATATTCATGAATATGTATGAAATAAATGAAAGAGCTGAAAATATGGAAGCAAAATCTGCTAGAACTGAAAAAAGACATAGATAAATTCACAATTTAGTTGAAGGCTTCAACACCTTTCTCTCAATAATTGACAGAACGACTTGTTAGAAAATCATCAAGGACATGGAAGACCTTAACAACACCATCAACAAACAGGATCTTAAAAATGTTTAGAGAACATTCTACCCAGCAACAATCAAATGCAATTTTTTCAAGAGTCTACAAAACTTATATCAATATAGATCATATCTGAAAACATAATAAAAACTGCAACTAATTTAAAAATAATAACAGTTATATGTGATTCTCTGACCAGAATGGAATTAAACTAAAAATGAATAACCAGGAAAACAGGAAAATCTCTAAACACTTGAAAACCAAACAATATACCTTTAAATGATCCATCGGTCAAAGAGGAACTCTCCAGGAAAATTAAAAAAACAACATTGAACTGAATAAAAGTAAAATGCAACAAATTATTTGTGTGATAAAGTGGTTCTGAGAAGGAAATTTATAGCACTAATTGTATACATTAGAAAAGTGGAAATATCTTAAATCAATAATCTAAAGAACCTCAAGAACTTAGAGAAAGAAGGTACAAATAAACTTAAGCAAACAGAAGAACAGAAAGAATTGATTTTGCAGGCTGATTGGAGAAAAATTTTTCCAGATTGCTTCTATTAAAAAATATGATGAAAAGAAACATGCTCTGGCCTTCAAAATACCATTACCCAATTACATAAGAATCACAGAAAATGAAGTTAGTAGATTGAGTCTATTGTTACTATGATGATTAAAGTAATTACTACTTAAGGCGAAATTTTTTTTCCAATAATAATTAAACATGTCTGTGGAAATGAGTCACTTAGGATGAAGCAGCATTTTTCTTTCTCCTTTGATTAATCAAAATTCATCTTATATTAAAGTATTTTAGTCATGAGTCTGAGCTAGTGTTTAGAGGATAGCTAAGTTGTTTCTCATGTTCATTTCCTTGCTTGTGTAATCAAGAACAGAAAAATATCTTTACTGGTGGTTCTCAACATTGACTGCAAGTTATAGTCATTGAGACAGTTTTAAAATATAGTAATGTTGGAGTTCCTGCCCTGGCATCATGGGTTAAGTGTCCGATTTCAGTGGCTAGAGTCACTGCAGAGGCATGAGTTTGATCCCTGGCCTAGCACAGTGGGTTGAAGGACCTAGCCTTAGTTGCAGTCGGGCTTGGATTCAGACCCTGCCCTGGGAACTTCCATATACCATGGGTGCGGCTATTAATGCCTGGATCCCACCTAGGAGTTGCTGGTTTAATTGGTCTATGGCACAAGTTCTCAAAATATGGTTTCAGAACTGCAGCAGTAGCAGCAGCACTTGGGAACTTGTTAGAAATGCAAATTCACAATGCCACCTCTGATTTAGCAGTCTATGTTTTAACAAGCCCTTCCAGTGATTCTGAGGCAGTGTTTGCCAAACTTAAAGAGCATTTAAATCTCCTGGGGAATCTTACATAAATACAGATTTTGATTCATGGTCTGGTATGGGGCTTGTATTATTATTATTGTTAATAAATTCCCATTGGATTCTAAAGATACTGGTAATTGACCACAATTTGAATAACAAGGGTCTATAGGACATCTGGAACTTTGCCTTTCTAAAAATTTCCCTAGTTAGACTGCCGCCAAACTTGAGAACAACCAGTCTAGATAGATCTATCTGAGATTTCCAATAACCCATGAAACTTCAATAATCTTTCCTATTTCCTAGACTTTTTATTTCCAAATTTGTGGAGTTATTATGAACATAGTAATATGTTATTAAGAACATACACTTACTGTTTTTAAAATGATAACCACTGACTTTAAGTTAATCCTCAGTTGCCTAAGAAAACCAGTTTCTGATAATGTTATCCCTTATTTTCTAAAACCAATGTTGAACACTTTGGTTTCTGCCTTCATCTGATACCATTATAGCCCCACCATCATCTTTCAAGGTTCTCCCCTTCAATACCAGTTAAAAATTAGCTAAGGGAATAAACTAATCATTCCAGTATATTGAGACAGGGTTAAACCTCTCCTCTTGAAGGTATCATGGATCTTATAACCATCTTCTGAGGAAATGCCCTGAGACCTATGTCTTAATAGGTCATCTATTCTCATTACACACATTCTGACTGGTCATGTTCATCTAGTACTCTGATATTATCAAGAAACACACATGTGCTGAGAACTATGACTCTGTGTGGCCAAGTCAGATCAGATCTAGAGGGCATATTTCCTTAGATATCTTAAAGTTGCCTTAAACTCAGCATGCTCAAAATAGGACTCTTCCCTACTCTTATCTCCATCTGTCCCTGAATTCCCAATCTCAGTGACAGGTAACTAGCTGGGAAATTATCTTGGACATTTTCCCCTTTGTTCCACTCAAGAGGGAACTTATTGTCAGGGTCTGTGGATTCTACCATTCTTGAATCCTTGTGCTTTTACCCATTATGACTGCCACTACTCTGGTTCAGGTCCTCATCATTTCTTGAATTGCAGTGTCCCCATTTATTTCTCTGCCTTCAGACTGGCCTTCTTATATCAATTTTTTCTTTCTATCTTTTTTTTTTTTTTTAGGGCTGCACCCATGGCACATGGAGGTTCCCAAGCTAGGGGTCCATTTGGAGCTGCAGCTGCCGGCCTACACCCCAGCCACAGCAACATGGGATCTGAGCCATGCCTGGGACCTACACCACAGCTCATGGCAATGCCAGATCCTTAACCCACTGAGCAAGGCCAGGGATCAAACCCACGTCCTCACAGATACTAGTTGGGTTTATTAACCAATGAGCCACCATGGGAACTCCCTTGTATCAGTTTTCTATATAGCATCCAGAGTGTTTATTCGTGCCACTTCTCTAAAATGCTTTGGTGAGTCTCCATTGCTCTCAGAATTAAGTATAAAGTCCATAATAATCTTCAGCATCATTCAGTGCTTTGCTCACCTTTTCCAGAATTCTCTCAATTTTGAACTAGATGAATTTTTCCATACACACCATTTTCTCTGTAGGTTCCAAGACTTTGAGTAGGTGGTACCTCTATTTGGAGTGTCTTTCCATTTTTCCTCATGGCCCACCCTTATTCTCCTTTTTGCTAAGATTACTACCTCTAAACAGATACTTTCCTTGATCCCACCTCTCTCAAGGTTGAGACACATACCCTTTCATTATCCTTGGTGTTACACAATTATCACACTGAACTTCAGTCCCCTCTTTTCTGGTTTATCTTCCTCAAGAGTTCCTTAAAAGTAGGGTTTATTGGAGTTCCTGCTGTGGCACAGTGGGTTAAATGTTAGCATTGTTTCTGAGGTGGTGCAGATTCAGAGATTCAATCCCTGGCCTGGCTCAGTGGGTTAAAGATCCACTGTTGCTGCATCTGTTGTATAGGTTGCAGCTGAGGCTCAGATTTGATTCTTGTCCTGGGAACATCAATATGCTGTGAGTGCTGCTGGAAAAAAAAATGTAGGGCTTATCTTGTTCACCATCGTGTCCTTAGCATCAAGCCCCAGTGTCTGTTTTAGAGTATATATGAATAAACAAACTTCCCAGTAGTATGAAGAAAGGAGCTTGTTCTTGCCGAACCTGGGGCTGCCTGCCATCCAGGAGGGCTGGCCTCAACAATTGCCTGAAGCCTACCACCACAGGGGCTGTACCTGCACAGGCCTGCTTGCCCTTTGGAGGGGTTACACTTCCGCAGAGCAGCACCAAACACCACCAGCCCCCGAGAAAAGGCCTGCAGCCCAGAAAAGCTAGAACAAGCCTAGCCAGGCCGTGAATAGATCTGCCTAATTCTCGGATGGTTTCTCTGAGTCGGGCTGCCCCAGGGAGGAGCCTCTTGGATTTCCAGTGGCCCTGCTACCCGCCCAAGCCCCCAGGGGGTGCCAAGCTCTAGAGGATCAGCTGCATAGGACTGCCAGCTCCAGGCAGGACCCCCCTACAGCCCAGAAAAGCTGCAACAAACCTGGCCGAGTCGGGAAGAGATCTCAGATGCTTTTTCTGAGTCAGGCTGCCCCGGGGAGGAGCCTCTTCGGTTTCCAACGGCCCTGCTACCCGCCCAAGCCCCCAGGGGGTGCCCTAGTGGATCAGCTGTATAGGACTGCCAGCTCCAGGCAGGACCCCCTGCAGCCGAGAAAAGCTGCAACAAGGTTGGCCAAGCTGGGAAAAGATCTCAGACTGGCTTTCTGAGTCAGGCTGCCCTGGGGAGGAGCCTCTTGGGTCTCCAACGGCCCTGCTACCCGCCCAAGCCCCCAGGGGGTGCCCCACTCCCACGGAATAGCTGCTCAGCACCACCAGCCCCCTGGAAGAGCCCCTGCAGCCCAGAAAAGCTGCAACAAGCTTGGCCAGACTGTGAAAAAATCTGCCTACATTCTCAGGCCATCCTGCTGAGTTGGGCTGCCCTAGAGAAGAGCCTCTTAGGTTCTCAGTGACCCAGATAGCTGCTCCAGCCCCTAGGGGGTGCTGCACTCCTGAGGAACAGCTGCCCAACACCGCCAACCCCCTGCAAGAACCCCACAGCCGAAAAACACCAGAGCAAGCTCTGCATGACCAAGTGAAATCTGCTACCATCGTGGTGTGGACCTCCCAGTCCTGTCTGCCCTCAGGAAGTCCTCCTTTGCTTCAAAGAAACACTGTTAGCCCCATCAACACTCCAGAAAAGCCACACTGCCTCAAAAAAGATTGACCAACAATGCCAGCTCTCAGGAAATATTCCACAGCAGTGACAAGACAAACACTGCCCGATCACAGAGAGTACAACTCCCTCAGGAGAAAGAAAACAACAAGCAAGATGAAGAAGCTGAGAAACCACCCCCAGTCAAACCAACAGGAGAACTCACCTAAAACAGTCAACAATGAAACAGATCTCGGCAGTCAGACAGACCTGGAGTTCAAAAGAGAAATAGTGAAAATACTGAAGGAATTAAGATATGAACAGTAATGCAGATACCCTCAGAAAGGAACGAGAAAATATAAGGAGGAGCCAAGAAAAACTAGAACATTCATTTGCAGAGATGCAAACTGAACTAAGGGCAGTAAAAACCAGAATGAATAATGCAGAAGAACGAATCAGTGATATGGAAGATAGAATAATGGAAATCACTCAATCAGGTCAGCAGACAGAAAACCGAATCAAAAAACTGGAAAGCAATATAAGAGACCTATGAGATAATATAAAGCGGGCCAATCTACGCATAATAGGGATTCCAGAAGGAGTAGAAAAAGATAAGGGGATGGAAAATATATTTGAAGAAATTATCACTGGAAACTTCCCAAATCTAAAGGATACTGGGTTCAAGATACAAGAAGCACAGAGGGCCCCAAACAAACTGAACCCAAATAGACCCACACCAAGACACATCATAATAAAAATGGCAAAAGTTAATGATAAAGAGAGGATCCTAAAGGCAGCAAGAGAAAAACAGAATGTTACCTACAAGGGAACCCCCATAAGAATATCAGCTGACTTCTCCACAGAAACACTACAGGCCAGGAGGGAATGGCAAGAGATATTTAAAGTGCTCAAAGGAAAAACTATGCAACCTAGAATACTCTATCCAGCAAGAATATCATTTAAAATAGAAGGGTAAATAAAAATTTTTTCCAACAAACAAAAACTTAAAGAATACAGCAACACAAAACCCAGGTTAAAGGAAATATTGAAAGGGCTTCGCTAAACCAAAAAGAAAGGAAGGAAAGGGAATAAAAAGAAAAAAAAAAAGAAGAAGAGGAAGAACTAGGACTGAAGAATCCACAATCAGAGAGCAGTCACTCATATAAGCCAGCATACAGATTTAATCATGAACATGCTTCAAACAAAATAAAGTTAAAGAGAAAAAAATAAAAAAGAGTCATCAAAACCATAAAATGTGGGCAAGGGATGTTAGGAAGTAAATAACCCTTTTTGTTTGTTTGTATGTTTCTCTTCTTAATTTTAATATAGTAATGGAGTGTTTGAACTTACAGGACCATCAGGCTAAAACACACAATTATGGGAAGGGGTTAGCAGACTTAAAAAACAGGGCAACCACAAGCCAAAACCAAATATTGCATTTGCAAAAAATGAAAAGAATGGAGAGCCATAGAATCAAATGGAACACGAGGTTCAAATGGCAATAAATAATCATCTATCAATTATCACCTTAAATGTCAATGGACTGAATGCCCCAATCAAAAGACACAGAGTGGCTGAGTGGATAAAAAGGCAAAAACCTTCAATATGCTGCCTACAAGAAACTCACCTTAGGACAAAAGATACATATAGATTGAAAGTGAAAGGGTGGGGAAAAATATTTCACGCCAATAGACATGACAGAAAAGCAGGAGTCGCAACGCTCATATCAGACAAAATAGACTTTAAAACAAAAGACATAAAGAAAGACAAAGAAGGACACTACTTAACGATTAAGGGATCCATCCAAGGAGAGGATGTTACTATCGTCAACATATATGCCCCAAATACAGGAGCACCCAGATACATACAACAAATATTAACAGACATAAAGGGAGATATTGATGAGAATACAATCATAGTAGGAGACCTTAATACCCCCCTCACATCAATGGACAGATCCTCTAGACAGAAAACCAATAAAGCAACAGAGATCCTAAAGGAAACAATAGAAAAGTTAGACTTCATTGATATCTTCAGGACCCTACATCCAAAAAAAGCAGAATACACATTCTTCTCAAATGCTCATGGAACATTCTCAAGAATCGACCATATATTGGGACCCAAAGTGAATCTCAATAAATTTAGGAGCATAGAAATTATCTCAAGTATCTTCTCTGACCACAATGCCATGAAATTAGAAACCAACCATGGGAAAAGGAAAGAGAAAAAACCTACTGCATGGAGACTAAACAACATGCTACTAAAAAACCAATGGGTCAATGAGGAAATCAAGAAGGAAATTAAAAACTACCTTGAAACAAATGATAATGAAGACACAACTGCTCAAAATCTATGGGATGCTGCGAAAGCAGTGCTCAGAGGGAAATTTATAGCAAGACAGGCCTTTCTCAAAAAAGAAGAAAGATCCCAAATGGACAACTTAACCCTCCACCTAAATGAATTAGAAAAAGAAGAACAAAAACGTCCTAAAGTCAGCAGAAGGAAGGAAATTATCAAGATCAAAGAAGAAATCAATAAAATAGAGACTCAAAAAACAATAGAGAAAATTAATAAAACCAAGAGCTGGTTCTTTGAAAAGGTGTACAAAATGGACAAACCCCTGGCCAGACTCACTAAAAAGAGGAGAGAAAGAACCCAAATAACCAAAATTATAAGTGAAAAAGGAGAAATCACAGCGGATACAGCAGAAATACAAAAAAACCATAAGAAATACTATGAACAACTATATGGCAACAAGTTTGACAATCTGGAAGAAATGGACAATTTTCTAGAATCTTACAGCCTGCCAAAACTGAATCAAGTAGACACAGACCAACTGAACAGACCGATCACTAGGAATGAAATTGAAGAGGTCATAAAATCACTCCCTACAAATAAAAGTCCAGGACCAGATGGCTTCACAGGTGAATTCTATCAAACATATAAAGAGGAATTGGTGCCCATCCTCCTTAAACGCTTTCAAAAGGTTGAAGAAGAAGGAATACTCCCAAAGACATTCTATGATGCCACCATCACCCTCATTCCAAAACCAGACAGAGATACCACCAAAAAAGAAAACGATCGCCCAATATCAATGATGAATATAGATGCAAAAATTCTCAACAAAATCTTAGCCAACCAAATCCAACAACATATCAAAAAAAAGTATACACAATGACCAGGTTGGGTTCATCCCGGGTTCACAAGGATGGTTCAACATACGCAAATCAATCAGCATCATACACCACATTAACAAAAAAAAAAGTCAAAAATCATATGATCATCTCAATAGACGCAGAAAAAGCATTTGACAAAGTCCAACATCCATTCATGATCAAGACCCTCGCCAAAGTGGGTATAGAGGGAATATTCCTGAATATAATCAAAGCCATTTATGATAAACCCACAGCAAATATAATCCTCAATGGGGAAAAACTGAAAGCCTTCTCACTCAAATCTGGAACAAGACAAGGATGCCCACTCTCACCACTGCTCTTCAACATCGTTTTGGAAGTCCTAGCCACAGCAATCAGACAAACAAAAGAAATAAATGGCATCCATATAGGAAGAGAAGAGATCAAACTGTCACTGTATGCAGATGACATGATACTATACATAGAAAACCCGAAGGACTCAACCCCAAAACTACTTGAACTAATTCATAAATTCAGCAAAGTAGCAGGATATAAGATTCACATTCAGAAGTCAGTTGCATTTCTGTATACCAGCAATGAACTATTAGAAAAGGAATACAAAAATATAATACCTTTTAAAATTGCACCTCACAAAATCAAATACCTCGGAATACACCTGACCAAGGAGGTAAAGGACCTATATGCCGAGAACTATAAAACTTTCATCAAAGAAATCAAAGAAGATGTAAAGAAATGGAAAGATATTCCATGTTCCTGGATTGGGAAAATCAATATTGTAAAAATGGCCATACTACCCAAAGCAATCTACAGATTCAATGCAATCCCTATCAAATTACCCATGACATTTTTCACAGAACTAGAACAAACAATCCAAACATTTATATGGAACAACGAAAGACCCAGAATCGCCAAAGCAATCCTGAGAAACAAAAACCAAGCAGGAGGCATAACTCTCCCAGACTTCAAGAAATACTACAAAGCCACAGTCATCAAAACAGTATGGTACTGGTATCAAAACAGACAGACAGACCAATGGAACAGAATCAAGAACCCAGAAATAAACCCTGACACCTATGGTCAATTAATCTTTGACAAGGGAGGCAAGAACATCAAATGGGAAAAAGAAAGTCTATTCAGCAAGCATTGCTGGGAAACCTGGACAGCTGCATGCAAAGCAATGAGGCTAGAACACACCCTCACACCATGCACAAAAATACACTCAAAATGGCTGAATGAAAGACTTAAATATACAACAGGACACCATCAAACTCCTAGAAGAAAACATAGGCAAAACACTCTCTGACATCAACATCATGAATATTTTCTCAGATCAGTCTCCCAAAGCAATAGAAATTAGAGCAAAAATAAACCCATGGGACCTCATCAAACTGACAAGCTTTTGCACAGCAAAGGAAACCCAAAAGAAAACAAAAAGACAATGTACAGAATGGGAGAAAATAGTTTCAAATGATGCAACTGACAAGGGCTTAATCTCTAGAATATATAAACAATTTATACAACCCAACAGCAAAAAAAACCAATCAGTCATTGGAAAAATGGGCAAAAGTCCTGAAGAGACATTTCTCCAAGGAAGATATACAGATGGCCAGCAAACACATGAAAAAATGCTCAACATCGCTGGTTATAAGAGAAATGCAAATCAAAACTACCATGAGATACCACCTCACACCAGTCAGAACAGCCATCATTAAGTCCACAAATAACAAGTGCTTCAGGGGGTGTGGAGAAAAGGGAACCCTCCTGCACTGTTGGTGGGAATGTAAACTGGTACAGCCACTATGGAGAACAGTTTGGAGATACCTTAGAATTAGAACTTCCATATGACCCCGCAATCCCACTCTTGGGCATCTATCCAGACAAAACTCTACTTAAAAGAGACACATGCACCCGCATGTTCATTGCAGCACTATTCACAATAGCCAGGACATGGAAACAACCCAAATGTCCATCGACAGAGGATTGGATTCAGAAGAGGTGGTATATATACACAATGGAATACTACTCAGCCATCAAAAAGAATGACATAATGCCATTTGCAGCAACATGGATGGAACTAGAGACTCTCATACTGAGTGAAATGAGCCAGAAAGACAAAGACAAATACCATATGATATCACTTATAACTGGAATCTAATATCCAGCACAAATGAACATCTCCTCAGAAAAGAAAATCATGGACTTGGAGAAGAGACTTGTGGCTGCCTGATGGGAGGGGGAGGGAGTGGGAGGGATCGGGAGCTTGGGCTTATCAGACACAACTTAGAATAGATTTACAAGGAGCTCCTGCTGAATAGCATTGAGAACTTTGTCTAGATACTCATGTTGCAACAGAAGAAAGGCTTGGGGAAAAATGTAATTGTAATGTATACATGTAAGGATAACCTGACCCCCTTGCTGTACAGTGGGAAAATAAAAAAAAATTATAAAGAAAAAAGAAAGGAGCTTGTCATGGCAAACCAGTGAAAGAGAGGTAGGTGGAAATATTGGTAGAAAGACACAGTCACCTTATAGATGGCGGCTTCTCTGTTCAGCATGGTTCTCAGCTTTGTATAGCAGGGCATCTGGAAAAAAAAAAGTGTACCTAAAATAAGTGGAGAAGGATTATTCTCTTTAGGCTGAATGCCATCTTTTCTTTTTCTAAGGTATCATAGTAAAGTGTTTTTTTAGACCTTACATTACTTGCATTGGTTTTTTCCCTCTACGTTCCATTTTCTTCTACTACCCGATGGAGGATTCTGGTTTAACTGACATAATTCTGTATTCTGAGTTCTCACCCATTTTTCTACTTCAGTTCCTTGTTTGTATGTAAGTAAGTTGTCCAGTGTACACCTCATCAGCAGTAGGTGAGAGAATAAGGAAATTCCTTCAGGTTATGGAGCTGGCACTCTTCTCTAGTAAATGACTAACGCACACCATTCTAAAAGATCTGTGCATCCACGCAATCCTTTTTTCCAGGGAGCTCCACTTCCAAGCCTTGAAGAAGATGCCAGGTTTAAAAGATTGCAATTCATTTCCTATATGCATATATGCCTAGGGAAATTTTGTAACATCAACCAACATTTTGAAAATAAGCAGAGAATAGGAAGCATATGGATTGGCAATAAATGCACGAGCTCAGCATCTCCAGGGCCTGTTGTCAGTGTTCCATCAGAATTCTGCATCCAAGAGGCCATCTGGGCTTCACAACATCTTCTCCCACATTTTTGTTTCATCAGGTCGTCTGCTTTAGCAATCTGCAGAGCACAGTTTTGATGCCAATGCATGTGGAGGCTTGAGGGTCCCCTTCTAGACCACATTGCCATGCAAATTAATGTCAAATTGGGAACTAGATGTACTTATTCTTGATCCTGTGCCTTTTCTTATGCATGTTCACTCAGGAATTGCCCTCAAATCCAGCTCTTCATTCTGTATCTCCTCTGCTTCTCTGAATCTTATTTTTTAGGATTCAGCTCATTTCATTTTCCCCTGCAGTTAGGGCAGAGATCATGGTCTCTAGGTGCTTTGCCTTACTGTGTGCCATCCCCTCAAGTTATTTCATGTTCTTCTACTTTATATGTAAAAGTCTGGCCTCGTGCAGCTTGTAACTCAGTGTGAGGCCATTTGAGTGCCATGCTTCATTTGAAATGATACGTTGAGCTGTTCTTACCACATCTCCCACTGTCTTATTTGAAAATCAGGTTGGGACAGGCAAGGCTCAAGACTATCAGAACATTCTCCTGGTGTTTCTCTGGCTTTTAGAATTGTTATAGAGGGTCTTTTCTCTTGTGGGGATTAGGCTGCTCTGGCACTCATAGTCAATTTCCCTCTCACCCAGTATGGGACTGAAAGAAGGAATTAGAAGGTGAAATTGGAGGATTAGAGGTTAGAAGAAACTGGTTAGCTTCTTTGTTCCTTTAATTCCCAGTTACAAGAAAGGAACTGGATCAATTACACTTCTCAGAGCTTTAGTCTCAGTGCTCTGTAGCTTCGTACCATTAGCACCTAGTGCCAGTGCTGGACATGTGAAAAAGGCCTTCCATCAATACTTGTTGAAGAGATGTATCACACTAGGAAGGGTGGCTGTAAAAAATAAAAGTAACCTCATACTAAAATGGAAATAACATTAATAGCCTCCGTGCCAAGTGTTCACTGTATCTTTGATTCTCTTTGGTGTTCTGGAATCAGCAAAAGATGGTGTTTTCAAAAAATCTTACCAGCAATGCATCTATATTCTTGCCTGGCTATCTGAAGTTTTAGGCAAGAATATATTCTATAATAAAGAATGCTGTAGAAATGTTGATAAATACTTAAATAGAAGATGTCATTTTAAAGCTAAGTCCAGTTACTATTTCAGAACTGTACTTGGGTACCCGAATCATAAGCAGAGACCCCATTGAGAAGAATCTCTACTTGTCATTGCTAATGGCTTCACTCTGTCATGAGAAAGCCAAAAAAATCTTCACTGAATTAGAGTCCTAGGTGACCTTCTCCTAGAAATAGAGCTCTAAGCCCATGACATATGGTAGCATTTTACATACTAGTGACCTTAATTTCTGAGGTTTTTTTCCCCTCTAGCACTTAACTCACATGACTAAAATAGGCTGGTTAATGAATCAATCAAGGGAAAAAGTAAAATAAAAGAATAAAATTGAAAAATATGGTATTTTAAAAATCTGGTTATCTAGTTGTGATTGTGAAATATTATTCTGATCTGAATGAAGTGAATTGTTAAGCTTTTATGCTTCAAATGATGTTTATTACTGATATGTAATAACTTGAATTTGAATATTCAAGAGCTAAGAGACCATATACAGTGAGTTGTCTTGGCCCACACTTCCCGCTTTATGTTATTATAACTTGGTTTCCTAAAGTTTGTCATTTTAAGAACATTTTTCCTTATGACAAAAAAAAGTAGCTCAATAATTATATCTTTTCAAACTGCAGTGATCTTCTGGAGATACAATTCCTCATTATCCTGTCTCCAAACCTGCTTCTCCGTCTTCCTCCTTTATTGCGGTTAATGGTATTCTTGACCTCCAGGTCATGCAGGCTGGAAACCTCAGCTGGATCTTGGACTCTCCTCTCTCCCTGTGAACCACTGACTCACGGTCATTTCCCATTGACATGCGTTCTGTATCTGGACCTTTATGTCTTGTTTCATTATTCTCTCCTCAGTACACTTTCTCAGATAATAACCTTCTACCCTGTTACCAAGCCTCTAGTCTTTCCCACTTCAACTATTCTCCTGTCATGTCATAAGACAAATATTCATTTTGCTATTTTCTTGCTCAAAAACTCTTAGTAGCTCCCCAGCACCTCCAAAGAGATAATGAGCAAAATCCAATCAGGAAGTTCCACAGCAGCGTTGTTGATGCTGGCAAAATAGTAGAATCAGCATAGAGGTTTGACAACAGGGAAACTGTTAAACAAGATATAATTTAAAGCTTATGATGAAATGCTATTCGGCTCAAGGATACTGTTTTTGCAGAACTTTTCAAAGACTTTTTTTTTAATTACTCAGTGAATTTTATTACATTTATAGATATACAACAATCATCACAACCAAATTTTATACCATTTCCATCCCAAACCCTCAGTGTATCCCCCCACCCCCAAGATGTCTCCTTTGGAAACCATAAGTTTTTCAAAGTCTGTGAGTCAGTATCTGTCCTGCAAAGAAGTTAATTGTGTCCTTTTTTAAAATTATTATTTTTAATTAATTTATTTTTTGTTACCCAAATGAATTTATCACATCCGTAGTTGTATAATGATCATCACAATCCAATTTTATAGGATTTCCATCCCACAACCCAAGCACATCCCCCCACCCCCAAACTATCTCCTCTGGAGACCATAAGTTTTTCAATGTCTGTGAGTCAGCATCTGTTCTGCAAAGAAGTTTAGTCTGTCCTTTTTTCAGATTCCACATGTCAGTGAAAGCATTTGATGTTGGTGTCTCATCGTATGGCTGACTTCACTTAGCATGATAATTTCTAGGTCCATCCATGTTGCTAAAAATGCCATTATTTCTTTCCTTTTAATGGCTGAGTAATATTCCATTGTGTGTATGTACCACTTTATCCACTCCTCTGTCGATGGACATTTAGGTTGTTTCCATGTCTTGGCTATTGAAAATAGTGCTGCAGTGAACATTGGAGTACATGTGTCTTTTCTAGTCATGGTTTTCTCTGGATAGAGGCCCAGGAGTGGGATTGCTGGATCAAATGGTAATTCTGTTTTTAGTTTTCTGAGGAATCTCCATACTGTTTTCCAAAGTGGTTGCACCAATTTACATTCACACCAACAGGGTATTAGGGTTCTCTTTTTTCCACACCCTCTCTAGCACTTATTGTTTGTAGACTTTTTGATGATGGCTATTCTGGCTGGTGTAAGGTAGTACCTCATGGTGGTTTTGACTTGCATTTCTCTAATCATGAGTGGTGTTGAACATCCTTTCATGTGTTTTTTGGCCATCTATATGTCTTCTTTGGAGAACTGTCTGTTTAGATCTTCTGCCCATTTTTTGATGGGGTTGTTTGTTTTTTGGTATTGAGCTGCAGAAGGAGATTATAAATTTTGGAGATTAATCCCTTGTCAGTTGCTTCATTTGCAAATATTTTCTCCCATTCTGTGGGTTGTCTTTGTGTTTAGGGTTGGAAGACTTTTTAATGTGTTAAAATGTGGAATGGAGCAGAGTGTGGCAATGACTGTACCATCATAAAAATATACCTGTATGTGTAGATATTACCAATGGTTATCTCTGGAGGGCCCAATCATAGAAAATTATTTTTGGCTACATTTAAAATTTTTTTCTACAATGAATGTATATTGTTTTTAGAATCAGAAAATATTTGCTCTAACCCTTCAGGATCTGGAAGGGAACTTATGACTTATTTAGCTTAGTTGTTCTCAATGTATTTTTAGACCACAGGACCTCTGAGGATCTGAATGATAGGGACATTTTCTCTGAAAAATGAATATCTGACCATAGACAAAAATTTGGTTTGTCATTTTGGGAAATTCTTAGACCTCAGATTCAGAGCATTTTTTCAGTATGACTGTCTTATTTCAGAGATATTGAAGGACCCAGGGAACTTGCCTTCTCTCTCCTAGGGGATTGGAAGAGGAACCAGAATAAGATCTTGGGTTTTTAGCTTTTTCCTTGACACTTGGGACGACATTGCCAGAATCCCTCTGGTTATGTGATACTTATGGGTGCTCATGCCTGACAAAGTTTCCTCTTACCTCTGCAGAGAGACCTCATCTGTGGTGGCAGCTTCTGTTGTTTGTGGGTGTGGCTCCCTCCCACTTCCTTGTGAAGACAAGGCTTTTTTAGAGAGACTTGGAGGAACAGCTACTAGGTCATTGAAAACCCCTAGAAGTAAGTGAATATAATGTGTGTCTAAGAGCACTGAATTTCCCCCCATACTTGATCATTTAATTGTGTGTAGGGGTGATAGAGACTTTGCCTTGAGAATGATTTCTTCTGTTATCTGGCAGTTTCCTTCATATAATCTGGATCATGATGATGAAGGTGGGGCAGGGTGGTGGCTTCTCTCTGTGCCTGGGTCATTCATTGGACCACATGCCACAGCAGTTCCCTGCCTGGTGCCTGAATGGCCTGCACAGCACATGGCTAGGAAACCCCCCCTCTCCCTGGCTGTGTGTGACTCTGTCTTTTCACAGCCTTACCCTATCCAGTAAGTGAGGAAAAAAACACCACCACCAAGAGCCACCACACACACTAGAGCCAGTCCTTCAATGAGGAATGAAGGAGAGGTGCCCTTTCTTGGTCAGAAAGCCCTGCAAGCCCTGGTAAATCTTGCCACAGACTGCAGATCTTACTGATAAAGAAGGAGTGTTCTCTCTGGTGCAATACAGCTGCAAACACAGCTCTAAACAGCCGTCCGATCATTTTTTGCAAGTTGTTAAGCTCTCTACAGTCTAATCTCTGCAGAGAGCCTTGCATCAAAATAGAGGAGGGAATCCCCGCCTTGAACAGAAGAGTTGTGTAAAAGGTAAGGGGATGAATATTTTTGAGTACTTCCAAGTACTGGTACTGGGCAAGATTCATTCATGAATGTCATAATCTCATTCACAGATGTTATAACATTGACTGCCTAGAAAATGGTCTGGGGTAGCTGATGTTATCCGTATTTTTATAGGTGAGGAAACTTAGGCCCACAGTGTTAGTGTTTTACCCACAGACACAGAGTTAGCAGGAGACTAAGCTGGGTGAGTCTCCTTCCAGCTCAAGCTCTTTCTCCTGCATAGTAAGTTTATATGGTGGCATATTTTGATGTGCTCTAATGCTTTTATGTGCATGTATGTCTTAAATATTTTGATTGATGTACTATAATCTCTTTAATAAAAATTGGAAAATAACAAAAAGATACAAACACATACATGCATGCACACACAAAACAACCCTGTCCTAACCCTAACCACATGGATCCTGATCTATTGGTAACTGACCCTGATAAAGATTACCTCTTCTCTTTGTCTCTTTGTTAATGTACTGTTGTATTTTTTTTCCAGTCCTTTGCCCCCCGCATCACAAGTGTATTTCTAATGTAACTATAATAAAAATCTATATACAATTTAAACATTTTTTTCCATAGTGCTTCATTCTGTCACCTAGTTTAGCACTCTTCTTAAGGTTGTCATTAAAAAAAAATTATTGGAGTATAGTTGATTTACAATTTGTGTTAGTTTCGGGTGTAAGGTTATCATTTTAATAACATCTGTCCAATGAAACAAGGCACAGAAAGAGTAAAGCAGTCTCTGAGGCCTGGGTGGAAATGACACTCAAATGCTTTCCTTCAGTCCTCTTGGTCTGATCCAAAGCAAAGTGTTTGGGATGTTTTCTTTCAGTCTGTATCGTAGGAAAAGAAATGTATGATTTTTTACTTAGTGTGGAATGCAGAAGAGAGTGTATTTGTAGACTTTCTATTTCTTCTTCATTCATAGCTTTAAGAAGCAGTCAGATGGGTGTGACTTTCAGATGTCTTCCTTCTACCTACTTAGAAATGAATGGTTCTATTTACTGAGTTAGGTTGTGTATCCTGGTAGAACTGGCTGGGGTCAGAAAGAAAGGACTGATGCACATAGGACGTACACCCATTTGTGGACACTGGCAGAGCTCAGGAAGCAGAAGTCTGGAAGTTGCCCAGCACTTGCCCCTCCCACATTACCTGCAAGCATCCTCCCAGCCACATGCTTCCCAGAGGTGAGTTTGAACCAACCTGTGGATGCTGCTGACAATGCAGTGTAGAGGAAGGAAAAGGAGCAAATTAGAAAGACACCAGCTAGCGATTTTCCATTTGGAAGCTGGCTTTTTTCATCTACAAAACTTTTATATGGCCAGACTCTTGTACTGCAGCATTTCCTTCTCTATATAAAGTCCCATGAAAATGTACTCTGATTCTCTGATTTTCTGTGTCTCTCGAGAGTCTGCTTTCATGGGCTTTCCAATAGCCTGCAGTAAGGAAACAAACTGCTCTCTTTACAGGCAAGAGATTTAACGTCTCTGAACACACACTCTTTCTTTCTCATTTCCCTCTTACATTCACTGAAGTTAAGATTGTGTTTAGGGCAGGAACATATTCTCCTGTTTGAGTGTCAACAGTGGGCTCAATCTTGAAAGCATCTGCCTGTTCTTCCTGTTGCATCTGGCTTCCCACTTCCTGCCGTCTGCTGCTGCTCAGCCAGGCCCCCTTCCTCCTTTGTCTGCATATAGCTGCTTCTACCAAGCTGTCTGCTCTCTCCAGAGGAACCCATGTTCCCCGAACCTCTGTAACTTCAATTCTTTTCCTGCGTACTTACTTATGTGGGTGTTCTATCTTTATTAACTCATTAAATACAATTGTGACAGAGGCTGCTTCAAAGGTCCCCTTGCCTTTATCTTCCCTGCCCAGCCCTCAGCTTGGGAAGGCACTGTGTTATCTCAGAAAGGATGTGGTGGTTTTTGAGGAGCAGGGTATTAGTGCTGTACCTGAGACACAGATGGGCGGTCACCAGGACCCTTTGTATGCCCGTGCTATTTTGCCATGTAGGGAGGAGGAAGGAATGGAAGAGAAAACTGTTTTTCTGGCTCTAGATTTCTACCAACTAAGGCTTTCTGGTTGAACTGCAAGTGACTCTCAGGCTTGAACGTTGGACTGTTTTATGTCTCCCTCTTTGTGATAAGGTTCAAGATCATGCACTGCCTTGACCTTGTAAAACAGCAAGGGCCTCACATAGGTTCCCCTTCCCACTGCGCACCTGTGGATGAGGCATCAAACAATACTCCTCATTACACGGAGCCAAGCACAGGGTTCTCCACACCTCAGTTCTCTGTTAGTCTGGAGGATTTTCTAAACTAGCCAGTCACATCCTCCTGTGGCGGCTAGGGGTCACCCCATCTTCTCATTCGTAGAAAATCCCATGGCCTCTGCTTGTTCACTCTGTTCCTGAGTACCACCCCCATGTGGCCCTGTTTCGCATACAGTGTCCTCCCCTGCACTGTGAGTATATATGACTAATGAAATGCTGGAGATCTCAGCCATCCTGTGTTGGGCATCATCTGTTTAGCCATCTCTATAGCCCTGGGGTAGGAATCCCTCCATCACCAGTGGGGTGAAGAGGTGACCAAAACACACTGCACCCAATTTTTCTATTCTTAGCATGCATCAGGTATATTTATGCTTTCAATCATGTGTTCTCTCCTCTGTAATCCACCCAGAGTAGGCAACATGCCTGTAATTCTCATGACTACATCCTTTCTCTCTAGCACAATGATGCTTGGCACTTAGCACTTGATAAATATTAATTGAATAAATGAATGAGAGAATTCTAAGGGCCCTTTCTGGATGAGAATTACAGTATATGCTCTCTACTTCCAATTATAGAATTGTGTTATTCCATGATTTGAAATGGAGTGAGATGTGTGAGCAGAGTGCACATTCACCTTCTAGCTTCTTCTGATCTCAGAGGTATCCCTGGGAAGCCTAAGGGAAGGATGGATCCTGAAGATTTAACCCACATCCTCTATTCACAGCCTGGTGTCAGGCTGATGCACGTCTGTTGAGGCAAACCTTGCCAAATATTGCTGAATTTGGCCACCAGCTATATTTCATACCTTCTGAGACATACTGGTCCATTTGCCTAATGAACTTGAAAAGAATTTAGTGCCTGTCTCTCTGTTTTGTTTTGCATGGACTCTTTTCTCTAGCTCTAATTTGTTCATGGAAAAGGCTGCTGCCTGACACGGAGAAAGGACGGGAGTGGAGTGGAGAGCCTCCATGCTACTGTTTTTGTGATTTCTTTAGCTGTCAGTAAGCCAAGGTACCATTCTCTTCTATTTGTACTGAGATCAAATTAATCAGTAGCCACTTACCTGGGCCACAAAGATGAATCATGTCAGAGAGAATTTGGCCTATGCAAAACTTAGGAACTCTCTGATTTCCCTTTGATTGTTTTCATGAAGATTTGAGCTTGAGGAGAATCTGGGTATCTTTTTGATCATTGGGGCTTTAAAATTTTTTTTAATTAAATTTTTTTAAATTAAAAAAAAAATTATGGCTGCACCTGCAGCATATGGAAGTTTCTGGGCCAGAGACTGAATCTGAGTCACTGAATCTGCAGCAATGCTAAATTCTTTAACCACTGCACTGGGATTGAACCTGTGCCTCCACAGCAAACAGAGACATAGCAGGAACTCTGATCATTGGGTCTTATAGTTTAGGACTTGCCATTTTGTGCATTCTCACTTCTGAAGTTTTGTTTTACCCATCCCTCCAACCTAAGTCTCTTGACTCAAACAATTAAACCCATACCTGATCTTATCTGGGGGAGACTTTCTTGCATTTATTTCTTTGTTTCCTTTTCAGAGCTCAACATTTTTAGGCTTTTGTTTTCTTTCTTTCTTTCTTTCTTTCTTTCTTTCTTTCTTTCTTTCTTTCTTTCTTTCTTTCTTTCTTTCTTTCTTTCTTTTTTAATTTAATGGCCACACCTGCGGCCCTTGGAATTTCCTGGGCTAGGGCTTGAATTGGAGCTGCAGCTGAGGCCTACACTACAGCCACAGCAATGCCTAATCTGAGCTGCATCTGCAACCTACACCACAGCTTGTGGCAATGAAGGATCTTTAACCCACTGAGTGAGGCCAAGGATCAAACCTGCATCCTTGCAGAGACAACATCAGGTCTTTAACTCACTGAGCTATAGCAGGAACTCCTAGGCTTATTGTTTTTCACATGTTAATATCACTCAATGTGTTAACCTTGTTCATTTTTGCTTTTTGAAGCCAAGAACTTTGAGGCATTTTCTTTTCTTTCCCAGAGTTCCTTCTACAAGTGCTCTGCTCATCATGGGTGTTTGTTATCACTTGTTTATTAATTGTTTGATAGTAAGAACCACGAGAATAAGTGTCATTTCTCAGGAGACCAGATGACCAAACTTGTGTCAGTTTTTCTGAGTTACGCTGAATAGATTCACAGGGCATCCTGAGCCCTGCATATTGAAGCATTGGAGACATCATGGTGTGTTTTATAATAAGAGCAGTTTGGCCAGGCACCTTCCCAGATATTGCTACACCCTGCTTTAACTGTTTTGTAGGGCTTGTGTTAACTGTCTCTCCCTGCTCCTGGAAACAGTGACTATAGAGATATGACTAATTCTTGTCATTTGTTCTTTGCCTGGATTTATAACTTGCCCCTTGCCACATTGCTTCTTCCACTTATAAAAACACCAGAGCGCAGCAGGTGGAACAACAGGTTAGGATAGAAATTTCTGGGGTGTGTGGTCACTGTTGCTTCAGATAATAAGGAGTAAAGGAAAAGAGGAGTGGAAAGAATGAGCCAAATCATTATTTCAAAGTGTTTGGTTCCCAGTAAGACAGTAGATTGTTAGGGAGTTTCTCTGCCAGTTTCTCTTAAGGCATCTGCAGGAGCATCCTTAGTGGGACTCCCTCTGTGGGACCATTGGTCCTGAACCTCATTAACAGAGACTTTGTTGCCTCACAAGAGGTGGGTGTAGTGCAGGTGGGCGTCAGCACAGAGGTTTGTGTGACCAAACCCACCTCAGCTACTGGAACTAATTGGCTCCCTCGGGAAGTTCCAGGAGCAATTGTCAATCACAAACACAGAGTTTTTGTTTATAATTTGTAATGATTTCTCTTCTGCTGCTTTCCCTCCATCTGCATCCAGACTGGCTCTCCTTCTTGCACAGATAACAAATGGTCATCCCAAAGTACAAGAAATTAGAGTCCAGGCACATCTTACTTGATTCCAACTGCTTTTTTGTTCCACTTTCTGACCTCCCTAGGGGGTTATCTTGCAGAAGATGTGCATGAGATCCTCCTCTCTGCCACTCTCCCCCATCACCACTGTTAGTGTGAACCCAGGCCTTATTCTATTGGGGGTGGGGGAGTCCTTGCCAAGGTTTAGCTGACAAAGCTAGAAAGCATTGTTGAAAAGTAAGGTTACAATGTCAATGTACTTTGTTATTTTTTTTCCACTGTACAGCATGGGAATTCAGTTACACACACATGTAAATGTAATTTTTTTCTCCCATTGTCGTGCTGCATTGTAAGTATCTAGACATAGTTCTCAGTGCTACACAGCAGGATCTCATTGTTAATCCATTCCAAAAGCAATAGTTTGCATCTGTTAACTCCAAGTTCCCAATCCCTTCCACTCCCTTTCCCTCTTCCTCCCCCTGGGCAACCACAAGTCTATTCTCCAAGTCCATGATTTTCTTTTCTGTGGAAAGGTGGATTTGTGCTGTATATTAGATACCAGATATGAGTGATATCATGTGGTATTTGTCTTTGTCTTTCTGACTTCACTCAGTATGAGAGTCTCTAGTTCCATCCATGTTGCTGCGAATGGCATTGTTTTGTTCTTTTTTATGGCTGAGTAGTATTCCACTGTGTATATATACACCACTTCTTCCTAATCCAATCATCTATCAGTGGACATTCAGGTTGATTCCATGTCTTGGCTATTGTGAATAGAGCTGCAATTAACATGCAGGTGCATGTGTCTTTTTAAAGGAAAGTTTTGTCTGGATATATGCCCAAGAATGGGATTGCTGGGTCAAACGGTAGTTCTACATATAGATTTCTAAGGTACCTCCATACTCTTCTCCATAGTGGCTGTACCAGCTTATATTCCCACCAACAGTGCAGGTGGGTTACCTTTTCTCCACACCCCCTGAAGCACTTGTTATTTGTGGATTTATTAATGATGGCCATTCTGACCAGTGTGAGGTGGTATCTCATGGTAGTTTTGATTTGCATTTCTCTAATAATCAGGGATGTTGAGCATTTTTTCATGTGCTTGTTGTCCATCTGTATATCTTCCTTGGAGAAATGTCTATTCAGGTCTATGATGCTACCATCACCCTAATTCCAAAACCAGACAAAGATACCATCAAAAAATTCATTTGATGAATATAGACACAAAAATTCTCAATAAAATTTTAGCCAACCATGTGCAACAACATATCAAAAAGATCGTACACCATGACTAGGTGGATTCATCCCAAGTTCACAAGGATGGTTCAACATATGCAAATCAATCAACATCATACACCACATTAAAAAAATAAAAGTCAAAAACCATCTGATCATCTCAATGGATGCTGAAAAAGCATTTGACAGAGTCCAACATCCATTCATGATAAAAACTCTCACCGAAGTGGGTATAGAGGGAACATTCTTTAACATCATCAAAGCCATTTATGACAAACCCACAGCAAATATGATACTCCATGGAGAAAAGCTGAAAGCCTTCCCAGTAAAATCTGGAACAAGACAGGGATGCCCACGCTCACCACTGCTCTTCAACATAGTTTTGGAAGTCCTAGCCACAGCAATCAGACAAACAAAAGAAATAAAAGGCATCCATATAGGAAAAGAAGAGAGAAAACTGTCACTGTATGCAGACGACATGATACTATACATAGAAAACCCTAAGGACTCAACCCAAAAACTACTTGAACTGATCAACAAATTCAGCAAAGTAGCAGGATATAAGATTAACATTCAGCTATCAGTCGCATTTCTGTATACTAACAATGAAACTTTCGAAAAGGAATACAAAAACACAATACCTTTTAAAATTGCACCCCCAAAAATCAAATACCTCGGAATATACCTGACCAAGGAAGCAAACGACCTATATGCTGAGAACTATAAAACATTAATCAAGGAAATCAAAGGTCAATGTATTTTTGAAGGTGATTTCTGGTTTCTATAATATGAATTCTACTCTGCGGAAAACTGGAGATGATCTTAGTCTCCTTGCATATTTTTATGAAATCATTATATTTTAAAATTAAATCTCAGGACAAGGAAAGCTTCCTGTCAGCAGGATATTTGGTGTAAAATAAAGAAATTTCTGCGGTTCAGGGGCTCTTCTGTTAAGAAGATGATGCTCATAGTAGCTACCATTTAATAAGCATTTACATGTGGGGAACTACGATGATCCCAACTTGAGAAGAAGAAATCTCTTAACCACTATTCTGTGCTATACTTCTGCTGTAGCTTTGTCCACTGAAACATAGCCCCACTTACAAGTCATTTAAATTAGTTATCAGACCACGTGTTCATCTCAGTGTTTGAGGAACCAACTCGAATGTAATTGGCTATCTATTCTATAATGGTGGTATTTTGTGCAGTGTGTTTAGGGCCATGGTACAATCGACATTATTGCTAAGTCTAGGTGATAATAAGCTTTCTGGGTAGTGATGACATATCAGATGGACCTGAGCTTATTTATCTTCCCTTTGTCTTACACTGAGGCAGAAGGTTGGTGAGGAGACTAGAAAGACTTGGGGGGTAATTCTCTGTGCGTGAAGTACACAGAGAACGCTAAAGTTCTGTCAGTCGCCTAGTTATAGGACTTGATTAGTGCCAAGAAGACACAGGGAAACTTCAGGTCTTCTGGTGAAGGTGAGGTAGGATGCAGGGTTAGGAGGAATTAAAAAAAATAAAAAACAGCAGGCTGTTTTATGCATGCTTGGAGCCCAGGAAATTGTCAATTTCTTTTTTCTTATTATGTACTTAAGAGGTTTTTCTTCTAGGTAGTGCTTCTAGGAGTACATTATAAACTTGATCAATAATCATAGATTTTTTTTAAAAAAATCACTGAATTCTTTAAAGCTTGGACATTGTCCTTAGGCTGTAAGTGTTAAACTCAGTCTACCCCCTTGTTTTATGATGAGCAAAATTGTTCTGGAGACCACTGGCGCTAATTTATTCGGATATGCCCAAAGCATACATATTCTTATTTTAAATGGAGGGATTTTGCTGTAGTGGTTGATTACATATTGGTTTTTTTTTTAATTTTATTTTATTTTTTTGTCTTTTTGCCATTTCTTGGGCTGCTCCCGCAGCATATGGAGGTTCCCAGGCTAGGGGTCGAATCAAAGCCTACGCCAGAGCCACAGCAACTCGGGATCCGAACCACATCTTCGACCCACACCACAGCTCATGGCAATGTCGGATCCTTAACCTGCTGAGCAAGGCCAGGGATCAAACCCGCAACCTCATGGTTCCTAGTCGGATTCGTTAACCACTGCGCCATGACGGGAACTCCAGATATTGTTTTAACTTAAATTGAATTGAAAGGTAGTTAATTAGTTACATGTTGCAACCCTTCTAAAGTCTTCTCAGAATCATTTCCTTTTAGCAGTAGTTTATAAAAAGAGATGCAGGGGAGAATATATGGGAGAAAGAGAGTTGGTTCAAACCTTCATGGATTCTTTTTTGGAGTAGAAAAATTGGTCCTGAAAAATCTAAGTTTGGAACATTAATTAGAGCAACTCCTCTCTAACATAGCTTGCTCAGTGATGACTCCCAACATTCAGTTGTTTCTACTTGATCAAGAAATGGGATACACCAAGGCACCTATAATCCAAATCATATTTTAGCCATAATTTTTATCATCTATTGTTTCTTACATTCAAAAAAAATCTCTCTACAAAGGAATTCAATATAATAATGTGTTTCCAGTCTTCTTTCATTTTCATGTTTCCCCAAAGGGTAGACAGAGATGCCAATAAACAATAAAATGAGGAACAGGTGAGGCAAAGAATTAGAATGGGAGGCAGAGTCTCTAGATAGCACACAGACAGGACGGCCAGCCTCTGACTCATAGGCTGGCTCCAAAGGTTAACAATGACTTTGAAATTGTATCAAGTCCATCTCTTTTCTTGGACTGTTCTTATACCTTTCCCAGGAGACAGTAATTTTTTTCTTTCTTTCTTTCTTTTTTTTTTTAATGAAAGTCAGTGTAGAGGACACCAGCTTCCTCAGGAAGTCACTGTGCAGTTAGATGGTTTTAAGAGAAGGATAAGGATGATCAGTTTTTGTTGTTCATCGCCTCCAGTGGGATGATCCTCTTTATGGAAATGGAGTTACGTGCCCATCCTGTCATCATCTGGGGTACAGGTACAGATCGACAGTTGAAGAACATGTCCACCCTAGAGGACAACTACTCTAATTCCCTTACTGTGACTAGGTTAAGGCTTTTCCTCCTCTAGATTGAGAATACTGGCTTTTCTAATTTGAATTAATCTTGTGTTGTTGACTTATGTTCACTTAGACCATCACTTTTTTTTTCTTTTCTTTTCCCCAGCTCTATGCATTGCTAGAATTTCTCTGCTCTGTGCTAAAATCATGCTGGTTCTGTCAGTCAGTATCCAAAATGTGTGATTTTTTTTTTTTTAAATGGCATTGGTATATACAATCTATAGGATGTAGGATTAGCATTGGAATGACTTAATGTTTCCAACTCTGTTTCTGCCATAGAGACCAGTATGATTTTAGGTGCATGATTTACGAAGTGTCTCTGAGTCTCAGTTTATCACCATTAAATGTGGGGCCAGACTAGAGCAGCTTTTCCCTGTGGGTTTTCCATGGGATGTTAACAGATATAAGATGAAAAATGATCCTCTTTAAAAAATGGGTGGTTTTGGGGAGGGTGCATAAGATTAAATGAATCTAAACAGTTCTTTATTGAAGGACTTGAGCCTTTAAAAAATGTACATTGTAGATCTTCACATCTTCATAAGCAGTTTCCTTCAGTTACCCAACTGTGGTTCCTTTTTTCCCTTTAATACAAACTTAATGCCTCCCACTCTTGACCAGGCTTATCTGCAAATCAGATCAGAGGAAGCCAGTCTTTCCTTACTGCCCATTCTAGAAATTCAGTAAAACTGTGAGCCAAGAACTCAGGGCTCTATAGATAAATTGTAGATAATAATTTACCTGTTCCATGTTTCCCTTTTGCCTTGTTTTTTGAAGGCAGGGGCTATTTCTTTTTCATCTTGTGTGAAGGAGCTCTAGCCCAGTGCTTGACACCAAAAAGATATTGAATAAATGCATTGAATTGAGTCAAACAGTTCAAAAATGGAAGACAGTGCCTTGAAAATTTTTGAGTTGTGTGTTATTATAAAGTGGATTTTTGAAATGGGTGGAATTTGTCATCAAGATGTTATCTAAGATCAGGATTTATGAGTTTCTTATGGTTATAAAGGTAACATCAGAATAAAATTACAGAAAACTGCAAGGAGATTAGAGAAGGGCAGAGTACAGCTTTGCAGGCAGTTTTTAACTGGCGTCTTTTTTTCGCCTGGATACACTTTCCAGATCACCTGGAGTCCAGAATCTGCCTTAGAATGTGGGATTGTTAATTGGGGATGTTTGTCAAGACCACCGATACATAAGGAAGGGACGAGACGACTCATGAAAAGTGCTTTCGTCTTGCATGTTGCCACTGTGTATTTATGAATTCAGTTTTTTTGTTAAAATTATGATGAGTTTGTCTGCTTTGCTATTCCATCACCCTGTTGTGTGTCTTATAAGCTTTTGGAGATCATGAAATATGTCTCATATGCCTTTATCCTCCTTCAATAGTGTTTTATGGTCATAGAAGGGACTCAACAAGTCTATGTTGAAAAAATAAATAGATGAAATTGGTGGTTCTGACTTTACCCAATTTAGCATCTAAAGTTTGAGATATGATGAGCTTATATTTAGCAGAAGTTAAATAACCTTTTGTAAGTAGAAAAAAGCATAAAAAATTACCTATCATTTCACTTCTAAAGAATAATCTCTGATAAGAGTTCAGATTATTTCATCTAGACATATTTTGTGCAAAGGGAATTTTTATGTAAAGTTGTGATCATATTCTATATATAATTTTATATCCTGATTTTTTCACTTGAAATTATATAATGCATTTATAATCATTATATATGCTATTTTGTATGTAAGAAATATTGCACAATAAAATTTTAAAAAGTACACAAGTCCCAGGTGACATAGTTTTCACAGATAGAATTTTTTTTTTGTCTTTTTGCTATTTCTTTGGGCCACTCCCGCGGCATATGGAGGTTCCCAGGCTAGGGGTCGAATCAGAGCTGTAGCCACCGGCCTACGCCAGAGCCACAGCAACACGGGATCCGAGCCGCATCTGCAACCTACACCACAGCTCACGGCAACGCCGGATCCTTAACCCACTGAGCAAGGGCAGGGTTCCTAGTCGGATTCGTTAACCACTGCGCCACGACGGGAACTCCACAGATAGAATTTTTATCTTGTTCCTGCATGGTTTTCTTAAATACTTAATCTTTTATTAAAAAGTTTCTAATTAGGCTTTTTTTCTCGTTTTATCTTTATTTATTTTGCTTTATAAAAGAACTGAAGTAAACATTTTTGGACATGGATTTTTTCCCTGTTTTTTCCACTACGGTATTTTCAAAGCATAATGTACCTATTGGTAAGCTACTTTTCAGAAGTTTGTGTCAGTATTTGCTATTTCTGACAATGTATGGACATTGCAAATTCACTTCATATTCCTCAGCAATGAATATTTTTCAGTTTGAAAAATATTGACCAATTTTAATGGGAAAAAGGTTCCTTGTTTTGTTTCATTTTTGTCACCTTAGTAGCTTATATATTATATATTATATAGTAGTTTATATATTATATATATAGTATATAATATATAGTAGCTTATATATAATATATAATATATAATTTTATATATTATATATATTATATGTTATATGTATTATATATAATATATAATTATATATATATAATTATATATATATTATATATATAATATAATATATTTTTCTTCTTTTATACGTTGTCCATTCATATCTTTCTATTTACTTATTGAATTGTATGAATGCCTCATTCCATCAGGTGAGCTCTTTCCTGCAGGTGTAGTCACACACCATTGCTTTAACTGATGCCAAGGCAAGTGGATGAGGCAGAGCCATGCTGCCATCAGCATGGGCAGCCCGAGCAGACAGTTCTACCGACAGTTTTGTAATAGAGCAATGGGGAGGGAGCGAGTTACTAAATGGTTCCCTCTTTCCGTTAGTTCAGCATTGCCCAAGCAAGGCCTGGCTAACGATGTGTGTGTGACAGGCTTCATTTTCCCCTTCGTCTCATCCATTATTAAATGGGTCCAGAAATTGCCAGTCAGCTGAGGGCTGTGGGCACATTCTGCTTCTGCTGCTCTTGGAGATCTGAAGTGTTGCAGCTACTCAGTATGGTTTGCTCTTCACTTGAGTGCATTGCCAACAGCTTGTGTGACTCCTTAAGAATAATGAGAACCGACCTCATTTAGGAGAGGGGACAGATTGTGTCTGCATTTGGCAACTACATCCCTCTGCTGCTGGGATTGCTTAAGACACTCTGTGGAGGTAAGGGGCCCATATTGATGGAGAAATGTCCGTTTTGTCTGAGAAGCTGCTGGATTCTGTTAGCATATGCTGGCAGTGATGCTTTCTCTAACATAGCTTCACTCCTCAAACCACTGGACATGATGGAAGTTAATGTAAGTTCCCCGCAGTCTCTTTCAGTCCCATGTCATTTTATCAGGGAGCTAAAGGCTAAATGCCTTCAGACACACTGTAAGCTAAGGACTCCACTTAAAACAGGACAGAAACTTTTAAAAGTATATTTAAAAGTATGCAGGCCATCTTTTTTAAAGTACTAATTTTGTTGTTTGGCAAATAGTTCAGGAGTTGCTAGGGCTGCAAAAATTGTCCAATAGCAAAGAAGAAAAAAACTCCTTAAAAGTAAATGTTTTGTGAGGAACTGCTAAGAATAGGTGGGAATGATTGGAGGATGGTCTTTCCTGAATACTATTTTTATCATTTTCTTTTCTTCTAAAGATTTAACAGTGCCTTCAAGTTGCATGTAGGATTAAAGCCAGATTCTTCTTGGCCATTTATTCTGTGTGAATTTTAGGTCTTTATAGTTTTGTTAAGTAATTTAAAAGTCAACTTTCTTATTTCTACCCCAATATATGTCTTCCACAAGAAGAAAGTCCACCCCTTTCCCTGTCAGTGTGGATACTACTTTTTCAGACATCTGTCCTCATCTTCCCATTCTGTCTCGTCTACGCTATGTCAGCTCACATCTTCTAAATGTGTTGCTTTGTCAGTCCTCTTGGCTAGGGATGTGTATTATTATTTCCTGAGGGAAAATTAATTATATTTTGTTTACTCTTCCCAAGGTGTTGGCTAGAAAGGTTTTTTTTATAGAACATGTAGTTAGTAAATGTAGTTATCACTCCTGTATTCTAAAACTAACCTGTATTCTAAAACTTTCATGAGATTCAAACTGTGAGCACGTTTCTAGGTGGTTTGGGACACAGGTGTTTAGGGTTACTGATTTCATATTTTAAATAAAACCATAATTTAAGCAGTTATGAAATAAAGTACGTTCTGATTTTTTGTCTGTCCCTTAATGTTTTAAATAAGTGATTAAAAAAAAAAACTCTAAAAAATGTTTTTGAATGTCCTATGAGGCCATGTTAAAGATAAATTAGAAAAGTCATGTGCCAGCTGATGGTGAAGTTTGTAATAATATCCTTGATTGTTTTGATTATGTGATTTTGGACTCTACGTATAGAGTTGATTCTGGCAACAGTTTAGAATAGAGAGAACTCCTTTGGTTAATTGTAGTGACATAATCTGACGCATTAACTTTGTGGCGATTCCGTATAATTTAGGCTTCGTAAAGATGCATAAAAGAACCACTTTGATGTTTATCCACTAAACTTAGATTCTAAAATCTCAAACAAAATATTGAAATCATGAGCTTCTTTGACAGTGCATGTCATGTGTCTAGACAGATGATGAACTTGTTAAATGTCAGGATCATTCAAAATGGCACCATCAATTTGGAGAAATGTAAAAAGACGGACAAAAGCAAAGTTTGAGGAATCACTTGCTGAGGTTATGTTGGAAAATACATTATATAATATAGGCTATTTTTTGGACCCAAGAGTAAATCATGGCCAAAAGCAAGCTTATTCTTGAGAAACTTGATGATAATGTTGATGAAGAACAATTAACTGTGAATTTAAATTATTTAATACTTATAACAACCTCCTGTGTTAGAATTATAAGTGAGAAAATTGAGGTTCATGGAAAAGCAGTTGCCCAGGTCACATAACCAATAAGCAGCAGGGTTCTGATTTGAGCCCATTTCTCATTGACTCCAAGGACCAAAATCTGGAGGTACTGGAATGTTTTTCAGGAAATAGAAAATTCATCATGAATCATTATCATGACATATAAAGGAGAGATTCTTTGTGGATGCTGAGTTATTCCTGTGAGTTACTATTGGTAGAGTTGAAGTAAATGTGCTCTTTCCAATCTCAGCTGATGTCATTGAGATGATCTGATATGAAGAGATGATCACTGAACTTGCAGTAAGGAGAAAGGGTGAATATGACACTGTTCTGAGGAAACAAAGTTTAAATTCAAGCAGTAGTCCTCTTCTTCCAGGAAGTATTGGGACCATGCTGTTACTTTTCAGTAGATTTTCTATGAGTGAAAAAATCCTCATTAATAAATACTCTCCGTGTATATTAATAGCTATACTAATTGAGCATTTACTATGTGCCGGGTTAACCTGGACATATCATTTCTGAAGTATTGGTACATGTGTTTTGAATTATTATTTTGAAAGCCATCAGGACATTCAGCTCCTTTTGATTTAGAACCCTTAGTTTCAATAAATGGGCTTGGGTACTAATACATTTTGGCCTTTTATTTTTTTATTTATTTTTTGCCACACAGTGGCATATGGAAGTTCCTGGGCCAGGGATTGAACATGCAGCACAGCAGTGATCTGAGCCACTGCAGTGACAAAGTTGGATATCCTAGATCCTTAACCCACTAAGCCACAGTAGAACGCTCATTTGGCCTTTTAGTTGCTGTCCATAACTCATGGTGATTCATTTGCTGGTGAGTTGTTTCTTCATGGTCCAGTGATTGGCCCTTGGAAGCATTAACTTAATCCACTAATGTGTATAGTCTCCAAAATTCAATCTAGTCTATTTAACACTCTAATCAAGTTCCAACTGGTAGGAGTAAAAATCTTACTCTAGTTCATATATATATATGAGCTATATGTGTTTAAAATTTACAGATAGGATCCATTGGGAGGAAAAGGGATCAGACAGACCACATACACTCCTGGGTGTGCAACTTTTCTTCCAGTTGATTCCTGCCCTGCTAGATATTTCTCCAGTAGTCCACCCCTTTCATAGAAGTCAAACCTTAAAACTGAGAGATTGAAAGCTGTAGCATCCTGCATTTCTACATGTCTCTTTATCAGCCCATACTTCTGCCATTACCACTCCAAATTTTCAAAAGTTTTTCACCTGTCTCCAAAGCTTAATGACCAGTTGATTGTAGATTTTAAGGACTGTCCTTTTTTCAGAGGAACATCAGCAATTTTGAAACATCATTAGAAAGAATCTAAACCAGCTGGAATGGGTCTGTAGCTGATGTCTGATTCCCGCCTCCCACCCCCCCAAAAAAAAGTACTGAAAAATTAAGCTGTGAACATGGAGAGTATTGGTTTTGCAAATTGGAGTGAAATTTTTTTTTTAAAAAAGAAGGTAATTCATTTATAAGTGAGAAAAATATCTTTCTTTGTTTAAAAGGTATATTAATGCCATGTTCTCCATTCCCTCATGTATTTTTAGCTTTAGTATTCATTTCATCTCAGTATTTGAAAATAATCAGTTATTAGATTAAGGAAGCCCAGGAACACAGGGTCGCTTCTGTGCAAATCTTTGCTTCTTTTAGCCCAGCCAGACCCAGACTATTGCCTGCTTGGGGACGCTTCCTAGCCTGCCACTTGAGATGCTTATCCTCACTGCTCAGTGAATGGGGACCTGACACAGGTACATCAGAAGAGCATGCTTTTACGTGCAGTAAACTTTCAAACTAAAAAAAGTTTCCCTCAGTGTTGTTGTTATATAATTTGTGTAGTATAAGGAAAAGTGAATAATGATTTAGAATGGAAAAAATATCCAGGCTGTGAAGAGCTCTTAAAGGTGACTCCAATTCGCAGTAGAATCAATGTGTCTGATGATAAAGTCAGTATCTATAGAGAAGGCAGGTTTTCAGTTAGTGGGGTCAGCGAGGAAAGGTAGAAGAGTTGTGAGAGACCTTGAAATTTTGGCAGAAGAGGATTTTCAGCAATGAAATTCAAGGAAAACTTTTTCAGTGTACTTTTAAATAATTATTTCAAATTTATTTTACATTATCTGGTGTCATAAGTGCTTTTGATAGCAGATTGAATTCAAGCTGTAATTTTCAGCCTTGGTAGTCTTAAATATCTATCCCTTCATATTTACCTTAATTTTTTCAAATACTAAGATGGGTAGTTTCTGTTTTACTTACAAGTAGAAGAGGGACCAGGGTAAGGAATATATTTTGAGTTCCGTTTTCTCATTCATTTCATAGTGCAACTGAAGATTTTTTTTTTAAAAGCTATGTCTAATGCATCTTTACAAAATTCCTTTTCAGAAAATGAGTTTTGAATATTTATTTTAGTGCTAATACTTGTGGCCCTCCTTAAGCTCTGTGCTATTAAATCTTAAGTGTGTGAGTTTTATAGCTGAGCAGGAATTTTAGTGATATTTTAAAGTCAGATCCTCTCCTTAGTAGGCTGTTTGCATATTACATGCAAGCTATATTTTAGGATTTTTAAACTGAAAATATGTTGATAAATGATTTTGACACAACTTATTCCCTTGAATAAGTTATATTTTATAAACATTGTCCTGCTTTACTCTTGAATGACACATGACACTGAGAGACAGAAACTGGGTTTCTGACATACCATGGTGTCCTGGTATTGATCTTGCTCAGCTAGTTATTTATTACTTTGCCCTAAATGTTGAATAGACCACACCTAGCCCTATGTGGGTTTGAGGGGAAATGGGGCCAAAAGTTGCATGAACATGCCATTAAGCTGCGGTCAGCTTCTCCTGAAAGGGCTGTAACTCCCTTAAGGCAACTTCCTTTCTAGGTAGTTGCAGAGCATATAGACTTCTGAGATAGGGGCCCGGCTGCAGGGATAGGTAGGGGTTTTCTTGCTCAGAGGAGTGACCTTACATTACAGGGGGCCATGAATGGCCCTTTCTTGCTGTGGCTCAGCCCAGTCAACCCATCAGTTATAATCTTTGGGGAGAGACAGAAGCTCGGTGGTGGCCTTTGGAGGCACATGCTCATTCTCTGGTGATGCTTCTTGCAGAGTGAATGCCATTGCCTTCTTGATCAGCTATGTTGCCATTGTCTTGAGAGTAATTAGAGACAAAAGTGGTGATGCGAAAGTGTTAGCCTATGCTACATACAAATGTAGATTTTGAGGGTGCTGAATTTAGAATGATCTAGAAGTTTCCTATTGGAATTAGCAGGCAAGCAAGATGATTTTTAATACCAGGATCAACCAAAGTCAGGATATGGAAGCTTAATGATATACTTGTTGGGACAAAATGTTGGTGAGACAAATATGTCTTAAAAAAGAAAGATTAAATGAGTCATGAGAGAGTTGTGAGTATCCAGCCTGTTCTATTTCCTTTGCTACCACTCATGTCTAAGTTACCATGTTTTCACCCTGGACTAATGCCATAGCCTCCTCACTATCTCCCTATGTCCATCTGGACCCCTGGAGGCTGGCCCCACATCACTGAAAATCCAAATCTGGTTTTGCCCCTCGTCTGTCCAGACTTTCCAAAGGCTTCACATCTCAGGAGCAGTGAGATAGGAAGTTTTTACTGGGGCTGACATGGTATTTCTGGCTCTACCCCTTACCCCCTCTCTGCCCTCATCTTGCACCACTCTCATTCTCATTTACTCCACTTGGGTCCCTCTGCTTTCATCACTGTTCCTTGAATACACCATCCACCCTCCCTTCTCAGCACCTTTCCACAAGCATATTGCTCTCACTGGAATGTTCTTCCTCTAGATAGCCACATCACTCACTTCTGCATTGCACTCCCATCTCTTTTCAAACAGCACATTCTGAGAGAGGCTTTGGGGGCCATGCTATCCAAAATAGCACACACATACTCACCCCATCATTCAATCCATTTACCTTGCCTTCTTCTTCATAGCACTTATCACCACCTGTCATAGTCCATTAAGTTGAATGCTATGAAACTGCCTCTTTTGTGGGTCAAGAACATTAGCAAATATTGGCCATTTCATGATGTTCAAATGCAAATATATTTATTAATTTATACTTTTTATTTCAATCTAAAATATATTTACTGTTTTATTATTTTTGTTCTTTCCCTTGCACTGAGGTTTGGATTCTGTGAATCCAGGGGTTAGATTTGTTTGGGGCAATGTTCCCATTGTCTAGAATAAAGTAAGCACTTAGAAAAGCTCTATCGAGTGAATGGAAAGAAGAAAAGCCAAAGAACTTTGTTGATAGTGAGCAGAAAAAACTTACATGGAGAATGATCTGCATGTAGACATTCTAGAAAAATATGATTGGAAGAGCTTCTGAGAGAGTCCAGAAAAACTGAAGGACTTTTTTGGATCCATGTGGAATAAAATGAAAATTTCTAAAAATTGGAATTCTGGGCTATATACAGATCTTAATTATATATTTTTTACGTGGTTTCTTCAAACTGGGACTAAGAGGGATGAAACAAGTCTTGGATAAAACACTTTTGAGCTTAAAAAGTTTTACAGTGGGTATGTCACAAGGATCCAGCTTTTCAATTGTGGTAGAGTTGATTTTTACTAGAGAAAAGTTGTGTTTTTAACTTTCAGGTCTAGAAACATGGCTGAAACTTTTAATACTGTGCCCTGTGTAAACACTTAGAACGACTAGATAAAACAGATAACCTCTTTCATTTGTATTTGATCTTGAAAGGAAAAAAAACATGAGTTAGAAATAAAGATGGAATTGAAAACCTCAGGGACAAACATGTAAATCGTGCTGTGGTTGCTCTTGGGAAGCTATATTTAGTTTCCCTAAACCAAGGGTTTAGGTTTTAGCAACCATGTGTAGATGTGAAATGAAAAATTGAGACTGTGGGTTAGAACAGGGATCTTCAGCACAAAGTTGTGAGCTTTGAATGAAGGCTCTAGGGGAAAAAAAGCCGCCATTAGTATAGAAGAGACAAGAAAGTTATGTCTTAGAACATGATATTTCTCCTAATCACATATCACTGTTGATTTGTACCTCATTTGGATTTGGGATTTGAATTTGTACTCCTTGTATGATATGGAAAAGTGTCAGAACTTGAAAAATTCACTCAAAAGATCCTAGATCACTGATAACTTTGAAACATCTCGCAGAATCAGTTGTAAGCCTCTTGGGAAGAAGCTTACATGAAAACAAGCTTTACAGGTTTCCTACAGATAATTCCTTGTGAAGATTAACTTATAACCTAAAATTATAAAACCTAAGGAAAAAGGCCCCCATGAGTAAGCTATAAAACACAACAAAGAGCAGGGTTGAAAATCTAATACCTTCAAACGATGGAACTATCTAATGAGACAGTGTAAAAATGATTAAGACATAAAAACATATTGTAGATATAAGAAAAATTAGATTTATAAAAAATACAGTTCTTTTTAGAAAACTTTTTTATTACAGTTGATTTACAATGCTCGGTCAATTTCTACTGCACAGAAAAGTGATCCAGTTATACACATATATACATTCTTTTTTTCACATTATCCTCTATCATGTTCTATCACAAGTGATTAAAAAAATAAAATCCTAAAAGTGAAAAATAAGCAATTGGAATAAAATTTATCAAATGTGTTAACAAATTAAACACAACTGAAGAGAGAATTAATCAACTTTAATGTAATTTGATAAAATCAACCAGAATACACTGAAGAGAAAAAGAAAATATGAAAGTTAGAGATACATTGAAGAGAAAGAGAAAATTAACTATACAATAGGCATTCTAGAAAGAGTGAATAGGGAAAATTGGGAAGAGGTAATCTCTGACTGTTATGCAATTAAATTATGAATTTAAGCAAAAACGCAATTAAAATATCAGATTTGAAAATTAATAAACACACTTTTAGGCAACACAGTAGTCAAGGCAAAAACCATAATAAAAATTAGAAAATATTTAAAACTAAATATTAATGCAAGGATGTGGAGAAAAGGAAACTTCATACACTGTTGGTGGAAATATAAATTGGGACAGCTGCTATAGAAAGCTGTATGGAAATTTCCCCAAAAACTAAAAATAGAACTACCACATGATCCAGTAATTCCACTCCTGGGTATATATCTGAAAAAAATGAAAACACCAATTCAAGAAGACACATGCACCCAATGTTCATAGCATCATTATTTCCAATAGCCAAGATATGGTGGCAACCTAAGCACCCAGCAACAGATGAATCAATAAAGTATTCACACACACAAACATATAACACAGGTACATACAGTGGAATATTACTCAGCCATAAAAAAAAATGAAATAAATTTTGGAGTTCCTGTTGTGGTTCAGTGGGTTAAGAACCCAACATAGTTTCTGTGAAGATATGGGTTTGATCCCTGGCCTTGCTCAGGGGGTTAAAGATTGGCATTGACTAAGATGCATTGTAGCTAACAGATGTGACTTGGATCTGGTGTTTCCCTGGCTGTGGTATAGGCTGCAGCTGCAGCTCCAATTCAACCCCCAGCCTGGGAACTTCCATATGATATAGGTGCATCCCTAAAAGGAAAAAAAAATGAAATTTTGCTATTTATAGCAACATGGATGGACTTGGAGGGTATTATGGTTAGTCAAATAAATCAAAGACAAATACCATGTGATATCACTCATAAGTGAAATCTAAAACATACAACAAACTAGCAAATATACCAAAAAAAGAAACAGACACACAGACACAGAGAACTAACAGCAGGATGAGGGAATGTGGGAGAGGCAAGATAGGGGTGAGAGATTAAGGGGTACAAACTGCTGTGTATAAAATAAATAAGCTTCAAGGATATGTTGTATAGCATAGGGAATATAGGCAATATGTTATAACAACTATACATGGGGTATCATCTTTAAAAATTGTGAATTACTGGAGCTCCCATTGTGGCTCAGTGGTTAACAAAGCAACTAGCATCCATGAGGACATGGGTTCAATCCCTGGTCTTGCTCAGTGGGTTAAGGATCCAGTGTGGCGGTGAGCTGTGGTATAGGTCACAGATGTGGCTTGGATCCCACATTACTGTGGCTGTGGTGTAGGCCAGCAGCTACAGCTCCAATTGGACCCCTAGCCTGGAAAGCTCCATATGCCGTGGGTATGGCCCTAAAAAAAAAAAAAAAAAAAGCAGACAAATCCCCCCCCAAAATTGTGAATTACTGTGTTGTATATTTTAAATATATTTTAACTGAACTCTACCTTAATTAAATTTAAAAACTGGAGTTCCTGTTCGGGTTGCTGTAGAGGCATGGGTTTGATCCCTGGCCTGGTGCACTGAGTTAAGGATCAGGCATTGCTGCAGCTGTGGTATAGGTCGCAGCTGTGGCTCAGATTGGATGCCTGGCCCAGGATTTTCCATATGCCACAGGTGCAACCAAAAAAAAAAAATTAAAAAACAAATAACTGTATGCTAATATCAATTAAAATAATACGTAACGAAACTTATGGGAAGCAATGAAAATGTACTTAAAGCTAAAACAAAAGTTTCATCCTTAAATGCCTATGTTAGAGAACAAGAAAAGGATAAAAATTAATAAGCTCAGGGAGTTCCCTGGTGGCTCAGCAGTTTAAAGATCTAACATTGTCACTGCTGTGGCTAGGGTTGCTGCTGTGGTGTAGGTTCAGTCCCTGGCCTAGGAACTTCTGCATGCCCTAGGCATAGCCAAAAAATTAATAAAGTCAGCTTCCAGTTTAAGAACTTAAAAAGCAAATATAAAGTATGATAAGGGAAATAATATGTAAAAAGTACATATCAGTAAAATATAAACCAGAATCAAAAGCTGGTCCTCTGAAAAGACTAATAAATAGGGTATTGCAGGCTTGAGAAAGGGAAAAAAATAAAGTACTTAAAAATACTGGAAACATTATAGCTACTGGTCATATATTAGAAATAAACTCTTTATATCTAGAATAAGAGAAGAATGTCTTCTACTTCTGCTTATACCCACCTGGGTCCTAGCCATTGCAGCAAGTGAAGGAAAGAAATAAAGGTAGGAGGAAAGAAAAAGGAGAAGTGAAATTGTCATTAAATGGAGAAAATATGATTATCAAAATATAAAAGAGATGTTATCAAAAAACTATTAGAAATAATACAAAATTTCTGGAAGATTACTGTATATAAAATAAACCACTTTTGTAGGGAAGAATTCCTTATACACATTAAAACACAAACTATAAAGAAAAATAATGTTCGATTGATTATATTAAAACAAAAAATTGTGTACAGCAAAAGACACCAATAATGTGAAAGAAAAATGTTTCAGACTATCAGAAGAAATTCATAATACATATAACCAACAAAAATTAGTATATACTTTATATAATGGTATCCTACAAATAAATATAAAATATTCAATAAAGAAATAAGGAAAAGATGTGAACAATTCACAGAAAAGGAGACAGGAATGGCTGATAAAACAAATACTTGCTCTACCTCACTAGTAATCAGGTAAATGCAAATTAAATAAAAATTCTATTTAATATTTATCAGTTTGGTTGAATACTAAAGTCTAAAACTACCAACAATTGGCAATATTGTGGAAGAATAAATTGGAACAACCAACCAGGAAAGCAGTTTGACATTATTTAATTAAGTTAAAAACATACAAAATCTGAAGCAACAATTTTTCTAGGTTTATATCATTGAAACACGCTTTATGTGTTCACCAAGAGATATGCATTGAGCATTTATTTTGGCATTATTTTGTAACTGCATAATACTGGAAAAAATTCTATATGTCCAACAATTGAAGAGAGTAAAAATGAAAAGTGGTATATTCATGTAGTAGATTATAGTACAACATAGTAAAATGCATAAACTCTATGAGATTTGTTAACATGAATAAGTTTCAATAACATAAAATTAAGCAAAGCAAACAAAAATAAACTGTGGAAGTCTTCATATATCATTTATGTAAAGTTTTAGAACATGTAACACAATATTCTGTTTTTCAAAGAATATATTCTTAAGTAGTAAAATAATTAAAAGCAGATGGGAGTTCTAAACTCTAATTTTAAAATATTTCTGTGAAGGGAGGTAGGGAAGGAAGAAAATGTGATCAGAGAGGAAGGGATATACTGAGGTGTCAAATCTGTCTGAAATTTAACTCTGATAATAATTAGAAATCTACAGAAAGAGGCAAAGATAATACAGAGCTGTCCTATTTACCCTTCACTGAATTTCCCTCAGTGATTACACCTAACATAACTTTAGTACAATATCAAAACTGAAAGTTTGAGATTAGTACAACAGGTTTACATAGTTATTTGTCATTTTATCACACATGTGGTTTTGTGTAACCACCACCTCAATCAAGATCAAAACAACTCCATCACTGCAAAGATCTTTCTTGTGCTGTTTTTTCATTCGTTTTGTTTTTTGCTGTTTTGTAGTCACATACCCTTTCCCTTATGGTACAGACATCTTCTTCTTTGCTTTCCATTTGTATGGACTCTTGATATTACATCAGGCCCACTTCAAAAATCCGGGATAATTGCTCAGATTTAATGTCACTGAACATTTAATTCCATCTGCAACCTTAATTCTCATTTGTCATGTAATGTAGCACATTCAGGAGGTCTGAGGATTAGACAAGAACATCTTCAGGGGTGGAGTGTGGGGGTATTAATTAGTCTGCCTAAAAGAGCTAATGATGTTAACATTTTTTCATGTGCTTATTTTCCATCCAGATACTCTCTTCAGTGAGGTGACTATATCTTTTGACCATTTTCATTCTTTTTTAAATTTTTTATTAAAGCATATCTGGAGTTCCTGTTGAGGCGCAGTGGAGGCAAATCTGACTAGGAACCCTCAGGCTGTGGGTTTGATCCCTGGCCTTGCTCAGCAGGTTAAAGATCCAGCATTGCCTTGAGCTGTGGTGTAGGTTGCAGAGGAGGCTCAGATCACGTGTTGCTGTGGCTCTGGCGTAGGACAGTAGCAACAGCTCCCATTAGACCCCTAGCCTGGGAACCTCCATATGCCACGGGAGTGGCCCTAGAAAAGGCAAAAAAGCAAAAATAAAATTTAAAAAAATAAAAAAAATAAAAAAAGACCAAAAAAAAGTATATCTGATTTACAATGTATCAATTTCTGCTGTACAGTAAAGTGACTTGGTCATACTATATATATATATATATATATATATATATATATATATGTGTGTGTGTGTGTGTGTGTGTGTGTGTGTGTGTGTATATATATATATATATATATATATACACACCTTCTCTTTATATTATCTTATATTCTCTTATGTTATCTTCCATCATAGTCTATCCCAAGAGACTGGATATAGTTCCCTGTGCTATGCAGTAGGATCTCATTGCTTATCCACTCTAAATGTAATAGTTTGCATCTACTAACCCCAAACAAAGTGTTTTATTACTAGGGTTTTCAGAGGGATGTGTGTGTGAATTTTTAAAACTGTAGATGTGAGTCTTCTAATATTCAGTTTATAATTTTTTCCTCATTTTATACTTTGTCTTTTCAATGACCTCTTTATAGAGTCATTTATAGAACAAAAGTTTTTAATTTCAATAAAGTGCAATTTATTTTTTTCTTTTATGAGGCATGATTTTAGTGTCATTTTGTACTTCACTGAGCCCCAAGTCCTGAAGATTTTATCATGTTATCTTCTAAAACTTTTATGACTTTGTATCTTACATCTCAATCTACTATCTATTTTGAGTTAATTTTTAATAGATGATAAGGTTTAGGTCAAGGTTTATTTATTTATTTTTTTGCCTGTGGATATATATATGTATGGATTGCTCCAGCACCATACATTGAAAAGACTGTACTTGTATTGAATTACTTTTTTGCCTTTCACAATAGGTCGTATTTGTGTGAGAATGAATTGATTTATTCCTTAAAAAGGGAGAAATATAATAAGCTGTTAATATTTAATAATTCTAAGGTCACGCTAGGATATTGATCTTTATATTTTTCTATTGCATTGAAGTAGTTTATAATAGCAACATATAAAGGAGGAATTTGGATTCTCAAAGTCTGAAGGTATTGGGAGAGTTGGAGATGATGTGGTAAGGTGAGAATCATAGCAGATTGGACACTAATTGCGAGCTATGTGACTTTCATCAAGGCCGTATTTCACCCGTATTTCACTCTCTGCGAACTGGGAGTGCTGGACTATATGACCTAGAGCGTTGTGTGTTGTGAATGCTGAGTGTGGGATGACTACTATGAACTGGAGTTTGGCACTTGCCATCTGCCTCTACATGGATTAAGTCGTGAGCCACTGAAGCTGCTGACCAGGAGTGAATTCTGCACAGTAAATTCTGCACTCTGGGAAAACTGGAAGAGAAGGTCTTCAGATAATTAGATATTTTTAGGAGGAGGTTTTATGAGCCCACTTACTGTATCGCCTCATATCTAGAAAAACACTAAAACCCTTCATGGTGATGTCTACTCCTTGTGACCAGTAGTACACCTTCACGAGACCAGCAGCAAACTTCTGTAAAATGTGTGTATGGCTGCATGAACCTCCCCCTTCATCTTTAGGACTTATATCTTGATATTCCCCCTTTCCTTAGTTTAGTGGACGAAAGATGTCATGGTCCTCTCTGAGAATAGCCACTCCCAAGGGTGGGCCACTGAGCCCTGAGGGAACTCTGGAAAGAAAGAAGGCTGGCTCACAGCTGAGGTGCATATCAAAGGAGTGATTCCACTAAGCCCAGACCTTTACAGCTTCCCACGGAAACTGGTTTTCTGTAAATCTGGTTATCTGTAAATCTTTTGTTCCTACTACCTTCCCTTTGTTGCAAAAACTCTTCTATCCTAGTTCCACCCTTTGCCTCCTGTGGGGGGTGGGGGGGTCTGCTCTACCCACCAAGTGCTTTCTCAGAGCTATCTGAGATGCTGTCTTCCAGGCTTAAATCCTCATTTTGCAGCAAATAAAACTTAAATCTCAGCTTTCAGGTTGGACATTTTTTTTTTAAGTCAACACTGCATACCATTGCTTTAGATGAGGAGAGGGATCCAGGCTGTCATTATAGCTTATGGTCCTAAGAAGAGAGACTGCTTCTATCCTGAAGTAGAGGCTGCATAATTAAGGAGAGGCTCATGGAGGGGGAAAAAGCTATCTGTTTCAAAATACTCTGGGAAATTTCAGTATACTTGTAACTAATCAGAAATATATAGAAAATAATCATTATATAGTACAAAATTTATATTTTGCATTTGTAATTTGTATTTTGTAAAGGTCCTGGACTAAATGCAGTGTGGTATCCTGAAACAGAAAAAGGATTAGTGGAGAAATTGATGAAATCCAGGAAAACTTGCAGTTTAGTGAATAGCATATTATTGATGTTAATTTCTTAGTTTTGGTGACTTACCCTGGTTATGTAAGATGTAAACATTAGGGAAGCTTGGTAAAGGGTATATAAGAATTCTCTGTACTATCTTTGCAACTACTTTGTAAATTTTAAAATATTCCAAAATAAAAATCATATTAAAAAATATCCCAGATACTCAGGTGATTCATTGGTACATTAAATTTTCAGTGGCACTTCCAGGGTACTCTTTAAAAGTACAGTTTCTCTGGTTTGCCCCAAATGTCATAAATAAGAATTTCTGGGCAGGAGATGGGGTTCTGAACTTAAAAAAAAAACTCTCCTGGTGATTGTCATACACACTAAAATGTGAGGTGCTACTTTATAGCTTTCTTTAAGGAGTTGCCTTTCTTTGGAAAATGAAATGGAACTCATTTAGGCTATGGTTCATAAATGCCAGTCTATAGACTGATACAGAGCTACTACAAAATTTTCACCAATCTGTAGCTCAATGAGGAAAAAAGACTAGGGATCAACTTCTGAAATACCGTGAGTAACTCTGTGGGCTGACTCCTCAGTGAAGCAACTATAACTGGTGAAAATTGTATTAAAAAACCTAACCATTTCAGTCTATGGAAATTGTCCTAAGGGCAATCAGCAAATGGGGAAATATTTTAAGAAAATGTACTAAATTGAGACTCTAACAGCCAGGGTTTACAGCTTTTAAACCATTATCCACTGTGCCTCCTCCTGTCCCCACCAGCCCATTGTAATAGAACTTACACTCCAGGTGGTTGTACTCAAGAACATGGAGCTTCCTCTGCCCCCAAGCTTCCAGTCTAGGGCTACATGATCTCCCCTGGAAGGGCTGACTGCCAGCATTTCAAATCCTTCTCCCCAGTTCTGTATTATAGAACTCTATTCCAGGTAAGGAGACTTCAAGGTCAGGGGCTCCCATCCCCATTTGTAGGATAAGAACTTAATCCTAGGCATAGCAGACCTAGAAAATGGGCTCCAATCACCCTCATCCCATCTTGCTGAGAGGACAGAGGTTATATATAGAGGAGGTAGGTCTAGAAGACCAGATGCTTAGTACCCTGTTTGTAAAGCATGGGTTACTCTGAGAGAACCAGGCCACTATTTTCTCCCCCTGATCTAGAGCAATGGTGCAGAGATTTTTCCCAGGTGGAGAGCAAGCTTTAAGACAGAGAACCTCCATAGTTGTCCCCAAAGGAACTGATTTTATTGGGATCAGAATGTGAAAACCATCAAGGCTTAGAGTACTGTTGAGAAAAAATGGAGATACAGGTTGTAAGCAGTTAAGAAGAGGCTGCTAGCTCCATGATAACAAAAAGATAAATTGTAGGTCACCTGGAAGTTTAACAGACAGTACCAAAGAAAGAGCAAACTAAGAAGAGTTCTTCTGGGATTGTGACAAGCTTCAAAACCCCCAGAAGGGCTCCAGGTTGAATTGAATTCAACTGTGGGGTGATTTATCCCCCAGGGAATTGTTGAAAACAATAGAGCAATCAGCCAGCAATTAACAGAAGCTAACGGTCTAGTATTTTACTAGCAGAGGAACATAGCTGACTGAGATTAGGGAAAGAGGCAGTCAAGGAGAGCCATGCTAAAATCGCTGTCAGCTCAGGGTGACAGTGAACATACCCAAGGCTGTGCCCTCTGAAGAATGACATCAGAGGCTGCAAACTGCAGGGATAATAGACTGCACTGAAATAGGCCAGTCAAATCACTAAACAATTAAGCAAAAACAATGACAAGTCCCATGGTGTAGGAATCAGTTGCTGAAGTACAGTGTCTACAATATCCATTTTTCAGCAACAAAAAAATTATAAGACGTGAAGAAACAGGAAAGTGTGATTCATACACAGGAAAAGTAGGCAAGAGAAACTGCATTTGAGAGGGCAGAGATGTCAGACTTAGAAGACCAAGATGTCATAACAACTGTTAAAAATATGTTCAAATAGAAAAGAATAGAAACACTAATTTGAAAAGATACATGCACCCCAATGTTCATAGGAGCATTATTTACAATACCCAAGATAATGGAAGCAACCTAAGTGTCCATCAAAAAATGAATGGATAAAGAAGTTACAGTGGGAGTTCCCATCGTGGTGCATTGGAAATGAATCTGGCTAGTATCCAAGAGGAAGCAGGTTCAATCCCTGGCCTTGCTCAGTGGGTTAAGGATCTGGCATTGTGGTGTAGGTCACAGATGGGCCTTGGATCCTGCATTGCAGTGGCTGTGGTGTAGTGCCGAGACCAGCTCAGTAGGATGGGGCTGAAGAACGGGTGCTATGGAGCTTAAGGGAAAAAAAGTTAGCATAAAACAAGACATAGAGACATTTATCTTAAGTAAAGGTGGGAACAGGGGGGGCTCAAGGTCTCAGGGACCAAGAGCCCAGCCTCAAGAAACCACACTGCTTTTATTGTGCTCTTGAGGATTACGTCAAGCGAAAAGGGCGTTGTAGGTGCAGGATATAGGGTTTTTTTTTTTAATTATTTTAAAAGTCACTTAGCTGGTAAATGGTTAAACTTTTTACTCTAAACTATAGACATTTAAGAATCATTAGCATTTGAGTTAGCTATCTATGCATAGCATTTCAGAGAATCCTCACTGTGCTTCTACAAATGGCATGCCTATTTGTGGCAACCCTGTGTGCCTAGGTTTGCACCTTGGTTCTCTTTTCTTATGCATATTCTGTTAATGACCACTCATAAACCACTTGGTCACGAGGTTCCTCTTTCTCTTATTCTTTAGAGGACATATCATGCTTGTGCAAATGGCATGCCAATCTGCACAGGTCCATGCACCTAGACCATTGTATTATGTCCTCATTCAGCTGACCCCGTGAATAACCCATGCACTTAGGTCTTTGTTCTTAAGCTTAAGTCATTTACCAGCACTGTGACTGTATTTCAAGCAGGAAGGTGGGATAAAGTAAAGAAGGACAAGATGGAGTTTTCAGCAAAGAGGCTAAGGAAATATTATAAAAACATGTCTCGCAACAGTGTAGGCTGGCAGCTACAATTTAATTTGACCCCTAGCCTGGGAACTTCTATATGCTGTGGGTGCTGCCTTAAAAAAAAGCAAAAAAAGCAAAAAAAAAAAAAACCACAAAAAAGTTATGTTATATATACAGTGGAATACTACTCAGCCATAAAAAAGAATGACATTTTTGCCATTTGCAGCAACACAGATGGACTTGGAGGGCATTATGCTAGGTGAAATAAGTCAGATAGAGAAAGACAAATACTGTATGATATCACTTACATGTGGAATCTAAAAAATAAAATGAACTAGTGAATATAATAAAAAGAAGCAGACTCAAAGCTACAGAGAATAAACTAGTGGTTACCAGTGGGGTGGGCACTATAGGGGGAGAAGAGGAAGAAGTAAAACTATTAGGTTTATAATAAGCTACAAAGATACATGTACAGCACAGGGAATATAGCCAATATTTGATAATAACTAGATTATAACCTTTAAAAATTGTGAATCAATGCATTGTACACTTGTAATTTACATATATTGTACAGCAACTATACTTCAATAAAATAAGAATTAAAGGATATCATAATTTAAAATATAAAAGAAGATATGACAGTATTTCATCAGAGAATGTCAATAAAAAGAAATTATTTTAAAAGAACCAAATAGAAACTCTACAGTTGAAAGTTAAAATAACTTAGAAGAAAAATTTACTAGACGTTTAACAGAAGATTCAACCTGGCAGTAGAAAGAATTAGTAAAGATATATTAATAAAGATAATGCAATCTAAATGGAGAGAAAAATTATGAACAAAAATAAACAGAATCTCAAAGAATGTGAGATGCCATTAAATAGAGCAACATATGCATAATTCGAGTACCAGAAAGTAATAGAATGGACCAGAAAAGTGTTTGGAGACCATAATATTGCTCCTTGAGAAATTGCCCTTCTTCTAAGAGTCTGACTTTCCTATTTTATGTTGGTAAAATTTCCCTTTGTGGGAAAAAAAAAGAAAGAAAAAAAAGAAAATGTTACTTATAGGAGATGGCAATTATTTTGCAGTGTCTTTAATTTGCAAAATAAAATGTTGGCACTTCTACATTGATCTCAAATTATTTTTGATGTCAAAATTTTATTGTTCCATAAAATCCTAAATTTTGGAACCACTGATTTAATATATCTATTCAATGGCCCTTTGAACCTGACAGTTTAAAAAAAATAATAGCAATTTTAGAAAAATAGTAATAACAAAGTTTTATCATGAGAAGGGCATTATAGGTCTTCAAATGCCTAGCAAAATACTTACTACACAGTAAATTTAATGAATATGTCCTTGGAATGCATGGCAATTAGATTACAAGTGTGTGACTTGCTCTTGGAATGTGTGTGTTGGTGGGAGCATGGGAGCCTCCTAGATTTTATATGTATGAGTTTACACATTCTTGATAATCTTATTCCCATGAGATTTTCCCTTGAGGTATTTATATGGGTTCTGAACATTCAGTTGAGTCTCAGCATTCCTCCAAGTATTAAGGAATGGGTGGAGTTATTTAAGACCGCCTCCTCCAATTTTCAGGAATATTTTCTATAAGTGGTATGGCTGCTGTTGCATTTGTACATGTGCACTGTTTTCAGTACATTTCCATCTTTCTTCTTCTCAGTCTCTGAAGACCTTTCAAGTAATCTTATTTGTTCTCCCTCAGTGTCTGCACAGGTACTCTTAGTATCTTGGAGAACTGGGAAATATATTAGCTCCATAGAGGTTTTGGTTTACCTTTTCTCTTCCACAGGCTGAGTCTAAAGTTTCTTCATATGTTGTGAAAAATTAGTACCAGGCTGACTGCTGTGAAAATGCTTGGTAATAATTATGCTTCCTGGACCTTTGTGAAATAACCTGCTTTACCCAATTTAGCTCCCAAGTGGTTGAGAAACATCTGTAGCCTTAGCCTTTCTTGTTGGAAATATGTCTGTAGAAGGAGGCAGTGGGTAACAGCCATCCAGAGCATTGACTCTGAGGCACAATCTCATATCTGTTGATGTCTCAAAGGGACACCTTTGACATGGCTTCCCAAGTTTGGATTTACCAACACGTGAGACTAAAAACTGCAACTGCAGTATTTTGGACCATTGTGTGCGACGAAGGCAAAACAAAATGCTGGGAATATTATTGCTGATTCACCTGGTAACCCAGGAAGAATTAGTCCGGGACCTAAAAGGTTTAAAGTTGCAAGAAAGTAGAATTATTCCTGACTCAGAAGACTTTGTGCTCAAAAGACAAGACCTGCCTGCACTTCTGTCAGCAGCTAGGTTATTGTCTTAAGAGAACAGTCATAATGATAACCAGAGTATTTCTTAATATCTGCTGCTGTTTTAAAGAATTTCCCACAGTATTTCATTGTGTCGTAATGTTACTAAACTTTATATTGCAAGAGCTAAAACCTACTTTAATTGAAGCCATTTAAATTTGCATATCCTACTGAGCCCTTTTGTGCATAAAGCATTAAAATGTGAAAGTGTCTTTTTAAAGTAGAGTTTTGTCCAGATATATGCTCAAGAGTGGGATTGCTGGGTCATATGCTAGTTCTATGTGTAGTTTTCTAAGATACCTCCATACTGTTCTCCACAGTGGTTGCACCAACTTACATTCCCACCAACAGTGCAGGAGGGTTCCCTTTACTCCACACCCCCTCCAGCATTTGTTATTTGTGGACTTATTAATGATGGCCATTCTGACTGGTGAGAGGTGGTATCTCATGGTAGTTTTGATTTGCATTTCTCTAATAATCAGGGATGTTGAGCATTTTTTCATGTGCTTGTTGTCCATCTGTATATCTTCCTTGGAGAAATGTCTATTCAGATCTTCAAAATTCTACCTAGAAAAGACACATGCACCCACATGTTCATTGCTGCACTATTCACAGTAGCCAAGACATGGAATCAACCTGAATGTCCACTGATTGATGATTGGATCAGGAAGAAGTGGTATATATACACAATGGAATTCTACTCGGCCACAAAAAAGAACCAAACAATGCCTTTTGCAGCAACATGGATGAAACTAGAGACTCTCGTCCTGAGTGAAGTAAGTCAGAAAGAGAAAGACAGATGCCATATGATATCACATATCTGGAATCTAATATATGGCACAAAGGAACCTTTCCACAGAAAAGAAAACTATGGACTTGGAGAATAGACTTGTGGTTGCCAAGAGGGAAGGAGAGGGAGTGGGAGGAACTGGAAGCTTGGGGTAAAGAGATGCAGAATGTTGCCTTTGGGATGGATTAGCAATGGGATCCTGCTGTGTAGCACTGGGAACTCTGTCTAGTCACTTACGATGGAACACGTAATGTGAGAAAAAAGAATGTGTACATGTATGTGTAACTGGATCACCATGCTGTACAGTAGAAAAAAATATATATATAAATAAATGATTAAAAAATACAAAAAAAGGAAAATGTGCTAAATGAAAGAAGGCAGTAAAAAAATATGAAAGTGGTTTTTTTTTTTGATAGATAGCAAAGATAGAACAGTTGGTAAGAAATCTTATTTGTCAAAAACCAGCCTTGAACAGGGCTAACAAGCCTGTTTTAATTGACTAAAAAGAGTTCCCCTTCCCTGGTACTGTGTCAGCTCACTGTGGGATGTCTCCAATCTTTGCTGTTACTCATTTTTTTGAGGGGGCACATAATCACTTGAACTATTATGAAGCTGCTTCAATTATGAATATCTCCTCTCCACAGCTGAACTGCAATGTTGATTTTACACTGGCCCTCATAGAGCCAGAGATAGAGCTGGCTGTTTTGCAGGGGCTCAGGACAGAAGTCATTATTCTGAGAGGTCGTGGCTGGTCTTACAGAAGAGAATGGTTGAATAGGATTATTATGGTCTCTGAATGATTTACTGTGAGGCCTTGGTGTGTGTGTGTGTGTGTGTGTGTGTGTGTGTGTTCCATACAGTTATTGGTTACTTTATCTCTTCAGTATGTTACCATGTATTGTTTTAGACATGGATTTTGTTGGAGATACTGGTGGCAAATGATAATGATTTAAGTTAAGTGGATCAGCTCATTGAGAAGCCCAGAGGGTAGGTCTGGATCCAGGAATCCGGAGTTATCACTGGGACCACTTCTCTATCACACAGCTTAATTTTTCTGTTCTAGCATCATTCAAGCATACTCTTCACATGTAACCTTGCCACCAATGTATATACTTTGCCATGAAGGTTTCCAACCTATTGCTTCAGCAACTTCAGTGGAATGACAGCTTCTCTGTTCTGATAGTTTTAAGAAAAGTCCTAGGATTGATTCTCACTGGACTCATGTAGGTAATACAACCATCATTGAACCAATCGCTGTGACCAGTGGGAGGGTCATATACCAAGACTGCCTGAAATGTGGAAGTGTGGTTTCTCCAAGTTAAATCACAAGGTCGCTATTGGAAAATTGGAGAATAAAATCTCTCCATCCCCAACTACAAATTACATAGTTTGATCTTGTGCCTATCCTTACTATTCACAATAATACCTGCTTTCCTTTTCTACTTGAACAGTGTAAATCTCTTTCTCTATAATAAACCTCTGCCTTTTAGCCTCCCCCAGGTCATCACCACATGCTCTATGAAAACAGGTGGGAGTAATGAGAGACCAGTTAAAAGATCAACCTTAAACCCTGTTCATGCCAGAACCCAGGGTTTTATCTGACACTTTCCAGAGCCCACACCAAAGTCTACCTATGTCTGATGGATGATGTTTACCATTCTAATGCTTTTCAAAACTTAGTTCACATTAGGCTGCCAAGTGAGATTTTGGAAAATTTCTGGGAAGGTTTTATAGACAATGGAGACTGAGACCTTTTCTTGTGCTGATGTACTCACTTCATCCAACATTTTCTTCTCTATGTCAACTCAAGTTCTTCTCTTTAGTCAAATGTCATTAGAGTCAAAAGTCAAGGAATACTTGTGTAATATTGAAAGAAGTTCCCAATTACTCCTGTTCTTACATCAACTGGAATTGAAATTAATGGTCTGCACCGTTGTTTTTACCCAAACAAGAGTAAGTTATAGCTGTGGTCAGAGTGCCCCTTCTAATGGCAAAGAAACATCTAGAGTGATTCACTCAGGATATGGTGGCTTTCAAAGAACGAGAAACACAGCAGTAAATTTCCCTATTGCAAAAGACATTATGTTATCCCATTTTAACCCAGACAGCAGTACTCAGAAATAGGGTTTGTTTTTTCTTCAGAAGCTTTATTGCAATAAGTTTATTGAATGATGTCTGGGAAAAACAAAACAAAACAAAAAAAACCTTTGTTTCAAAATAGTTAAAAACTCATTTGAAAATGAGTAAAGACCTCAAGAAGAGTTGTATTTCTAGATTCACATTTTAACCTTTTTTTTTTTTTGTCTTTTTGCTATTTCTTTGGGCCGCTTCTGCGGCATATGGAGGTTCCCAGGCTAGGGGTCGAATCGGAGCTGTAGCCACCGGCCTACACCAGAGCCACAGCCACGCGGGATCCGAGCTGCGTCTGCAACCTACACCACAGCTCACGGCAACGCCGGATCGTTAACCCACTGAGCAAGGGCAGGGACCGAACCCGCAACCTCATGGTTCCTAGTCGGATTCGTTAACCACTGCGCCACGACGGGAACTCCTGGATTCACATTTTAGTATTTTACTTTAAAATCATTTTTTTGTTTTTTTCTTTTTTGTTGTTTTTTTGTTTGTTTGTTTGTTTTTGCTTAGCTTTAGACCTTTCATAATACGTCAATAGTTAAAACAAATCAACTGTGAGCCCAACATCTAAAAATTGTAGCCAGCACAGACTCCCATGATGTTTATTGCCCTGACTATTCTGATGTTTTCTTTGAAGAGCTTGGGTGTTGCATGGTCAGCACTATCCAAACAATTAATGTAATAGGGTGGAATGTCCCTTCAGAAGAAATAGCTCCTTCTGGCAGAAGGATAAACTGCCTTTAGAATGAAGAAGAGTTATGTAAGACCATTTCTGTCCAAAATGATTGGGCTGAATTCCAGATTTCCCTAATGAAACTGCTAAATAACTGCTGTGCTTGCAGTTGTGGAAGTATTCAATATCAAGTGTTGATTGTTGCCACTTGAGCAACTACTTTAAAACCATAGTTCTAGAGCTAAGCCTAAGTGATTGTTAAGGAAGTTGACTATATGGGAATATACTTTTGATGATAGTAAATGGACTATAATCTGAGATATGAGTCTTTTTTTAGTTGTTATGACTTTTGTTGAAGAAAATTTCTGAGATAATGTTTTTCTGTTGGCCTTTGGTAAATGATTGTATCTTTCAGAATTTAGAAGATCATTTATAAATTAAGGATAATGATACCTTTATCTTCTTAACTCCTCTGAAATATTCTGAACACTTCAAGATCTAAATGTTTTTCTTTTTGGCTTTTACAGTAAAATTTATTTTATCAACCTTTAAAAACTTTGCAATCATGTGACTTTGATGGCCTAATCTCAGGAGAAAATATTGTGACTGATAAAAATAATACTTCATAAGAAAAATAAATTTGTTAACCTTGTGAGAGGAATGACTTTGTGGTTTTTATTTCTGAAAGCAAAGGACACAGCATAAACTTAAAAAAATAGCACTAGATAAATATTAGTATTAAAAGAGGACTGAAGTTGCAAAGTGAATATATCCAACATGCCAGAATGTGTATTATTTATGGGTGGTGAAATGCATAGACTTTTACTATTAAATTATAATCCTCTAGTGTCTTGAAATTCTCAATTTAGGATTACTTGCTTTTTATTTTAAACAGAAAAAAATAAAAATATTGATATGAAAAATCTAGATGTATCAGGAAACTTACATAAAAATTCTTTTAAATTGATACCCAATTATTCTTAGTTCTTAGCTGTTCCACTCTGCTTTCAAACTATCCTAGAACTTAATGGCTTAAAAAATAACTAATTTTACTGTTTATCTTGATTCTTACACCTGAACTGGGCTCTGCAGGCAGTTATTTCCCTGGTGGTCATTCCTGTGCCTGTCTTTAGCTGATGGGCCTGCAGCAGGAGGGGTTAAGCTTGGTTGGGATACTGGGATGACTGGGCTTCTCTCTATGTAGTTTCAGAGCCTTACTTCTTTACAGAAAGAGTATAAGACAAAAAGCTAAGGAAAGAGTGATATGAAATAGGGCTGAAATGGAAAATCGGAGCCAAATCACATATGGCCTTGTCAGCCATGATAAGAATTTGTCAGAACAATAGAATACCACTGAAAGATTTAAGGAATTAGGTGGGAATGATGGAAATAGGTTGATAGATTCACAATTTGTAAAACTAAATCTAGTCTTTGTATGGAGAATGACAATTTGTAGAACTAAATCTAGTCTTTGTGTGGAGAATGAACTTAAGAGGATGAGCATGAATGTGGGAAGACAGATTTGGAGGTAATCACAGGAGTCTAAGTGAGATATGAAGATGGAGAGATGTGGAGATTAAGTGACAATATAGGATGTTTATCAGGCAAAATAGTGCCTAGTTTGCTGTGGTATGGGAGGAAAAAGGGAGAAAAAAATGAATTTCTCATGGGTTTCTTGTTTGCAGAACTGCATGAATGGTAGTACCATTTATAGCTATGTCTATGTCATCTATGTATGTATGTGTGTATATGTATCTTTTGTCTGTCTATCTCTGCAGAAAAATCAGGTAGTAATGTATAAAGGGGGAGAGTAAATCAAGAGCTTGGATTTGGGGAGTTGCTGTTGTGGCACAATGGAAATGAATCCAACAAGTATCCATGAGGATGCAGGTTTGAACCCTGGCCTCACTGAGTGGGTTGGGGATCCAGAGTTGCTGTGAACTGTGATGTAGGCTGCAGATGTGGCTAAGATCCCAAGTTGCTGTGGTGTACGCTGGCAACTACAGCTCTGATTTGACCCCTAGCCTGGGAACCTCCATATGCCACGGGAGTGGCCCAAAGAAATAGCAAAAAGACAAAAAAAAAAAAAGAAAAGAAATCCAAGAATAGATGTTGACTTAGGAATTTGGATCTCAGAGAGGTCCAGTTTAGGGATTAAATTTGTGATTGATTTTTGATGATTGAACCTGGGAGCACAAATGAGATCACTTAGGGAGAGACAATAGACTTAGAAGAGATGGGATTTCAGACTGAGCCTTGAAGAACTGACCTTTTTAAAGCCTGTGTAGAAGAGCTTGAACAAGAGGGCTAAGAATATGGGGAAATCCAGAAGAATATGATGTCAGACAACAGAGAGTCTTGAAGAAGGAGGCATTAAATAGTATATAAAAGGAGTAATAATAAATGCCCATTGCTTTTCCTGATAAAGTCATATCCGAAATGTTTTGGTAGAGATGGTGAGACAAGCTGTATTGAGGTAGATTAACAAGTGAGAAAACTAAGGAAAGGAAGACAGATAATTAATACAACTCTTAAAGGAGATTGGGCTCTGAGTGGGAGAGAGATATAAAATGGTTGTATGGTGATGTGCAGTTTGGAGACATCAGAGATAAGAGATAATGGGTAGACTAGAGAGTATAGGAACATAGCTGAAAGAGTTAGTTTTAGGAGAACATACAATGTCTCTTTAATAATTGACTTACTATTAAGTATTCAATTCAAAAGTAGCTATACGTTCCAAGTTTTTATTTTTAAATTATTTTTTTCATGCATGTATTTTCCAAAGAGCAGGAATAAAGGTAATACATAATACTTATAATGGTCAAGGACTATGAAGGATCTTAGTTTTACCAGCTTGTCAGCCAAAGAGCTCCCTAGTGGCCTAGCAGGTTAAGGATCCTGTGTTGTCACTGCTATGGTGTGGATTCAATCCCTGACCCTGGGAGTTCTGCATGCTGTGGGAATGCCCCTCCCCCAAAGCCCCCCCCCCCAAAAAAAAGTTGTCAGCTAAGATGTTAGCCTGATGCGGTTTAAGAATGCTGTCATAAGATAGAGATAAAGGACTTTATAACTCACGGCACTACAAGCTATGTGAACTTTGTGTCAGTTTTTCTTTTCCCAAAGTTTGATGGCAAAATGAAGCAAATGAAGCAGCCAAGTTGGATGCTGCAGACACAGTGGGTTTGTGTCATAGCTAAGGAACTCTGAGCTTAGGGAACCTGAATCTTTTATAATAGGCGACAGCAAACCTGACCAATCTTTGCTCTGGAGGGGTACATGACCTTTATTACACTGGTAAATGGACAATAAACAAAACTTTGTTCCGTAGGAAAAGACTATGCATCTCTATCTTGTAAAGCTGTTTGTTATATAAACATCCTTGAAAAGATAGTTCTGAGCCTAAGTTTTCAGAGCCTCTGCTAAGAAGATGTGCAGAAACATGGGAGACTAATGGAGAATTGTCTCCTAAAAATTGTAACTAGAATTTATGGTCATTACCTGTGTGCCAGGCACTAATATCAATTTCTATTCTAGTCCAGTCCTCACAATAGCCCTTTGAGATACTTGATTAGTTGGCTTGTGCTGTCAAGACAAAATACCATGGACTGGGTATTTCAAACAAGAGAAAGTTATTTCTCACAGTTCTGGAGGCTATAAATCTAATTTCAAGTTGTTAGTAGAATTGGTTTCTATTGAGACATTTCCTCCTGGCTTGTAGATGGCTGCCTTTTCACTATGTCCTCACATGGCCTTTCTTCTGTGTGCTGGTTCTCCCGGTGTATCTTTATATTCTTAGAAGGATTCCAGTTCTATTGGATTAGGACCCCATTCTTAGGATGTTATTTAATGTTACCTGTTTAAAAGCCATGTTTCCAAATACAGTCACATTGTGAGTAAGGCTTCAACATAAGAATTTTAGGGGAACACAGTTCAGTCCATAACAGGTAGTAAATGCTACTCATTACTGCAACTATTTTACAGATGAGAAAACTGAGGCTTAGAGAACTCAAGCAACTTTAACAAGGCCACACTAAAAATGATAGAATGGGATTGGAACTGAGCTCCAGTCTGATATCCCACCCTCCTAGTGAGAATAAATATGTTGTATTTTTCAGTATTTCAGGGGGTGGGTTTGATTTCTTAGCTTTTGGATCAGAATCACTGGTCTTGTGAAAGAATGTTACAGTATGTTATGTTACTGTTATGTTACAGTTTATTAGCCAGATTGATTCACTGACTTCCTTGCTTTTCATCCTTATTTTCACATACTTACTTATTCAGGTGTTCAATATGTTTGTTGAATTCTTCTGTGGCCAGTCACTAGTCTAGGTGCTAGGGATCCACCAAAAAACAAAATAAACTCGTTGATCTCATGAAAGGTACACCCTTGATATTGTGGGAAAGATTTCTCACTATCTCCCCTAATATAGTACCAGTTCTTTTAGTATTTTCTGCATAAATGAAAGAGAAAGGGAACTAACATTTACCAAGTGTCAACCATATATTAAGCATACATACTCACTTATATTATTTCTTTTAATAACTGATGGATAGCCTATTATAGCACAGGGTGACTGTGCCATTTAAAACATTTAATTCTGGGAGTTCCACTTGTGGATCAGTGGGTTACAAACCTGAGGCAGTGTCCATGAGGATGCAAGTTCGATTCCTGGCCTCACTCGGTGGGCTAAGGATCCAGCATTGCTGCAAGCTGCGGTGTAGGTTGCAGATGTGACTCAGATTTGGTGTTGCTGTGGTTGTGGCATAGGCTGGCAGCTGCAGCTCCCATTGGACCCCTAGCCTGGGAACTTCCATGTGCCATGGGTGCACCTGTAAAAAGAGAAAAGAAAGTATTTAATTCTGATTGTGGAAATATATTTTCCTTGTGATTGATCAGAGAAACTTTGCAAGGTCAAGTGTTTTGTTGTAATGATGTATTTTTGAATAATGCACACATGCATACGTATATCATTGTACATCTATATATTTTTATGTTTTTCCCTCCTTGTGTCAAAAAATAGGTGACAAGTCCCAAGAATGATTAGAAGTTATCGTAACACAGATTGCTTTCTTCAAGGTTCCAGGCTTAATTGGTGAGGTTGGGATTAATCAGTTTACCAGAGTAGAAAAGTTCAAGTATCTAGGAAGAATGTTTTGGGATTGAGAGGTGTCAGATATTATTGATGACAAAGAGAGTCTGGGGAAAAATGAAAACAGAACTCAAAATTTGTACCACTCCTAAAGTTATGTGCAAGTTTTGAGAAGCCCATTCATTCAGTCTTATTTATTCTGATTCCAACCTGCTAGAATTTCTTCTAGCTGTTGGTATCTCTATAGGTTTTGCCTATATATGATTTTCTTTGCAGCATAAAAAAAGGATTATTTAAAGTGTACTTAAAAGAAGAGAAGGCTTTTCTCAATTGAAAAATTAAGTGGTTGCATTTCAAGATGTCGTTTGACCTTTATAAAACTATTTGGAGTCAAGGCATAGTGTATTAAGGCTAACATTTTTGTGAAAGTTGATTCCAACTGGGCCTTTCCTTTGAGTTTTCTGGGGCACCATATTTTATTTATTTGAGCTGCTGTGATTTGAGATGCATGATTCACTGGTACTTTATTATTATAGTGCTTCTCTCTTGAAGTCTAATACTTTGTTTTTATAGTCCACACTTGGGGATTAGCAAGTTAACCTTCACTGTCACCAGATGTGACAGGGATATAAAGAAAGAGATTTCTTAACACAGACACTTTAAAGAACTCTTTTTATGTCAATAAAAGGCAAAATAATAATAATCAATCCATAGGTTATTTTTTCTTTTTAAAAAATAGTCAACTGCTTTGACTTTTTAAAATTTTTTTTGAGGTTTGTATTCAAACAAGTAAAATTTACATTTACTCTATTTTATCTTTATATATTTTATTGTATTTTTAAAATTTACCATTGTGAAATTATTTTTAAAAACTATTTTCAATTTTCATGTCCATGTATCTGATTCATTAAAATTCCTGGTGTGTATGTTGCAAGACTTTTGGCGAATAGACATTGAAAATAGAATGTCACTTAACATACATGACAATAGCCACAATTTAGTAGAATAAAAATAAAGTTTTGTCCAAAAATAGTTACAACTATAGAAATGTATTTCATTGCAGTTCTAGAGAAAACACTGAAGAGTTAATAGCACAGTGATTATGAGCATGAACTCTAAGGCCAGATTACCTAGATTCGATTATGTCTTTCACTATATGACCTGCAAATTGCTTAATCTCTCTGTGCCTCAGTTTCTACATCTGTAAAATGGAAATAATAATATGACCTATTTTAAAGGATTGTAACTGTATTTAATTAAAGTAATATATGTAAAATACTTAGGACAGTGTTATGTGTCAACATTAGATAAAAGGTAGCCTTTAATTATTATTATTATGAAGTAGAGCCCCAGAGTGTCCGTTTGAATTCAGAGAAATGAGGAGTTGGGTTCTCAATTTTGCAGGTCTAGTAATTCACTTTTATCACTGCTCCCAGATTTAATCATCTCAAGTCTCTGAGAGAAGGAATTAAACAAACTCATGGGTGACTAATGTAACAGCCAGAAGTCCCATTTGTAAAAGTGACAGAAAAATTATTTTGAAGCTATTACTGAAGTAATTTTTTTTTCCTCATGCAGTGCCTTTTACCTGTAATTCTATTGGGCTCTTTGATCTAGATATTGGTCTCTATGACTCAGAGGAAGGAGGCTTCAATAGAAGAAAAAAAGTTTATTAATAGTCTTTGAGGTTGGAAAGCCTTAGCATAAATATAAAGCAAGCAAGAAAATTCATTCAGTCAAGCCCTCTTTGCCCTGGTCGCTGGATGAAGATCCTCCTGCCTTTGGTAGAACAAAAGAGCTAGAGAAGATGGCAGTGGAGTAAATCTAGGTGTTCTTCCCTGAAAAGAAGTTCTCTACTCTGCAACCTGCTCCAAAGCTGAGCCCTGAGGAGGTGGTGATACAAGTCCAAAATTAACTTGGGATCCCAAGAGCCATGAGGACACAGGTGGGATTTCCTCACGTGCTGCGATGGCATGACACCAGTTGAGTAGGGGTGAGGGTATAGCATGACATGATGTGGTGTGTCAGGTGATGAGAGTTTGATTTTTATGACCCCCAAAGTGGCTTGGAAAAACCTTGCTATTTTCTTCCCCCACCCACTTAAAACTGGTCACAAGGAATTCCTTTGTGACTCAGCAGTTTAAGAATCTGGTGGTGTCACTGCAGCAGCTTAGGTCACAGGATCAGTCTCTGTGAGAACTTTCACATGCCTCAGGCACAGCCAAAAAAACAGTGGCCACAAATTTTTTGCTACTTCCTGTTAAGAAGTAGAGACTAATTCCCTTCTCCTTGACTGTGGGCTGACCTAGTGGCTTGGTTGACCAATGGAATACACCAGAAGTGAGCTTCTGTGCATTCCAGGGCCAGATAATAAGACATTTTGCAACTTTCACTTGGATCTCTTAGAATGTTCCTTTAGGGGAAAGCCAGTTGCATGAAAGAAATCTGACCATCTTGCTGGAAAACCTATCTAGAGAAGTCCTAAGACTTTTTGGATAGAGTCAGGGGCCTAGGGAAGCTCAGCCTGCCACGTCTTTCCACCAAGACAACAGGCATGTAAGTGAAACCATCTTGGGCGTCCAAACCAGTCCAGCCACCAGCCACATAGCACTAAATGATCCTAGGGGAGGCAGAAAAAACATCCAGCCCAGCCCTTGAAGATCTGACCATATGTCATGAACATAATAAATCAACTATTACTGTAAGCCATTAGTTTTGGGCAGTTTGTTCCACCACAATAAATGACCAAACCAGTACATACTCTTCACATGACCTTGGAATTGATCAGAAGCAGTTGGATAAATTGTCTGACTTTGACCTGAAGAAGCCTTTTGGTCAGGGGGCAATTTATATACTGATCTGGGGGGGTGATGATTATGCAATCCCTACCTTCAAAAGACCTTACAGGGAGGGACTTCTTTTCCTAAGTATTGACAGAAAAAACCCACTCATTTTCACATTAGCAGTGAACGTTAGCAGGAACAATGATTGACCAAAAAATAAATATCACTACTGCCATGATTATGTTTTTGGAGTTATAAAACATCATGGGCCTGCCATCCATCCACTCTCTAAGTCTTAGATACTGCTCATGGAGATGGAAGGAATTTGAGGGACCTTGATTCCACCGGGAAAACCCTCACACGACAGAGGAACCCATGATTTGAACGAAAAATATCTTGAAGTGATTAAGTTGGTTATTTGCCACTCAGAAAAATGGGGATTAAAATGGGAATTAAGTAGTCATAGAAAGATGAAAAGAGTGATATTTTTTAGCACAACTGCAGTTTCTGAAATAAACATCTGTCATATTAATTAAATATGTGAAACACAACTGTAAGTCAGAATATGCTTGCTATCCCATTAGCTCATCTCTTCCTTGATCCATTTATTCTTTTACAGTGGGAACTGTTTCTTTTGTTGCGATCAGAACACTTGAGTCTGCTCCAGTGCATAGACTTGCTGAGAAGCTAAATTAGTCATCAGGCTATTTGGTTATCATGGGTTTGAACAAAGGTAAAAGGAGAAATTACGTTATTTAGGCCATGGTGACAGAGCTGTTGACCTATTCTGCCCTTCAGTTGACAACACCCCTAATCTACTTAGTGATTAGAATTCTTGGGCTGTCCCCTGTCCCTCGCTTAGCATTGTTTTCTTCAATACATACTAAATAAATTATAGAGAATTCTGGCTCCTTCATTGCCTTTTATCTCTTTCTAATGTGACCATTCTACCAGTGATGGTAAATTTAATCTATAGATATGTTTATACTGTTAATTAGGTTATGCTCAAGGCCTGCCTGCTTTTGGCTTTGTAACATAATATCTCTTAGGGGCTCTATCCTCAGCAGATTTAATTTATCATGTGTTGATTTTACTAATTTAACTCATGTCTCATTGCTGCCTCAATGTTATGCCTAAGAGGGTCACTCTATTCCCTCTAATCTTGTAAGACTTTCAGTGGAATGCCAAGGATGCTGAGCAAGAAAAATCCCAATAAATAAGAAAGGAGAAGTATGACACATTTTTCTCTTAGGAAGTTAAAGGAAGGGAAGGTTTTAATATCTTATTATAGATTCTACTATCAGGTATACATTATCTTATGCAATTTACAATTTTTGTGTTTGAAAAATCTCAAGGCTATGCCTATTTATATGTTTTTACAGGAGAACCCTGATGATTTGTTCATTAATTAATTAATTTACTTTTGCTTTTTAGGGCTGCATCTGAGGCAATATGGAGGTTCCCAGGCCAGGGGTTGAATCAGAGCTACGGCTGCTGGCCTACACCACAGCTATAGGAATGCCAGATCTGAGCTGCATCTGTGACCTACACCACAGCTCATGACAATGCTGGATCCTTAACCCACTGAGCAAGGCCAGGGATTGAATCCGAAACCTCATGGATCCTAGTCAGGTTCATTAACCACACTGAGCCACGAAGGAACTCCTGTTCATTAATTATTAATCAAACATTTATTAACCCCTGATTAGAATCATGATCCTTGGTAGATGCCTCTTCAGTCCTGGGAAAAGAAAATAAACAATATATAAAGTGATATTCTCCTTTTCCTTTTATATCTATATGAGTTATGGATGTTCACTAAACTTAGTGTGGTAATCATTTCCTGATATATATAAGTCAAATCATTATGCTCTATATACCTTTACCTTATACAGCATTTTATGTCAATTATATCTCAATAAAACTGGGAGAAAAAATACGTAGAGTATAAGCCACACAAAAAAGCACATGAAATGCTCAGCATAATTAGATATGAGGGAAATCTATGTTAAACCTCCCATGAAATGCCACTGCATACCTAATAGAATGACTAAGCCAAAAAAGATGGTGATAACAAGTATTGGCAAAATATGGAACAACCGTTACTCTGCAAGTATAAAATGGCATAACCACATTGGAAAACTCTCAGTATCCCTAAAAAGTTGAACACACATTTATTCTGTGATTAAGAAATTCCACTCCTAGGTTGTATTCATTATCTAGATCACAAATTACCACAACTTAATGGCTTAAACAGCAATAACACTAAGCATCTCATACAGTTTCTGGGGGTCAGGAATTCAGAGCAGGCTTAGCTAGGTGGTTTGACTCAGGTTCTCTCATGAGGTTTCAGTTAATGTGGTGGCCAGGACCACTGTCACCTGAAGGCTAGATGGGGCTGCAGGCTCTGCTTCAAATGTGGCAGACTCACATGTCTGATAAGCTGAGGATGGCGGTTGTCAAGGGACTTCAGCTCCTTGCCCCTTGGATCCTTCCATATTTCTGCTTGCATGTCCTCTTGGCAGCTGGTGACCCCCAAGAGTGAATGATCCTTGAGAGAGTAAGGTGGCAGCTTTCATGACCTATCCTTAAAAGCCATACTCCATGCTTTTCCCAATATCTTACTGATTGCATAGAGTAGCCCTTCTCAGTGCATGGTGTATATGTGTGTATGGTGGTAGGGACTGTGGAAGAGGCTAGATACAAGGAAGCACGGATCATTGGGTGCCATCTTGGAAGCTGTCTATCACATAGATGTTTATCCCAGAGAAATAAAAACAAACATCCAGAAAAACATTATATGGGAATGTTCATAGGAGTTTATTTATGATATTCAAACTGGAAACCTCCCAGATGTTCATAACAAGGAGTATGAATAAACAAACTGGCATGTTCACACAGTGGATAGGACTCAGCAATAAAAGGAACTAACTGCACACAAATAAATATATTAATGCAAAAATAAATGAAAAAATGTTAATCTCAAAAATATTCTAACTAAAAGAGAAAACAAGTACACAATGTATCCCATTTTTATGCAATTCTAGAATAGGCAAAACTCACCTAAGTTAATATAAATCAGATCAGTGGTTGCTTCTCACAGGGGTGGAAGGTAAATTGACTAGGGATGGCTATAAAAAAGCTTTCTGGGTAATGGAACTCTTCTGCCAAATTTGTAAAAAGCAATTCAGCAGCACATTTATGAACTGAGAATTTCCCTTTTGATAAATTACATCTCAATAAAAAATACAAGGTATAATCCAAAGGTCATCAGAGACATATAAACTAATGAAATGTTAAAATTGATGAGAGAAATTAATACAGAGGAGAAAAATATTAATTGGGAGAGTATTATTTTTTTAATGTCTAAATTAATTTTAGACTTTTTTGCTTTTTTAGGGCTTTACCTGCAGCATATGGAAGTTCTCAGGCTAGGGGTCAAATTGGAGCTTCAGCTGCCAGCCTACGTGCCACAACAATGAAGGATCTGAGTCATATCTGCAGCCTACACTGCAGCTCATGGCAGTTCGGGATTCTTTAACCCACTAAACAAGGCCAGGGATTGAACCCACATCCATGTAAATACTAGTTGGGTTCTTAACCATCTGAGGCACAACAGGAACTCCCTAATTTTAGACAATTTAATAATGTCTTGTTTTTGTATTTATAACAACATCATTTGGAATAATTGTTGATTTATCTCCTTTTGATCTATTTTCCAATCATTTTTCACACATTTTTGAAAAATAGATAAGAATGTTTCACATATGAGATTTTATAAACAGCATATGTGTATGTGGTTGGTTGGTGACAGTATAAACAGTTCCCCAGATTAGTAAAAAATTACTTGCAAATATCATTTTCAATTGTTATATTTCATTGTAAGAGTATGACATGGCTTATCTAATTGTTTTGTTAGCAATGGAAATTTGTTTCTCATTTTTTAGGAGTGTAGTAGTACATAAAGGTTTTGTTCTAGTATTGCTTTCTAAGGGATTAAGTTATTGTGTATATCTGCTGGTAATGTATAAATGGACATTTTACCATACTTTCGTTGGGTGTTAGGTATTTTGAACACTTAGATCATATGTTTCTTAACCTTTGTAATTGAGAAAATTGCAGTTGAATTGAGCCTTGAAGAACATATAGCATTTTAAATGTCAATTGGATTTCAAAAGGCAAAGATGGGGAAAGCTTTTTTCTGCAGTGTTCAAGGCATGGCAGGCAAAGCCATGCAGTGTCAAACTCATGGAATTGCAAATAGTTTAATATAAAAGTTTAGCGCAGTGGTTCTCAATCTTGGCTGCACAAGAGAATCAACTAAGGGTGAATTTAAAAATTCCACCATCGACTGATAAACTGAAGATAACTGTATATAGAACTCAGGATTCAGGAGGTCTAAAAACATCCCATGTGATTCCAACATGTAAGCAAATTTGAAAACCACTGGTGTAGGGTGAGGTGGCAGGGTATAGGATGTAATTAGAGATGAAACTGGACAGACGGAGACCAGATAAAGCAAGTCATCATGCTCTAGACAAAGAGTGAACTTTCTAGGTAATTTAGCAAGTGATGTTCACTCATTACCTTGGTCTCCTTTACCTTTCCCATGTGCTGGTGTAGTATTGCACCCAGCAAACTGCAATCACTTGTCTATCCTTGTGGACAGGGTGCTCTCAGGCTGCCTGAGCTCCTCCCACCCCTTGCCAAGATCTGGAAATGCCTGGGACTTTTCACTCCATATCCCCAGAGCACAGTCCTTAGTCCCCAACTGATGGTGATGGGATAGAAATAATCCTGCCTCCTCTTCCTTGATCATGACAATTCTGAGGTGTGATTAATCTGCATACTTCTTACCATCCAGGTGAGGATGAGCTTGTGACAGAAGTCAACCCTACACATGGCTTCCTTCACAAAGAAATAGTTCTCTGAAAGTGATGTCGCTGAAATAAACAGTGGGCTTAGTGACTTAGCTGCAAGCACTTCATCTAATCAGAGACCAGTAACACATGGTTCTCAGACCCCAGGGATCTATAGACATACTTTGAGTGGCCTGAATTCCAAAATTCCATTGTCTCCAAAAGGCCTGTGTTTATGAACCCATGTTGCCTTCTGTGGATATGCTTTTATCTTGCAGCCTTGCCTGGCCTCTTTTCTTTCCCTCTTCCCCTTCCTGGCTGCTTCAATCCCCCCTCCCCCGGGAACTCCTATTACTAGATGACTCTCACATGACTCTTAGTGTCAGCATCTGCCTCCAGAGAACTCAATTAAGCTAGACAATAAGGAGTGTATTGGAAGGTTAAAACGTGCTTTAGGAAGCTCACTCTAAAGAGTGATTTAGGAAAATGGATGAATGTAGGTAGGAAGTGAGATTGAAGACTATCACAGATCCCATCAACCAGGGAACTCAGGGGTCATACTCCTCCATGACTAATATTTTAAAAAATATCCTTTCCTTGCCATTTCCAGAGCCCCTGCTTTAGTTTAGGCTCTCATTATTTTTGAGGTATAGAATCACTGGTGTGTATTTCGTGGTGTAGACTCAAGGACTGTGCCAGTGTTTTCAGTGGAGATGGACTAGAAATGGTAAGTTCTTACAATTTGCAAACTAAAATTTCCTTTGTGAAATGTATTTATTTTTTCATTTCAACTTTACAAGCTCACAGATTCTAAATTACATTTGTAAAGAAACTTAGGTGAACTTTGACTTGGGCAAGTTATTAAAGCTCTCTGGCCCTCAGTTTTCTCATCTCTTGGATGAGGAAGAAGAATTAAATTATTCCTAAGGCCCCTTCCAGTTCTAAAATGTTATGTTCCAAAGGGGCCACTAGATTATGTCAGTGAAAGAAGCATACAGCAGATTATTCCAATAGCAACTGTCACTTCTCAAAACAAATTTACAAAATCATACACTTGTTGTAAGAACAATGCTCCCGGAAACTAACCTTTGCCCATTTTTCTTAATGATATGTTTTTTGCCTTTAACTTTGCTTTAGAAATGGGTAACCATCTAATTGGGTTGATAAGGTCAGCACACAGGAGGTTTGGAAAGAGATTGGATAATATTTGTGCGTATATTTGCCTAGACATGCTTTTTGTCATATTTATTGTACTTTAGTGATTAGCTAGAAATAATAAGCCTGCTGTATTCGCTGTTTTAACTAATGCTCTGCCATTTATGGACCATTCTAAGGTAATTTTAAAATACAGAGAAAATGTAATTATTTGATGGTGCTTTTAAAAGTGGTGGATATATTTATACAATTAAGTAGTAATTAATAACACAATATTCTTCAAAACAAAGGTCAGCCAGTATATATAGTTCATAGGGAGGACTTGTGAGACTAGATGAGGTGAGTTTTATTTTCCCTTATTTTTAAAGAGAGAATAAATTCCACTTAGGGTGATTTTGTGGATCAAGAAATGTGATTTAACAATGTGCGTATTATTTCTGCTCATCAGTTTATCACACCTTATCCCCAAACAACCCTAAAATATACTTAAATATTTTCTAGACTTTGTTTTTCCTCAACTTTACAGGCCAAACTCTGAACTTCACAGTTGTATCACACAGACCTCCCAGTAGAAATGGTCTCAATTATATTCTCTTTTCGACTCCTGTGTTTTTGTCTTCAAGGAATACTTTATAAATGATAAAACAAGAGTTCCCATTGTGGTATAGGGGAAATTTACTTACTAGTATCCATGGGGATGTGACTTTGATCCCTGGCCCTGTTTGGTGTTGCCGAGAGCTGTGGTGTAGGTCACAGATGCAGCTTGGGTCTGGCGTTGCTGTGGCTATGGCATAGTCCAGCAGCTGTAGCTCTGATTTGATCCCTACCTGAGACCTTGCATATGCTGTGGGTATGGTCCCAAAAATAAAAAAAAATAAAAAATAAAAAAAATAAAACATGGAGAATTAGGATATGTTTGTACCATTTTCTTAATTTGTTCTTTTTTCCTCCTTAGATGAGGTATAATGCACACATGTGAAAGTAGGTAACTCTTATATGTACATTCAATGAATTTTTAACATACATATGCACTTGTGTAGATACTGCCTGGACTAAGATATAAAGCAAGGTTTAAAGAAAAAAATTCACTCTAGTTTCTTTCCACTTAGTTTCCCTCCATTCAGAGGTTACCACTGTGGTCAAACCCAAGTTCACATGCTCGATGCCTAGTGAGGCCAATACAAAGCATTGGAGTTTGGAGCAGAGAAAGGTTTATTGCAAGGGCCAAGGCTAAGCAAGGAGAATGGGGAGCTCATGTTCAAAAGGCCCAAATTCCCCCATGGGTTTCAGGGTAGAATGTTTAAGGGCAATTTTGGGGGAAGTGCTGCAGGGGGTGTGACCTTCCTCTGATTGGTTTGTGGTGAGGTAACTGGGTGGTATGCCAGGAATCTCAATCATCAGCCTTCTGGTTCCAACCAGTCTGGGGACCATGTGCTTGTGCTCATCTTCCACATGGGGTGGGGGGCTTAGCTCCTGTAGAAGAACTTGGAGGTGTGACAAGATTGTTCTGTACATCCCTTGAGGAGGAACCAGGACCCTGCCCATGGCTGCACTATTATTTCTTGACTGTCTATCCATTGTTTCTGTGTTCCCTTACATCCCTAATTAGTGACTGTTTGTATCTGCCATTTGGAAAGCAAGGAAAGTCTAGGAGGCTGAAGCTTTTGCCCTTCGAACAAGAGACAGGGGACACAGAAAACTCTTGGACCCAGTAGGCCTCCTGTTGGGTTTCACCATCACAACTTGGTTTTGCCTATTTTTTATTGGTGTGTAATATTGTACTGTATGGATATATTATTCTCCTCTTGATGGGCATTTATTTTATTTTTATTTTTTAGTTATTATGAATGTCTGCTGGGGTTTTTGATTTTTTTTTTTTAGTAGATATGGCTAGAATTAGGGTTGCATGTTCATGAGGTAGGCATAATTTAGCTATAGCACTTGCTGCCAAATATTTTTCTAAAGAGGTAGCACTAATTTTCCCTTCTACCAGCAATGTATGAGAGCCCTAGTTCCTCTGTATTTATCCCAATGTGTGATATTGTCAGTGCTTTTAATTTTAGTCATTCTGGTGAATGTATGGTCATATCTCATTATAGTTTTAGTTTTCATTTCTGTGATAAATAATGATGTTGTGTACCTTTCCATATAATTATTGGCCTTTTGAAACCTCTTTTATGAAATCCTATTCAAATAGTTTAGCCATTAATTGTCCTTTTGTTACTGATTTTTGTTTTTATGTATTCTGACAAATATGTGAATATACTTAACGCTTTCTTTTGGTGAATAGCAGTTCTTAATTTTAACAAAATCTAATTTATCGTTATTTTCTTTTATGGTCCACATTCTTTATGTTTTGTTTTAATAAATGATTTGAAAACCTAGTCACCACATAATGCTTCACTTCAGTAGAACTTAGGCTTCTTTTTCAAGATGATAACTAGCTGTAATATAGTGAAATTATAATGGATGTTGACTATGAAGAGCTTGGTGTCCTGTCTTTTCCAGTTACTGAGCTTGTACCTTGAGCACTACACTTAATCCTTTCAGTCTTTCCTATCATTCATAATATGGTATGTCAGTCAGGACCTGCAGGTGAAACTGACAGAAAACTAAGGTAGCTCAACCAAGAACAGGTGATCTTGAAGGAGAGTACATCCTAGAATCAGAAATGCTGCCTAAATTATTGCTATGTATGGCTTTAAGGGCCCAGTCACCACTATGACACTCTTATCTTGGCTTTTCTCTCAGAGGTGGCCTTTTTCTCATTGAGAACATTTAGTAGCAACGAACATGGCATCTGGCAGCTCCAGGCTTATAGCACCCTGCTGAGCATCTCCAAAAGAAAAGCAAAGTTTCTTTATCCTGTTTACTTCAGTAACTAATCCCCCAAGTAAAGTAAAGGACTCTTTGTCTTGTCATCTGTTTGCCTAAGTGAACAAAGGAGAGTGAAAAGCTATTGCTATTAACCCCAGGATGAAATGAAGAAGGGAATAGTTACAACAAAGAAGTAAGTACACCGCTGCCAAGAGAAGGGAGATGAGGTGCTGGGCAGACACTTAATAGATGTATGCTATAAAGGGAATAAACATGCTTTATTTGCAAGTGTTGGTTGTCGAAAGTCTTAGAGAACTCTTTGAAAGTACTTGGAACAAGATAGAGACACTTTGCTTATGTGCTGAAAATGAACTGTAAGAGGAACCTCAAAAGGGTTTTGCTCCTGCCCTCAGGCTTAGAGCCTAAGAGAGCTCATGGCTGGCCTTGGCAAAAGCAGATATCTAAGAGCCTATTCTAGGCTCTTACTTGGAGGTGACTTTCATGGGTTTTCAAAACCAAAGTGGACCTCTCTATTACATATATCAGTACGAAGCTCTGCCTTTATTTCTTCCTCCTAATTCATGGAGATAATCCTTATGGTAAAACATGGAGCCCAGAATCTCCCATATCTTTATCCCCCAAATATATTGCTTTAGGAATGCAATGTTCAACCTCTTTTCATTCCAATGTTCTTCAACATGGAACCTTATATCTTACGGCTATAACAATAGCATTTAGGTAATTGATAAATATGACAGATAAACAGCATGGGTGCTTTTGAACTGTTGTCACTGGGAGTATTCATAGTGTTAAATACTTAAGCAATTTATTCTCTCTCCAATTCTTCCATCCATAAAATATTTATCTTGGTGTCAGTGATTCCCAGACTTGAACATGCATCAGAATCACCTGGAGGACTTGTTAAGATACAGATTTCTGGGCCCACCCAACTTCTCAGAGATTATGATTTCATAGATCTGGAAAGGGGTCCCAAACTGTCATTTCTAACAAGTTCCTAGTGATGTGCTGCTGTTGTTTGTCTAGGGACCACACTTTAAGAACTAGATAAAAGATACATTCCTAAAAAATGAGAGCATAAACAAGGCTTTTATACATTACATTTTGAATCACTAGCAAAATCTGTATTTTGAAGAAACTTATTTTCCCTTTGTTTAATACAAAACAAAAATAATTTCTTCCCAAATAACTTTCACAATTATGATTTGCTTGAGGGTTGGGGTGAAGGGTAATTAAATTAATTTCTTGGAGGTCATAAAACCTGTAGAAGAAATGAAAATTATATGCTTACTGGAGCCTGGAAGAATAACTTACTGGAAGAGTTGCAAGTAACGTTTACCTCTGCTCTAAAATTCCTTATCTGTGTAGCCTAATAGGATTTTCAAGTTTGCTTGTTTGTTTTTCTTTTCTTTGCATGTTCTTGTGTGTGTACCAAGAATCTGGCATCCTTAAACAGCCTTTCCAACTGAGATTAAAAGGGCTAATGTTAAATCCTGCCAGCTCCAGACTTGGTCACCAGGTGAGTCATAGAAACCACTGCAAAGGACTGAGTCACACCATTCTTCTTCCATCAGTTATGACCAAGGAATGCAGTTAGCCTTCCTTGGAAATTAAAATCTGGAAGCAAAGACTTTTTTTTTTCCTTGTAGCAATGTTGGGTCAGTATTGGCAAAGAGGAGATCAGGCTGACAGTGGCATGAAAGAGAGAAAGTACATATTTGACAGTAATAACTGCCTCAGCTGATGGCCTTGCTCACCTGGTACATTTCAAAGGATGGAAGTTTAAGTATTTCCTGGTCTTCAGGACCTCTGGGGCTTAGAGCTTCTGCTTCAAAAGTTTTCTTTCTTCCTGAAAGACTTTGAGGTCTAAATGTCTTCGACTAAGTCCAACTCCTGTTTGGAATGTGATATTTTCTCCCTTCTAAGTAAGGCTTTCAGATCAATAAAGGAAGCAATCTTCTATTCATTTACTGAAGGGCCATGAACCATGGTTAAAATATATAGTCATAATACACTAGATAGTGTAGCAACCCTGCTAACATCATTATTTCATACTTTCCAGTTTGAACTTGTGCACTAACAGGTAAGCTTTAGCTCTCATCCAGGTATGGAAAAGAATAGTCTTACTAAAATGATGTCTGATTGTTGCAATAAATTCATTTTTATGAAGTTTATTAAGAGTCCCCTGTGCTCACCATCTTACTCCCAGGTATTACATGTGAGTTACTTCCATTTAAATCTGGTTTGAAAAATAATTCTATGAGTTATTTGAGCACACGAGGTGGGAAGCATTGAGGGTAATAGAAGAGAGAGATTGCTGGAATAAACTGTCTCCTTTCTGTGAACTTGAGGGAGAGAATGGAAGGGCAACTTGGGTTATGGGGAAGAATCCAGGTTGCAGGGGTTTTGAGGAAACAGTTGAAGTTTTCTTGGGTTTACATGACTTATAGAAGTGCTGGCTGTTTTTGGAGGGCTTTCTTGTAGCTATTTAAGATGTGATACTAACAAAGTTTTCATGTGTATGTACTGCCTTTTCCAAGTGGAAACATTTTATTTCTGATCTTATTTCTCCCAGGAGGTGGAGCTGAAGGGAAATGTATTTAAGCCTCTGCAACATTTCATAGATTGAGGGAGGTTTTAATTTCCATTCTGTTCATTTAAGTATTATATATTTTGTTAGGCTTGGGGAAACCAAGAAAAATTCACAATGAATTTCTGTTACAGTAGAAAGATAAACATGAAAACAAACATTATAATATGCTAACGTGATTTTTCTAAAAGTGTTGAGCATAAAGTCCTGTGATGCCTAATTTCTCTGGAGGAGTCTCTGAAGGCTGCACAGACACATCTCAGGCAATCAAGAAGGAGAGGTAGATGCCAGAAAATAGAGGAATGTGTGCAAATGAGAGAGGCATAGGGAGGGCTGGTTGTCAGTATGTGAGGGGGTAAAGAGGAATCTGGCAGGAGATAAGGCTGGCCTGGGAAGGAGTGGCTGCTTGATGCATGGCCTTATGGGCTATTGAAAAGGTGTTTTATTTTACCCTGTTGTCAGTCGGGAGAATTCTGGAGAAACTGGGTGGCAGACACTCCCTCTAGCTTTTTCATACTTCCAGTCTTAGGGAAGAGACTGATTAGTCTGTCCTAGGTCATGTGACTTTCACTGTACCAATCACTTGTAAGGTTTTGGGATAGGGTGCTCTGATTGGCCAGGCCTGGGTTACATGCCTGCCCTAGGTGGTGGAAGTGCCTATGTTCTGCTGGATCCCAAACACCTGGTTCCCCAAGAGAACCATCAGAAGTTGCTGTTTTGCATCCAGAAAAGGGAGACGGAATGCTAGGCAGGCAAATTTACCAGTCTCTGGGAAATGCTGGGTTAAAGTTAAAAAGGCTTGTTTCAGAATTCACAAACGATCATTTTCTCTATATTCTGTTAGAAGCATGTCATTAAATCTAGCCCACAGTTACACATGAGAGTAATTATATTTTTAGAATGTGTCACTTGAAAAATATGACAGAGTCGCTATGAATTTAGTGACACTTTAAAAATGAATTCATTTTAAAATTCGTGATAATAGTTTCTACATTAAAAATATATAATGACATCTTTCCTCTGTAAGTAATGCTTTGGGAGCTTATGGATTTGTGAGCCTGTTTCAATGACTCTGATACCTCCCAAACACAAATAAATTCATACCTTGAAGTCAAGATAATCATGATGTGCAAAGGTAGCCTATACACAGTTTCAGGGACTAATAAAAAGAAATCCCTAGGAAATGTTACAAGATTCATTTTTATTTAGTTTTTTAGAGTACTAGTATTAAATACTGTATGGCTCGGGTGGATAATGTTACTACTAACCAAGTAGTTAATCTAAAAACTACATGAAAATGACCATGCCAGGACTTCCCCTCATGGCCCAGCTGTTAACAAACCCGACTAGGATACATGAGGATGTGGATATGATCCCTGGCCTCTCTCAGTGGGTTAAGGGTCCAGTGTCACCATGAGCTGTGTTGTAGGTCACAGACACAGCTCAGATCCTATGTGGCTATGGCTGTGGCTAGGCCAGCAGCTGTAGCTCCAGTTTGACCCCTAGCCTGGGAACCTCCATATGCCACAGGTGCGGCCCTAAAAAAGCAAAAAAAAAAAAAAAAGAAAATGCCAATGGAGGTGGGAGCAGGGAAGCACAAACATTACACAATGAATATTTTCTTTTAAGTCTTTCTTTTTCTAATTCCATGTGTTTCCAAACTTTTAGTATGCATATGGCAGCAAATTAAATCTGGGAAAGAGTTTAACGTAATAGGGAATGAGGAAATTATGTATACATTGTGTGTGTGTGTGTGTGTGTGTGTATATATATATATACATATACATATATATATATATGTGTATATATATATATAATGTATTTTTTAATTTATTTTTTTTCCTCCTATGATTTCTAAAGGAACTTTCCCTTCAGGACAAGCACTGGAGACCTGTGCTATGTAAAATGGGTTCTGAATCCGTCCTCAGACCCCTGTGACAAGGCTGCTCGGTACATTAGTTCTGCTATCTGCAGAATGGAGGTTGCTTGACTTGTGTTCCTGCCTCACAGAAACTAATGAGTCTGCACGTGCCGCTTCAACCTTCCTGGAGGAAAAATGCCTCCCAGGCCTTCAAGGGCTATTACAGAGTGGTCCCATAGTGCAGAGAATTGTATTTGGGGTAGTGTTTCTGAAAGGGCGGTTTTGTTATTGGTCTGCATGATCACCTCTCTGCTGAGAGAGCTCCTCTGTCATTTTAGCAGAGCCACCAGGCTTGGGCTCAGTGACTGCCGGACCAAGTCAGAGGGAAAGCAGTGGTGGGTACTCTTGGCCCCTCCAGCTGTGTCCTATGGCTGCTGCCAAGCCTTGGCTGCTCTGCTTCTCCACTTGGCCCACTTGCAGCGGCTCAGCCTCCTAGCTGTGCCAAGCATCAACCATTGGAAAAACAGCCGTTATAAACAGAAGCAGCAAACTGAAACTGGACTTGATCATCGAGGTCACCCCATAACCCTGTCTAACACTCTAGTCCCCATAAGCACCTGCGCTGCAGTCTTGCTTTTTATAACAGAAGGGAGACAAGAAAAACCAAAGGAAATGTAAAAATGATACTGTGTTATGAACTATTTGCAGTGAGGATTGTAATGGTTTTTGCAACAGTCAACTTTGTTTGTTTGTTTGTTTTTTGACACTTGCTAAAGAGCTTTCAACTTCCAGGTACTTCTTTTTTCTGGAGCGGAGTGAGATCTCTCTTCAACTCATAGATCTTCTGTTTTGTAAGGAAAGTCTGTCTTGTGCTAAATAGTGGGAGGAGTAGGTTAATTTTACTCTCTACCTAATGGAATCCAGTTTTGTTTTCCCTGTCTTAAAAACCTAGTGCATTTGCTATATACTTTGTTACTTTGCTATTTCACATTTTAAATTTGATTTTTATAATCTTACAAGCTTATATTTTTCTTTTTTTTTAAATATGAGGTTAAAGAAAGATTTTGCCTTTTGAACAAAAATGAACATCTCTGTTGATGTAAATTGAAAAGCTTGAGGGTTTACAGATATTTTTTCACTTCTCAGTTTCTTTTTACCAGAACGATTGGATTTTAAAGAACTCTGAAAATTGCTCTAACTTGTCATGATTGACAATTGTACTAAAACTATGTTTTTAGGTTGAGTTAACATCAAATTGGGTACATTTGTTGAACAGGTTAAGGAAACTGGCAGTATTGTTATTATTTTTTTTTCACAGCTTAGAAGCTACTCTGACATTTGTGGAATCTAAGTTAGTAGAATCTCAAAACTCACATTTGCAATTCATGTTGAGGGAAATAAGATTTTGAGCTGCTGTGCATTTTCTTTTGTTTTCAGCGTATTTTACCTTATAGCTGCAACAGTAGGAAAGTAATTACTTACATATAAGTAATTTAGTTACTTAGCAAGGTTTCTAATCATGTTTTGGTAGCTTTTATTAAATTCTCAAGTAATTAGTGCAGGAAAGTTCCAACTTAAAGCAGACACTTCATTAGGTTCGAGATAATTAAAAAGCAGAGCCAGTTTATGCTGCAATCATGGGCTCTCTCAATTTCTCTCTCTCTATTTCCCTGTTTCTCCTTGCAGCTCTCTGATCTGCCAGTATAAGTTGAGTAACCTCTAAACATATCCCAGGAAATAGATGCTATGCCCAGACTGCATTTTAGGAAAAAAACAAAAACAAAAACAAAAACACCACCACCACCAACAAACAACTTGCTCTAGAAAGTTGTTGAGGAAATTGCCATAAGATAATGGTGACATTTCACCATCCGGTGACATTACCATCCCAGGCTGTTCCTCTATTTTTTTTTTTTTTAATGCCAAACGACAATAGGCAGTTTGCTAGGTTGAAATGCTGACAGAATTCTAGTGTTTTTGTTTTTCAGGTGAGTGCCAAAATTGTCAACAGGAAGCTTTTCCAAAATCCCCATTGTTACTCAGAGAGAAAACAATGACATGGCAATGTTTTAAATGTTTCAACAGCATCTTTATCTTTGATTGTCTCTGGGACACAGGAGGCTGCATATCATTAGGGATTTCCTTATTAATTGCTTAAAGTATAAAGGTCCTAGTATAGGAAGAGGAAACGGACCAGGTATCCAGGCCACCTGCACTAATTAGGAAAAATCCTTTGCTTTGGAGGAAGAAGGCTTTCTAACTATTCCTGGCAGTGTTATCTCACTCTCCATGGAGGTTGCCAGCTTGGATTTCTCTTCTAGGTAGTCACTGAAAATAAAAATCCAAACAGCCTGGTTTTATATCAGTGGATGGAAAGGGGAGGAGCTCAGAAATTGGTTTTAATTTATAAACCTCAAGTTGCCTTTTCCTTCACCATTTTGCACTCATCACTGGCTACCTTTGAAGTATTCTTCCTGCAGACACCATCTGTCCTTGCTGGCACCTCTGCCTTGTTGGCACCTCCTGCCTGCTAGATAATGTCCTCTCAGGTCTAGGAGCATGATTCTCAAAGGGTGGCCTGGTAATGTTGCTGGTTCATGGACTGCACTTGGATGCACCAATGATGTTCAGTGCTGTGGCGATGACTACATTTTTCCTTTGTTGTATCTCTCATTGGTGCTATGTACACTATATGGGAGAGGGGATTTTGAAACTGGGTCTTGGAGGAAACCATTTCAAATGGGGCAGCACCAGAAAAGAAAAACTGATTGTCACTGGGTTGGGGCCATTTTCTGCCTCAGCCGTGACTTCTGTGCCCTCCAGGGACCAGACACTGTCCTGCAGTTTTCTGCTCTGCAAGGGGCCATGCATCCAGAGATTGGCTGTAGTGTGCCATACAGGGCCCTAACTAGACAGTTGTCTCTCTGAACTCAGCTCAACTCCTCTCTCCCTGGCTCACTAGGTTCTAGTACACTGACTGTGCTTCAGACACAACAGGCTACTGCCAGACCCTTACAAGGCTCACTCCCAGACTTCCTTCAGGATTTTGTTCAAATATTATCTTTTCAGAGAATCCCATCCTGGCCATTATATCAAAAATTACAGTTTCTATCCCTTGTACAAGTTTCGTTTTTTTCTTTGCACGTTATCATCTCAATACATTTTATGCATTATTTCATTTATATGTTACTTCTGTGTTCATTTAATCTGTCTTCTCCCTCTGGAATTTAAATCTAAGGTAAAATTCAGTATATTCATCCATGAAGCCATTTGGAATCAGCAATAATCCTAGGTCTATATTGACTACCTCAAATTAAGACCAGAACATTGATTAAGACAAAGTTTGATTGTTCCATATGTCTTTGGAGGCTCCTTGTAACAGCTTTGTCTAAATCTCAGCATCTCAATTATAACTAATCTTTGGCTATTCATAGATTATTCATATAGCTTGTCATAGTATGTTGATGTATACTAAGTGCTTTCATATGAATCACTTCTCATACATCAGCTAATTTAATTCTTATAAAAACAGTAACAAGTATGGTATTATTTCTATTGGAGCCGTGATTCTGAATGCCTTTGCAATCACAGAAGGTGTCAGAGATAGTAACAGAGGAGACCTTATCTTTCCCATTTATGCAGTGAAATAAGGACCTCAGTAAGAAAACAAACCAGTGAGTTAGAGCACCTCCCATTTATTGATCTTCTGTTGGCTGAATATACTTCTTAAAGCAGGGCTCTGCCATGCCATTCATTGGCTAAGAGAGCACTGATTACCTATTGGATCAAGCCCAGCTGGTACTCAGTGTCCCCTAATCTCCTTTTCAAACAGTGATCTCAGGTTATTTCCCTCTACTCCCTGCAACAAATCTTCTGTTCTGATAGAGAAGATGTCCTTTCTCCTTTCTTACCTGTCACCCTCCCCCATTACACACCTGGGTACTAGTCTCTGCCTAGTACCCAGATGTGTACTAGTCTCTGCCTTGTCTTCAGTCATTTCTGTCTATTTCCTTTCAGGCATGACTGCCTTTCCCTTTCTCTTCTGTCTATCCATACACTTGCCACTTTTTATAGTCTCCTTGAAAATGACACAGTTTGTTTTTTTCATGTCCCTAACCTACAACAGCTTCTCTCATTTTTCTTTTCTTAATTACTTTTGTGTTGTTAGCTGTAACACACAATTTATTAAGCTCTAATTATAGACTGTAGTGTTCTATAATTGTTTCTACTTTCGGCCTTATTCTCTGAACAAAATAATGTTTAAGGAGATTTATATTTTATACTTTTTTTTCCTCCCCACAATACCTTCTAGAGTAGATGTTGCACCATTTGGAGATGTTCAACAAATACTTGGTTTTTCATTCTGAATTTTTTTTTTCTTCTTTTTAGGGCCATACCCGCAGCATATGGCGGTTCCCAGGCTGGGGTCAAATCGGAACTACAGCTGCCAGTCTATGCCACAGCCACAGTAACACAGGATCTGAGCCATGTCTGCAACCTACACCACAGCTCACGGCAATGCCAGATCCTTAACTCACTGGGCGAGGCCAGGGGTCAAACCTGCAACCTCAAGGTTCCTAGTCGGATTTGTTTCCACTGCGCCATGATGGGAACTCCTCATTCTGAATATTTATTGAATCTTGCTAGCAACAACACCATCCTTTTAGAACAGAGTAAAATGTGGTTTATCCAACAGTGCTTCCTCCCAATCTAATATCGACTGTAGGAATCTTGTATACAGATATATTTTTAAAAAGTCACTCAAAGATTTTGCTTCTCTTTCATTATCTCTGAAATTTGAATTCTAGCTTTCACTTTGTGAAATGTTTATATATATTAGTTTTGAGAACTTTAGGTGAAAGGCATGGTTTAGTGCTAAATGAAAATGCTAATACTTAGAAATTTCAAAACAAACATAGGCAACCTTGGATGAATGGGAAGGCCAGAGAATTCATTGTTCCATTTCTACGGCTCTAGTGAAGATTGGGAAATCTGTCCTTTGAACATCAGAGTATTTTATTTTTCTGTGCAGCTTTGTGTTACTGAAAATGCTTTGTTTCCTTGAGGGAGGTGGCTTTAGTATTAAATGTAATCTGGAAGGATTTGAACCTCTGAGGCAGTGTTAAGCCCTTCTTAACATAAGATTAGAGGTGGCAAAACGATGAAAGATCTATAGGTGATTTCAAATCAGATGTCAAGCTGCAAATCCTTAACTTTGGCAATGAGTTTGACAAAGTACAGGGTGCCCGTGAATGTGTCTCAGCAGAAAGAAAAGAGGCTGAGAGCGTCAGGATGCAAAAGGCAGCATTTTCTCCAGAAATACTCAGACATAAGTTCTTTTAGCTTTGGATGCCACTCATTTAGTGACATGAATTAAATGTGCTGTTTGGGCAATTTTAAAAACGAAAGAAATGCACGTGTAATTTCCACCTTGCACCCGTATTTTTAAGGGTACTCTGGAGGTAGGCGGTGCCAAATTTCTAATAGAAACTTTCTCTTCCATCTCTATGAATGCGAGCTTAAGCTCAATGGACAATGGTGGGTCTGACTGGGAACATTTGCAAAATTTGTGCTGCCAGGATCCTAAACTGGATCTGTTCGGAAGGGAGGGGCAACTGCCACTGGTAGATACAGAAGGACGATATTTTGCCAGTTTGCAAGCAGAGCAGTGTACTGAGAGGGGATGGCAGTGGTAGGTGGCACAGCCAAGGTCCTGCCAAGGCTCCCATGCTGCTCCACAGGCTAGCAGAGCACTTCAAGATTGAGCTTGAACGTGGACAGTGCTGGCTCTGGGGCAGCTGGTGTGCACCTGACCTTGGAAAGTCTGGCCGCTGGCAGGGACCCAGCTGCTGACCTGGGGACCAGACTTTAGGTCTTATGGAGCTGGCAGGCAGAACTCTAGGAGACAAGGAAGGGAAGGAGAGGATAAGGTAAAGTCGAGCTATTGGAATTGTACATGGGAGTTCCCATTGTTGCACGGCAGAAACAAATCCAACTAGTATCCATGAGGATGTGGGTAAAATCCCTGGCCTTGCTCAGTGGGTTAAGGATCCCATGTTGCTATGGCGGTGGCATAGGCTGATAGCTGCAGTTCTGATTAGACCCCTAGCCAGGGTACCTCCATATGCCACAGGTGTGGCCCTAAAAGGACCCCCCAAAAAAGCATAAATCTTTGAGCTAAAGAGATACAGATTTGACTCTCACTCCTACTACTGTTACTTGTGATACTTTGGGGGAATCATTTCATTTAGCTTAGGTTTGGTTTTATCATCTTCAGAATGGGGGGAAATACCATGCATTCCACAGATTCTGAAGAGCTAATTGGAATAATAGATATAAACTCATACTATCTTTTCTGACAAGAAGCTGCCACTCAAGTGTGTTTTCTTTCTCTCTTTCATTGCCATTAGTACAGAGCTCTTTAAATTATTCTTAATTGGGGATTGGATTATTCCTGGGCACAGGGCTGAGCCAGGCTTGGGCTGATCAGGGATCTTGCAGGCTGTGGGGAGGGCATATGGCACCTGGAGTCTTCCTGCCTGCTTGTCTTAAACGGTATTGGTTGCTCTCTTTGAATTTACAGAAAAATGTCTTGGCAAGTGCTTTTGTATACAGTTAATGCAGTCAATGAAACTTTACATCTGAAATGTATAAACTAATGCTCACTTTAGGAATGATGATTGGCAAATTTAAAAATTGTGCGTTTTTCTAAATGTGTTGATCATCTATTATTTTTAAGAATTCTTGCTTTCATTAACTTTATTAGTACTAAGGAGAACTGACTGTGATTATGTCAGTTTGAATTTCTTTAATTATACTTGAATTTCAAAGCCTGCTTCATGTTTCACAGCAGCCAAAGCACATATGTTCACAGTCTGAAATCTCCCGTCTCCACTCAAGCTATGGAGGGCCCGCATCTCCTTTCTCATTAGATGCATCAACCGAGAGATGACTAAGGAATTCCATGATCATTCTATCTTCCAGCAACTTTGGTCTTTAGCTACAAACAATATTTAATTCTGTAACTATACATACCTTTTTTATTACCTAATTTTATAACATAAATAGCACACATTAACTGTAGAAAAATTAGATCACATTAGGTACAGAAACAAAAGGAGAAAACCTCTCATAATTCTTGAGCTAAACACATATTTTGATGTCTATGTTTCCAGATTATTTTCAGTTCGTGGTACATAAATGGGATCATAAATACAGTTTGTAATCAGTGCTCTTCACTTAGTAGTTCGTCGTGAACCTTTTTATATAATCTACATCTTTTATATTTCTAACAGCCTCAAAATACTCCATTGCAATTTTAGAGAAATATTAATTTAGGTAATCCCCTATGGTTGGGTATTTGTTCACATTTTTCCTATTATGGAAAGTGCCTTGATCATTATTTTTGTACACACATGTATGTGTCCTCTCATGGTAAGTCAAAGGGCATGTGTATGTATCAGTCTTTTGATACATTAGCCAAATACCTGTCTAGGCATATTGTACTCTTTAGAGTCCCATTGGCAGTAAATGAGTGCTTCAAAATTCAGTGTTTTTTGTTTGTTTGTTTTTGTCTTTTTTTTTGTACCCGTGGAATATTGATGTTCCTAGACTAGGGGTCGAATTGGAGATACAGCTGCCGGCCTACGCCACAGCCACAGCAACACGGGATCCAAGCTGCATCTGTGACCTACACCACAGCTCAGGGCAATGCTGGGTCCTTAACCCGCTGAGCGAAGCCAAGGATTGAACCTGTGTCCTCATGGATACTAGTCAGATTCATTTCAGCTAAGCCACAATGCGAACACCTCGGTGTTATTTTTTATTTTAATGTACCATCTAATGGACAAAATAAGGTATCTTATTTATTTACTTTTTGCTTATTAGTGAGATTGATTTTTTTCATGTTTGAAATTTTAATTTATCCTTTTGTGAATTTGCCTTTTCATGTTCTTTGTCTTCTTTCTACTAGGATATACTTATTTTTCTTATTTTTAAGAGTTCTTCATGTTCTAACTCTATCTATAAAGTATGCTGTGGTATTTTCCTAGTCTATATTTTATATTTTTAAACATTTTGATGTGTATTTTTCATTTTCAAAATTAGTTAACTCCTTATATTCCTGGTTTATGCACTTAGTAAAGTGCCTGGCACATATAATGCTTAGAACAACCTTCCATACCCTTAAAGAAATAAAATATTCGCCTGCACCCATAGCACATGGAAGTTTCCAAGCTAGGGACTGAATCTGAGCTGCAGCTGTGATCTATACCACAGCTGTGGCAATGCTGGATCCTTAGCCCACTATGCCACGGTGGGACTTTCTCAATTTTTTAATTTTACTACTTCCATGGGTTTGTTTTTCACATTTAAGTCTTGAATTAATCTGAAAATTTTTTTCTGGCATGAAATTAAGAAATTTTGTACTCAAATGATTATCAAATTTCCCCAATTTAATGCTAGAGTATCCTACTTCCATGGGATTGTCTCCAGTATTTCATCAAGCAAGACATGGGCTATTTGAGGAAGCTCTGCCTACTAGTCCTGATTTATCAAAGCTTAAAAATGGGGACTCAATGTTGAGTTTTTTCCGCAGGATTTCTAGACATTTTTAGAGAGGATTATGTGTTTCTCTTCTTCCTTGACTTATTGCTATGATGGAGTTTTTGAATAGATTTCTTCCTATAAAACTCTTCTCACATTCCAGAGTATATGGTCTCATGGGCAGTCTAGATTCTATTTTACAGAAATTCCCCAAATTAATGCCAGTTATTCCCCAATTTTCCTATTGCTATATTTCTTTCATTGCCTCATGGTCAACTTGGGAGCACAGAGAATGAAATAAATGGACTGAAATTCCTATCTTACATTGGAACTTTGGTGTACTTACATTGACTAACATTTATAATAAGGTCAAAAATTACTCACTACAATTCAGGTATAGAAACAATGTGGCTTTTCTTATTTCCGTTAATCAATCATTAGGCTCTAGGACTACTGTTCCATTGATGAGGAAAGAAAAAAACACCCCAAACTTAGATTCTTTTAGGGATTAGAATGATTTATTTAGGGTAAGTATTCAGTTAATTCAAAGTTTTGTTTTAGACAATGATTTTGTTTTCCTTTTCAAGGAGTTCTTGCCCCTTCCCTAAAAAAACAGAATGGCCTCTGGGTGCAGGAGGAAACTTATATACCCTGGGTTCAAAATTTACTAGCCATGGAATCTTGACTGGTTGTATAAGCTTTTTCTGCCTCTATTTCTTCACCTACAAATTGGGTATTAAAATGAAGCTACTTTACAGAATTTTGTGAGATTGGAATGAGTTGGTACATTTTAAGTGATTAGAATGTTGCCTGGCACATAGTAAATGCCTGGTTAATATTTGCGATTAAAATAATTCAATTATTATTGTTCTCATAGTACTGGGAGAAAGGCAATTTTGGTTCATATGCCATTTTTCGTTTTAGTGTCATTTCATTTTGTGTCACTAAATGCAGTCCCTGCCATGACTTTATTGAGGTCCCTCTGCCTCTACTTAAAAAGAAATTATTGGAGTTCTGTCATGGCTCAGCGGAAATGAATCCTACTCGGAACCATGAGGTTGCAGGTACGATCCCTGGCCTTGCTCAGTGGATTAATGATCCAGCATTGCTGTGAGCTATGGTGTAGTTCGCAGATGCTGCTCTGATCCTGTGTTGCTGTGGCTGTGGCATTGGCCGGCAGCTACAGCTCAGATATGACCCTTAGCCTGGGAAACTCCATATGCCACAGGTGTGGCTTTAAAAAAGACAAAAGACAAAAAAAATTATTGGAGTGTAGTTGACTCCATGTATGTTGTGTTAGTTTCAGATATATAGCAAAGGGATTCATTTATACATTTACACATATCCATTCTTTTTGTTTCTTTTCCCATATAGGTTATTACAGAATATTGAGTAGATTTCCCTGTGCTATGCAGTAGGTCCTTGTTAGTTATCTCTTTTCTATGTTAATTCCATCCTCCTGGCATAATACTTTTTTGATCTGTCCTCTTGGCATAAACAAAGAACAGGAATTGCTTTTAGGGATCTCAGCAATCTTTGCTGACTAGGATGGCTCTTATTTGTTGCTGGGGCTCTAGATCTCCTCAACTCTGGCTGTAGTTTTCATTTGATCTCCTCAAGTCTGGCTGTAGTTTTCATTTGAGACATTCACCCCACAGCTCTTAGATTTAGTGTCACCCCACACCCTGGCCAAACCATCCCTCTGTCAAGTTCTCCAGCCAGTGCTGCCAGCCATTTCCTCTTTCCCCTCTAGGGGTACATGGAAGCTTTAAGATAACTTTAGTGTCACTCAGCCCATGACGAAGTCCTCTGGGTATTATCCTAGACTCCCATTCTTCCTAAAAAATATTTCTGCCCTCTGTTGGTATGAGGAAATCCAGTGAGGGATTTTAAAAAGGATTTGTTTTTTCCCCACCACCCATCTGGGGTCTTAATCATCTCTCTGCTCCCTCGTCAGGAGCCAGGGTAAAGTAACCAATGCAATGAACAGGGTGCCTTCAGAGCAAAATGATTTAGAGTGAATAAAATTTTATTGGATTATTATTTTCAAAACAATAGTCCCCGTCATACATTTACTGTATATTCAATGTAAACAAATTGTGGTTTCTCAAGACTAAGAAAGAAATAGGAGTACAATACCTTAATTAATGCTTTCTATGTGTTGCTGTTTCTAGCACTTTACCTCTATGAATTCTGTATTCCTTCCAACAATGGTATGAGGCAGGAAATCATTGTTCTAATTTACAGACAGAGAAACCTAGGTACAAAGAGGACAGATAATTTGCCCAAAGTCACACAATAAATAATATAGCCAGGATAGTCTTTGTCCTTAAAAGCTGAATAGCCAAAAATAAATTAAAATTATTTTTATAATTAATTATTATTATTTTTAAGTTTTTAAGGATCTAAAATATTGTAATAGAATGATTTATGCTAAATATAGATGTTAAACTGGTTCCCGTCAAACATTATTAAAAATTCTATTTATTACAGGAGGCTAAGGGTTCTTATTTCCTAATAATATTTAAGAATGGGATGATCAGTAACAATATCTCTGTCATGGTACAGTGCACTGTGGTATGGTGTGACATGGTATGATGTTATCTTCATGATGGCGAGGTTTTAGATGAGTTGAAAGCTTAAAGACCTTTTACCTCCCAGTTTCTTTCCTTGGCTACTTAGATTTCAGACATTAAATTTGGTTTTATTTTTCAGCTTCTATGATTTAGCTCAGATTAGTCCTTCAGTGAATTAGATTTTTAAAGATAGAACTCCAGCTTCCAAAATGTCACTGCCCTTTTAAAAAAAAAAATTAGCTAATAAACCATTGGGCAATGAAAGATAGATACATCCTTAGAAAAGAACCTGCCATTTTCTTTCTTTCTTTTTTTCTTTTTCTTTTTTTTAATAAAATCATCTATTAGCAAAATACTCTTTAAGGGGTTTGTCTGTTATGTACCTCCATCCTTCCATCACAAATGAAGAAGGAACAAAATCTAATTTCAGGTGCCAGATGAGTACTATCTGAATGGCAGTGATTTGGCACAGGCTCCAATTAGAGCGACCAAGCTCTGTAAATCTATTGGGTAATCACAGAAGTCATGGTGAATTGAGGTGAATTTTCTCCTGTGTGTCAGAGATCTCTGCTTGTCCTTTCTCTATACTCAGAGCCTTTCAACTTAATTCTAGCTGCTGAGAGTAGGTGTTATAATTATCTTCTTGTTAGAAAAGTGATAGGGTTCATTTTGAAATCCATTCAATGAGTACTTATAGAAGGAAGCAGCAGGAGTTCTCTTGTGGTATAGTGTGTTGAGGGTTTGGCATTGTCACTACAGTGGCTTGGGTCACTGCTGTGACACAGATTCGATCTCTGGCCCAGGAACTTCCATGTGCTATGAGTGCAATCAAACAAACAAACAAAGAAACAAAAAAGAATGAGAAGAAGAAGCAAGCATCACAGAATGAAAAGAATTTCAAACTTCTGGACACAAGGTTTGAAATGTTCATTTGACCTTACAGAAGGCCATGGAAGAGCTTTGACTTGGTCACAGAAACTAAAGATGAACTCTTAGACCACACTTGAGTGTCCAAGAATTGGCACAGGCTCTTCTCATTCTCTGCCAGCATGACTGCAGAATAATAATCCTGAGAAGAGTGTATTTTTAATGAAAAATTTTGCAACTTCAGTAAAATCTATGTCTCCTAAAAAAACCCAGTGCTTATTTCCTCAAAGTAAAGGGTGAACAAAATAAAGTGAAGCTAACATTGAAGGAATATGTACTTTGATCCTGGTACAATGTTTAGTATATGCTGACACAGTGGCCCATCATTTAGTCTCCACTGTACCCCTGCAGTGTGGGTTTCCATGGTTACATTTATATTAATCATGAACTTGATATTCAAAAGTGTTACATTTGAACATCAAGTTCATGATATTCAAAAAAAGTGAACTTGATATTCAAAAGTGTAGTCTTCAGGCTATTAGGAAATGGTCCAAACAGAATTTGAATCCAGGTATGACGAATTCCAAAACTTATACTATTGTAGTAATTCATTTTCCTCTTTTCCTTTTCATCTCTGAATATTTATTTAGTTAATTTATTTAGGTTAAAATAATAGAAGTATATAGCTGATTTACAACATGATATGTTTCAGGTGTACAACACCATAACTAGACATTTTATAGATTATACTCTGTATAAAGCTATTATAAAATATTGGCTGTATCCCCTGGGTTGTATATTACATCCTTGTATCTTATTTATTTTAGACCTAGTAATCTGTACCTCTTAATCCCCTCCCCCTATCTTGCCCCTCCCACCTCCCCCCTTTCAACTGGTGACCACTAGTTTGTTTCCTGTGAGTCTGTTTCTGTTCTGTTATATTCATTGTTTCATTTTTTTGGATTGAACATATAATTGAAAACATACAGTATTTGTCTTTGACTTATTTCACTAAGCATACCCTCCAGATCCATCAGTGTTATTACAAATGGCAAAATTTTATTCTTTTATGTGGCTGAGTAGTAAACCAATGTGTGTGTGTGAATACACATGTTCTTTATTCTTTTGTCTATTGATGGACACTTAGGTTGCTTCCATTACTTGGCTATTGGAAATGACACTGCTATAAATATTGGAGTGCATATATCTTTTCAAATTAGTGCTTTCATTTTCTTTGTCTGTATACATAGGAATGGAGTTGCTGGATCATATGGTAGTTCTGTTTTTAATTTTTTTCATGAACTGTCATACTATTTTCCATAGTGTCTGTACCAGTTTACATTCCCACCAACACTGTATTAGGATTCCCTTTTCTCTACATCCTCAGCAACGCTTGTTATTTCTTATCTTTTTTTTAAAGTTTTTATTATAGTTGATTTACGATGTTCTATTTCTGCTGTTCAGTAAAGTGACCCAATCATAATATATATAATGTGTTTGTGTGTGTGTGTATACACATTCTTTTTCTCACATTATCCTCCATCATGTTCCATCATAAGTGACTAGATACAGTTCCCTGCACTGTACAGTAGGATCTCATTGCTTATCCATTCCAAATACCATAGTTTGAATCTGCTAACCCCAAACTTCCAGTCCATCCCACTCCCTCCCCCTCCCTCTTGGCAACCACAAAGCTGTTCTCCATGTCCATGAGTTTGTTTCCTTTCTTCAGATAAGTTCATTTGTGCCATATATTAAATTCCAGATATATGATATCATGTGTTATTTGTCTTTCCCTTCCTAACTTACTTCACTTAGTATGAGAGTCTCTAGTTCCATCCATGTTGCTGCAAATGGCATTGTTTTGTTCTTTTTTATGGCTGAGTAGTATTCCATTGTGTATATATACTACATCTTCTTAATCCAATCATCTGTTGATGGACATTTAGGTTGTTTTCATGTCTTGGCTATTGTGAATAGTTGCTGCAATGAACTTGGTGGGGGGGCATGTATCTTTTTCAATGAAAGTTTTGTCCTGGAATTCCCGTTGTGGCTCAGTGGTTAACGAATCCGACTAGCAACCATGAGGTTGCAAGTTTGATTCCTGGCCTCGCTCAGTGACTCAGTGGTTAAGGATCCGGAGTTGCCATGAGCTGTGGTATAGGTCGCAGACATGGTTCGGATCCCACATTGCTGTGGCTCTGGCATAGGCTGGTGGCTATAGCTCCAATTAGACCCCTAGCCTGGGAACCTCCATATGCTGTGGGTGCGGCCCTAGAAAAGACAAAAAACAAAACAAAACAAAACAAAGTTTTGTCCAGCTATACATATGTCCAGGATTGGGATTGCTGGATCATATGGCAGCACTATATTTAGTTTTCTGAGGTACCTCTATACTGTTTTCCATAGTGGTTGTACCAATTTACATTCCCACCAACAGTGTGGGAGGGTTCCCTTTTCTCCACACCCTCTCCAGCATTTGTTATTTGTAGACTAATGATGGCTATTCTGACCTATGTTAAGTGGTACCTCATTGTAGTTTTAATTTGTATTTCTTTAAAAATTGGTGATGGTGAGCATTTTTTTTTTTCATGTGCCCATTGGCCATATGTATGTCTTCTTTAGAGAAATGTCTATTCAGGTTTTCTGCCCATTTTTCCTTTTTTTTCCTTTTTTTTTTTTTTTTTTTTTTTTGCTGTTGAGTTGTATGAGTTGTTTGTATATTTTGGAGATAAAGCACTTGTCGCTTGCATTATTTGACACTATATTCTCCCATTCCATAGGTATTTCTTATCTTTTTGATAAAAGCCATTCTGACAGGTGTGAGGTAATTCTCATTGTGGTTTTGATTTGCATTTACCTGATGATTAGTGGTTGAGCATCTTTTCATGTGCCTGTTGGGCATCTGAATGTCTTCTTTGGAAAAATGCCTATTCAGCTCCTGTCCCTATTTTTTTAACCATGTTGTTTGGAGTCTTTTGATATTGAGTTGTATGGGCTTCTTATATATTTTGGATATTAATCTCTTATGAGACATATCATTTGAAAATATCTTCTCCTATTGGGTTGCTTGCCTTTTATTTTCTAATGTAAATTATTCTTCTTCAGGTAATATCTTAAAATTCCTTCTTCTGGAATGAAGTGAGCTAAAGACCTCTTCATAAGACTGAAAACAGGGAAAAAACATGGGACTCTTCTGAAGGAGTTGACTTGATTCTATCTCCTACATATACACAATATGAAAGAAAGAAAAATTTGAAAATGACTCTCTTATGGAAGAAGAGTATTTTAATCTTTGCCTCAATAGATCTTGACTTTGTTGTTTGTAACTTTCACATTCACAATAAAATGGAAGAATAGTAAAACTCTTGAACCAAAAGAAAATTCCAAATTTATTGTCTAGATTTTTTTCCCTGCTGTTGTTTTAATTTTAACATTAGAAAAACACTTTCTACTGTTGATTAAAAATTTGTTCCTTGGCTCCAACTAAAATTAAGGGGCATTTACAGTTTTCACTGTCAGTGTGTTAATGACTCCACCACAGTGGGCTCATTCCCTTGAAGGATGCTAATGGGGTTGTTACTTGGTAAGGGGCAGAGAACCTGGAGGTTTGGGTTCTTACTCCTAATCATTGGTTTTTTGATTGCGTTAATTTCCTTGTTTATGTTTATTTTAGTTAAAATTGAACATTTCCATTTTATGCTTTGTTTTTCTTCTGTTTGTGTAATCTGCAGGCAGTGACTTCTTGGGTAGCCATTGTTAATCAGGGAGAAATGATAGTTTGAGGGTACTGAGTTACTTGGTGTTAGGATAAAAGTTCTCCTATGGAAGCCTCATTAGAATAAACCTTCAAACTCCTGCCTTAAATAGATCTTCATGGTGCTCTGCTAACTTCTCAGGTCCTTTTAATCTTTTTATTTTCTTTTCTTCAAATTCTAATTGTATCCCATGTAATCTAAACCCATAGTATCACTAGGTCTTAAAATAATTCAGTTGTAATTTTTATTAAGTGAGTTGTACACAATGTAGATTTTTTTTTAGGAAAATAAAAAGTAGGATCCATTGCTAACTGATAGATGGAAGCAACTGAGGAACAAAGGGGTGTGTGGATTTCAAAGGAAACTTCTGTAGGAGTCTGGCTCACTATAATTTAGAGAGTTCTGCTTCTACAGGTCAGATTGAGAAAGCCACACATCATAGAATCCAGGGTCAAGGACATGAGTATTTATTCTCCCTCTCCAAAATACCTCTCCTCCTCTCCCTTTCTCTCTGTCTCTCTCTCTCATCTTTCTATCTATCCATCCATCCTTCATCTATCCATCCACCTATTATCCATCATCTACATGATATTTTTCTTGTTTTAATGAGAGAGGTAGACTGGTTCATCTCAGGATGGAATGTACAGATTATGGATTGTTATGCATGACTTGTAGATTACCATCTGAGCATCCATCCCACAGCTTTCAGTGACAGTGCTATTTGATCACTTCGCTAATTTAAAGGTATTCAGATGTGGACTTTTACTATGATCTAACATATGGCAGAAAAGTATTGAAAAAATAAAAAGCCTCAAGGTATCAGTGAACTCCACCTTCTTTTGGAGGTAGTGAACTGCTCAAACTAGAAATTTTATGAAGAGAGTCTCGCTATTATTTTGTTTTTTCACATGATGACAGAGGGTTTTTTGTCCTGGGGCTCTCAATGGATCTGCTGTATTTGAGCTGACAATGACACATCTCAGAGGCTCCTTCCATCTTGGCTGCAGACCAGCAGGCTACGTACTACAGTGTCCTATGATTCACAGGACAAGACTGCTGTAGTCACCGCCCGCTGCCCAGGCTGGGCAGGGCACCATAATGAGGCAGTGGGAGGGATATGGTCAGCAAAATTGTTGAAAAGGAGCTTCTGTTGTAACTTTGCTCACTGCAGCAGGAAGCTAAAACCAGAGTGAAATATCCTCAAGTAACAGACCCTACGTTTGTGATAGATGAATTGGAAAGTCCTTGGCCATTTATTTAGGGTGAAGAGTTGTGTTTTAGGGAGTTAACAATTATTTAAGGTAGGGAGGAGGCCACAAATCACAGAATCCCAGAAAGAAATGTAATTTATTTGCTGCTAAATGACAGAGCCGAACTATTTTGAAATACTGGTCCAGGTAAGCGTTGAAACAACAGATATTTTGGTGATCCCATATCCTTTAAAGTTAAGCAGTGAGCTACATTAGGAGCCAAATGATTCGCTTTTATTTTCCAAAATATCAATTATTTTATAAGTTTGTGCTGAAATCAAAGGCGGCTTGTATTCTCTTACATAAATGTTGTCACCTGTGCATTATTCATTTAACAAGCATTTGCAAAACACTTTTTTTCTTTTTTTTTTTTTTTGGTCTTTTTGCCTTTCCTAGGCCCACACCTGTGGCATATGGAGGTTCCCAGGCTAGGGGTCTAATTGGAGCTATAGCCGCCAGCCTACACCACAGCCACAGCAACGTGGGATCCGAGCCACATTTTCCACCTACACCACTGCTCAGGGCAACGCTGGATCCTTAACCCACTGAATGAGGCCAGAGATCAAACCTGCTACCTTGTGGTTCCTAATCGGATTCGTTAACCACTGAGCCACAATGGCAACTCCACAAAACACTTTCTGAATGTGTAGTTCTACAGCCACCTCTTCTGCAGAGACAGAGGTCTGACCAGATGTGCAAAGAGGGGAAAGGAACTGCCAGTCCCAACTTCTATGTTCCTTTCCCTCTACTTGGGGGGAAAACATCTGTATATGAAGCGGTATTCGAATAATGTAAAACAAAGTGTGCATAAGAGTGGAATAACTCAGAACAGACTTTGCAACCATTAGGCACATGAATCACTTTCTGCCTCCTCTGGGTCCCTCTGTCAGAAACTCAGTGTGTTGTGCTGTTTGCCTCTCCCCACCTCTAATGTCCTGGTGGAGAGAGATTTTTATCATATTTATCTTTGCATCCCTGGCCTCTAGCATGGTTGATTGCCTACCACAAGTGTCTAGTAAATGTCAAGTGAACGAAGAAGAGGGACTACTGTTATTATTTTGGGGGAAGAAGGGGGAATAAAATGATGGTTTTGTGTGAGTATAAACTACAAAGGAAAATATTTGATTTTTTTTAGTGTAGGGACAAAATGTACTTTCCTTCTAATACTTCTAGTCAAGGGAAGTGGTTCGATTTGGCAGAATTCAATTAAAAAAAAAAGTCTTGAGTGCATGTTCTGTGATGATTGTGTATACAAACATGAAATGTTTTCTGCCCTCAAGGCTCTTAGAGTCAGAATGGTGGCGAGAGTGAGACACAGATCATTATGGTATAATTTGTCAAATATGCATTTGGGGTCATTCAGAAAGCAATGTGGGGAAGGGACAAGGGGCTGGCCATGGGGGCTGGGGCTGGGGCTGGGGCTGTTGCTGGTGGGAGAATCAGGAAGCTTTTCCAGAAGGAGATGACACTTCAACTGAGTCTTGCAACAAGAATAATCAAGAAGGCAGGAAGGGGATGTAGGGAAGAGGAAGAGGGAACAAAACCAAAGACTCAGGAGTGGGAGGCAGCATAGAATGTATGGGGAACTACACGTGATTCAGTATGACAAGTGAGTGAAATATGATGTTTGGAGACACAAGCAGGGGATGTGGATGACAAGGAAGTATATTAGATGGTACCTGCGATCGTGTAGGTCAAACTCTGAAAGACCGGATCCTAGTGGTGGGATATGTGCAAAGATAGAGGTGGGAAATCTTTGCCAGGGACTCTGACAGGATGCGGCCACTGATGGGTGACCAAGGAGTGGAGGAGGCTAGGGATTTGGGCTAGGGTGGCTGAGCAGATGGTGGTGCCATCAACTGACAGAAGACAGAAGAAGGTACATATTTGGGAATGAAGAAGGAGAAAATGTTGAGTTCATATATGGACATGTTATGTTTGAGATGCCTGTGGGTTGTCCAAGTGGAGACCTCTGGCAGGTTTCCAGATGCATAAATGTGAAGCACAAGAGAACTCAGGGTATGAAAGAGGATCATTCTTTATATACAACTTTAATATTGCTCTTTTCATTTGACATTATAGTAGAGTCGTTTTCTCACGTAATTAAAATACCTTGTAAAAATATATTTTTAACTGCATAGTGTGTTGTGAAGTCTCTCATATTTTATTTAGCTATTCCATTATTATTAGATGTCAAAATTGTTTCCAAATTTTTATAATTAGCATTGCTGAGAATGCTGTTACACATAAAGCACTTTCCATACTTCATGTTTTGTTCTGAATAACTATATAAAAATATATAACGCCATTTCAGCTCTTGGTATTTTATCACCAAATTCCTTTCTGAATGTCATTTTGAAGCTGATAAGCAATATGAAATATATATTTCATCATATATACACCATTATCAAACTTTTTTTTAATTTTAACTTTGATAATTTTTAAGCAAGATGAAAATCTTGAGATTTTAATTTTCTTTTTTTTGGTGAATGCTGTGATTGAGTATATTCCACATTTTTATATACTTTTTAGTTTTACACCGCTTATACATTTAAATGCTCATGTTTTTTATTGATTTATTCATCTCTTTTTAAAATATATTTTGTGAAGCAGTTGCTGAGTGTTCAGTACTATGTTAAACACTGTGAAAATTGCAAAAGGAAGGATAATGAATTACTCTCAACCTTTGGAATTTGTATTTTATAGTCATGTAATTCAAAGTGTGGAAAAGGCATTAAAATTGATTTTATTCAACCCTCTATTGAGGAAGCAAAGATTAAACCTATAAAACAATTAGTGAAAAAATGGAAGATGGTATATGATTTTGTGGTGCAACATAGCCTTTATTGTTAGAATTCAGAGAAAGCAGAAAATGATGATTTGGAGCAGCAGGGTAAATTGTTCTTCAAAGAAAGAACTTTTGCAGGACATTGAGGAATGGAAAAAAATGGCAAGATGGAAAATAGGATACTTTAAGAGCTTGTATTTAGGGATAGAAGTTGGAAATCTGCATGTGTCCGGTCTAAGAGGGATTGGACCATTCAGGTGAGGGTGGGTGGTGGAGAACAGAGGATGAGACAAAGTCAGATTGAAGAGTTAAATACACATCACCTGGTTCTTCTGGCTGAAACACCATAGTGACATAGAGGTCACTGTGTGGAGGTCCTGCCTTCTAGAGCAGGAGCATGCTCTGCTAATAGAGGGCCATCCTTGTGTTGTAAGTAGATTTCACTGGCTCCAGAAAGAACTATATTATTGAGCTTTCCTGGGCACACTGAAAGGGGCATGTAGGTTGGCCTATGGAGCAAGTTTTAGGAGAACCACTGCAGGGCAGATTCATCAGCTGGATGGGGCATGGACACAGAGTGCAGAGTCTAATTCCTTCCTTGTCCCAGGAGGTAGCTCTGTGATCCTAGGCAGATTAGGTACATTCCTATACCTCAGTTTCCTCACTGATACTGTGAACTCTTTCTAGATTTGAGATCTCATAGCTTCTAGCTGGAGCTCAGATAAGAAATAGATTTCCCAGGATACACTACAAAAAAGGAGATTTAAAAAGCAGGAAACCCCTGTGGTAATCTTTAGATCTGGACCAAGAGGTGGCCTTCTTAATTCAACAACTTTAGAAAGTAGAACTTTACTTTCTTCCTTTGTCTCTGCCAGAGATTTAGCAGAAGAAGCCTGGGCAGATGTCCAAGTTACATACTGTATATGTGGGGAGGGTAAATTAGTGGGCACATAGGAGCTATGGTAACCATTCAAACTTTCATGAAAAGTCTGATTTTTATTCCCTCATATGCCTCCCTTCTTTTAACTTTTTCAGTATTTTGTTCTTGCATTGCTGCCTCCTAATTTCTTGCCTGAATGTGTTTTGGTAGATGATCCTAGATAAATTGAGTTTGTTTTTACTGCAGTTCATTGTGACTGTCTTAGATAGAGATCTTTCTTTTTTTCTTTTTTTTTCAAATATGTGCCATATCCATTATTTTTCTTTTTAGAATACAATCTAATCTTATTTTTCTTTTTAGAATACAATCTAATCAAGGAAAGAGAGTGCCTATCCTGGTTTCACTTTAATGTCTATTTTATGCAGAGCCCTTGAAAAATCTACCTTGATGAGTTGGAGAAGATATTAAATTGGAGACAAATCTATTATCCCGTGATCATTTGTGGGAACCTGCACCCTAACAATCCTTTCCCCCTGAATCTACAAAGTTTGGTGGTTATCTGAAAGATGAGCACAGTACCTGGAACATATGAGATGATAAAAAATATATATTTTTTATATTAATGCATCTGAGTAGCTTTATGATTTCGCAGTCATAACATACACTGAATTATCATGCAAAAGAAAAATATTAGTTCCAAAGGAGGTAAAGAATAAAATGTTGCCTCTGAAATATATAAAATGTATAAAATATTTGAAGATAATTAGAACTCTTTTTCACTTATATTTAGAATGTCATCTTGCATTGGCGTATTTGATGTTTAAGTAAATAGAATTTTCTTACATTTGCAGGGAACTTTGTAATAGTTTCCAGAAAACTTTCTCAGACATTATCTAGTTAGCCCCATAACAACCCTATGAGGTAGATTATAGAAATATTTTTATCTTTATAGAGAAGCAGGCAACTGGTAGAAGAAAAAAGATAAGGGATTTTCCTAATACTGTCCAGCTCCTGTACATGACAAAGTGATTGAGGTGGAACCTATTGCTTCTGATACGCAATGCAGAAGGCTGACCAGTGAGGTGTACAATGAGGCGTTTCCACTCCATAAATCCTAAATTTCCAGGAAAGAACCTGTCTTAACTCTCCTTCCTTGCATCAAGGCAGCAAAATTTATTTCCGGTGCTCTGGCTCAGATTCTGCCTCTGAATGTGCCAGCACCATGTATCTTACTTAGCTGCTCTCTCCATTTTTATTTCTAAAGTGTTCTCTCTGCAGGAGCTGACTCTTCCTTCTCCCTAATTAACTTTTATGTGGAAACTCCTCTAGTAATGAAATTGCCTGTGCGAGGCTTCCCCCACCTGGCTTGCTTTTTAGTGCACCTGGAGGGAGAAAGCATTTCTGCTGTCTCATGGTATTATCTTTGCTGAGGGAGGAAATTGGAGGAACTAAGAAAACAGCCTTCCTGAGAATAGACCTTTTTTATCTGACATTCTTTGGGGCATAAGCTCAGCTTTGATATTTGCAGAGGTTTACCCTTGTTGATAATCAATAAAATGCATTGGTTCATGATTTTGGCAGCAAAGCAAGATGGCAGGCTAGACAAACATGTGGAGTTTGTAGTCAGACAAATCAGGTTTGAATCCTCGTTCTGCTACTATTTACTGGAGCTGATTTCCTCTTGTGTGCAACGGGGATAAGATATTAACAATATCCACCTCAAGGTTTGTTGGGAGGATTAAAGATACATGATAGGAGTTTCCCCTTGTAATGCAGCGGAAACGAATCCGATTCGGAACCATGAGGCTGTGGGTTTGATCCCTGGCCTCGCTCAGTGGGTCAGGGATCTGGCATTGCCATGAGCTGTGGTATAGCTTGCAGATGAGTCTTTGATCCAGTGTTGCTGTGGTTGTGGCGTAAGCTGGCAGCTGTAGCTCTGATTTGACCCCTAGCTTGTGAACCTTCATATGCCACAGGTGCGGCCCTAAAAAGCCAAAAAAAGATACATGATAGATGTTTTTCTTCTGATGAGGTAAGATAGCGCAAGGACAAAATCCTCTTCCCAGACTGCAGGCCAGATTTGTGTGGCATAGCCTTCCTGTCCCCTCCAGCTTCACTGTCCTCCCTGCCCCACCCTGGGAGGTTTTCTGCCCTGGGAGGCTGACCAATGAGGTTTACAGCAATAGCTTTCTTTGCCCTCTGGCTTTGTTGCCTTTGGCCAGTGAGGGGTTCCAACAGGAGATCAGAGGGTTGGAAAAGAATGAAATCAAGTTTGTCCCCTCACCGCTTTCCCTTCAGGGTCATCTGAGGCCACCTGCATCCCAGGGAGTACCTTCCTTCCCCAGGCAGCCTACTCTATAGCTGTTTCCTCCTAGGTATTGGTGACCCATCTCTCTCCTTGTCCCTTTAGACTGGGGGCTGGTTAAAAACTCCATTATCGTTAGCTCCAGCCACTTCACCATCCTTTGTGGATTCCTCTTTCTCACATCTTTTTAAAGTAGTCTCTTTACTAAACCCTCCTTAAATGATCCTAATATCAACATACTTCCTGTTTACTCCTGGGACCCAAACTGATACATTGTTCATTGCTACTTAATTGAAACTATATTTGCCTAAGGCTCTTTTATTGAAAGAGTTTGGAACTTTAAGGGGGAAAATGTGCTTGCTTGCCATTTGATATTAAGGGGAGAAAAGGTAGTAACAATGGGCGATGATGAAGGTGATGATAACCAAGCATTGTCTGTGTGCCAAAGAGACACTACTTTATGCTCATTAGTTCATTTAAACAGGCATGAGTGTTATTATCTCCCTTCTTCAAATCTGGAAAATGCTCAGAGTGGTTAAGTAACTACCTAAACCTATGCAGAATGCCACTGGAGAGCAGAAATTCTGTACTAAGTCTATTTGATTTCAAGGTCCATATATCCCCTTAGCAAGACCATGCTGCCTCTTAAGTGTAACAGGCTAAGAAGAGCCATCCTGTCAGCCATCAGTTTTCTGATAAATCCCTTTGCCTATTCCAATTTCTACAGGTTGTAAATTCCTGTAGGAAAGTATGTCTTGATGATGGTCTTTAAAGATGTAAAGGCAAAATCTGATTAATTCAGCAAAACTTATCGGGTCAACTCCATAATTTGTCTGATCTGACTTTTTTGTTAATTTAGAACCACTGAGTCACTAGTCTGCTAGGGGCAACTGTTGCTTGGTTACCCTTAAGGGTACTCATTAAATAATGAATAATTAAATATTTTGAATGAGTTGTTCTCTGATAGTAAGATTCCTACAGCATTTAGCTGATATTTTTTCCTCCCTGGCTATGAAATATTTAGTTCACAATTTATATTATTTTGTTCACTTCTTAAATTGATCTAGGTGAATAACATGATCTCACATTTTTGGAGAACATATGAAATGCTTGGCATTAGAACTAATCCGTAAAGTTGACTAAATTTCTGGAGGAGGTAGACTAGTTGAGAAATTAACATTTGTAGGTCAGCTCCTCCCTGCATTCCCACTCCCTTAAAAAAATAACCCATACACACTCAAAGAAACCATGTTTATTCTAGCAATTCACTATTTGATTATGCATTTTTATTTAACCTCAGGCAAGCATTTTTATCAACCCCAGAAAAAGGCTTTCTTCCTTGGTGCCCTCTGGGTCCCAAGTTGAATCAAGGGATATTCTTTAGCAGTAATAAATGCTATTTCTCTGGTTCTAGATCCACTTTGCTGCTATGGGATCTCTGGCATCATTTAAAGTATCTCCCCCCTTTTTTTCCCCTAAGTCTTGAGTGGTGACTCACATGTGTTGAAACAAATCTTTGAGCCTTGAGAGCGTGCTCCTGCAGGTGCTGCTGGAGAGCTTGCCGAAGGTCCCTGTGCTCTGGTGTTGGGACCTCTGGGTTCTCCTGCTGCTGTGGATTGGTCTCCTCCAGGGGCCCCCACACTGGTTACCCTAGAGTCCTCCCCCCTTTAGTTGTGTGTGTGTTTTTTTTAAAGTCTGCACAATTACTTTATTTTATTTTTTTGAATGTATGATTCACACTACTCTGCCCTTTAAAGTTTTTCAATCATTTTAGCAAAACAAACTCCTTCAGACCTTGCTCACTGTTACTCTTTCCCTTCACCCCCCACACACAAGTCTTCTGAGAAGTTTAGAATGAATCTAAAAGATGGAACTACCTGCTCTTGTTAGCATCAGTCTATACCTACAAGGTCAGGGTTCTTGTGGTTTGGTCAGGCTGGTCTCCCTCATCCTCTTTCCCTTAGAATAATCTCTTTCCCACAAGACACTTTAGCCCAGTTGCAAATATACCCTATGAGTATAAGTCATGTCCAGACATAGCTGAATATCATGAACACTATACATCTAACTATGCTTTCTGCTCTTTTTTCAAAACTCAAGACAGTCTTCTTAGTGTCAAGTGGAAGTGCAGTTACATAACGAAGCTATCATGTCATTCATGTGGCGACTCCTATATTCTTTAAAATAATAGTTATTGCTTAACTAGGTAAACAGTTTCTCTCAACCATTCTTTACAACCTCTTTGAACAAAAGGAGTAGAGAGCTCTTTCAATTTACTGAAGAGCCACTGGGATGGCTTTGATGTACTATAGATTATCGCTAATGAAACAAGGAGCCATGATGCAGTGTTTAAAGGGCTTTCAGATGTGGGTACAATTCCAACAGTGAACAAAGCTACCTTAGTGATCCCTTTGTGGAAAACTGAGGGGTCCTCAGCTTACCTGCAAGAATCAGCATGTACACAATTCAGTATGCATCTTCACTTCACATGTGTAACTTTCGGTTGTAGCTACCATACCATTTTTTTTTTTTCAGCCACTAGAAATGTAGACTTGTATATGTAATAAAAACAGATGGAGCTTGAATCTCTAACTTACATTTTAACAAAAGCTCTTTTGGAAATGTTTCTTGTGTGCACTTTTATTGCTTAAAACACAGCACCATTTTAGCTGGTTCTGATGAATAATTTAAGAATTACTGTCCTACTCTAAGACAGCATTTCAAAGTACATATGTTAATCATATACTTGATTAAACATTTCCTTGCCTTTTTCTTCAGAATGCCAATTGGTTTTTGAGTGGATAATTGTTGCAGTGAGAGCAGTGACGTTGGAAACAACTATTGTCTGTTTAATTACTTAAAACACCACCATGAAAAAAAATACCTGTGATTTGCTTCCTCGGAGCAAAAGTGTAAGTACCTTTTGTTTTCATTTCCTTTCTAAAAATGTGTACATTTAACTTTTTACTGTTTTCTTTTGGTTTGAATACTGTGCTTTCATGATCAGGCTTGTGAGAAATCCTTAGTTAGCTTTCAGTTCTCTGACTGCACACAGCTTATTAACAAATGAAGACTTGTGTCTCTGTGGCCTGGTTGACATTTGATGGGAATTCTCTTTCAGCCAGTTTATATGCCTTACTGTTCATTTCCATATGCCTACTGGCATGATATTGGACACCTGTATTTTTGGATGCATGCAGAAAACACATTATTTAAAGTTGAAATGTCTTGAATATCAAACTTTCAGGGCAGTTCCAAAAGAATGAATTATACTTCCATCACTGAGCACTTCAATCAATCAGGTTCTGCAAATTCGTGTATGTAACGAGTAATATGAATAGTTGATCAGTGGGTCATCACTTCTATGAGTGTTCTACCCTGGCGTATGTCTCTAATTATTCTCCTCCTTTAAATTTATTGATTTATTTGTTTGTTTATTTATTTATTTTGAGCTAAAATCTTCAGGGCTCTGATAGAGCTTAAGTCTTTTTTCCACTCACTCAGTGCTCTTAAGATACCAGATTAGTGATAATTTTTAGATTCTGTTAAATTATGAAAGAAAGCATAAGCAAATAGAGCAACTCAAAGCTACACAAGGCAAGGATGAAAGTAGACTTCATTTCCATCAGGCGAGCTCTTTGTTCATTCACCCAAGGGGGAAAAAAGGCATCCAAACAGATGTAGTTGTGACGTAGGAACATTCATTTGAAGCCATCAGTAAAACCATGAATGCAAACACATTTCTCTAGTATGGGAATGCTTTGTGTTACAACAAGTGGTTCTATGGTGATGGCCCAAGGCCATCTTCAATTCTTTCTATAGAATTAATTACCATCCAGCTTTTAAGGGTGAACTATGCTAGAGTAATGGAGAGGGAAATGTAGTGCACGATAGAGTTGTTTTTTGTTTTGTTGTTTGTTTGATTAAAGTATAGTCGATTTACAATGCTGTGCCAATTTCTGGAAATAGAGGTTTTTTGGTTTTTTTGTTTTTGTTTTTTTAAATGAAGACATACCCAGAAGTGTGCCAGTTCTTGAACTGAATATTGACTATACAGCCAAGGAAATTCAACAAACTCTGAGGGAATGTCCAAATTCATTTATTTTACTTGTTGGTGTTTAGTTGTATGGATTATTATGTAAAATAAAGGGCCATGGCATGGAGCCTGGAATTCCTTCTGTCATCATACAGTTGCTCATTGTAATAGGAGTTGACCTGCGTACAAATTACCAAACTGCAAACACATATTTCTGTTACTGAGTTTTAACTGTAAGTTAAATTTGAAAGTAAACCGTTCACACAATACTTCCTTCTTTTACTAAATTTCAGAGACATGTGATATGAAAAAATGTATAAAGGCAAAAGGGACACTGTTTTGGATAATTTAGAATATGTTATTAAAAAAAAGAATATGCTATTAAACATTTCCCTGTTCTTGGAGAAAAACATTGTAAAAGCAAATGATTAACTGAACCATTGCTTGAAGGATGCTAGGAGATTTCCTGTTTATATTTGCTTATTACGAAAATTTTCATCTTTGGTGGAAAGGCTCATGCTTCCCGGATTAAGAGAACCTGAATTGCCTGCATCTGTCCAAATGTAAACAGAAGAGCTCTCATTTCACTGCTTCTTAGCTTTGTGAAAATCCACTGGCATAAAGAAAGTACATCTACTTAATTAAATGATGCTAAGCAGGAGAGTACTGTTTATCAAAGAAAAGAGCCAGACTTTTTTGTCTAGTGAGAAGTTATCACTTTAGAATTTTAAAAGTTTGTTTTGTTTTGCACTGGTTTAAGAATGTCAACCTTGCCCTTTAAGTCTTTGCTGTAACAGAGTCCAAAATTGTATACTTAGAAGTAGACATTTCCTGTTTTTGATGAGGAAGGTTGAAATAATTAATTTGACATAGAAGCCGAGAATTGTTTCCTTTGGCGCTGACATTTGAAAATCTGAAAAAAATGTTCTAAATATTAAAATGGCCCCTGTTCCTCCCTACATGTCTCTGTATATTTTGTATCTGTCATTGTGAAAGCTTAAGGCACACAAAAGAGGAGGGGGAAAAAAAGATAACTTACAGAATGGGAGAAAATAGTTTCAAATGATGCAACTGACAAGGGCTTAATCTCTAAATTATACAAGCAACTTATACAACTCAACAGCAGAAAAGCCAACAACCCAATTGAGAAATGGGCAAAATATCTGAATAGACATTTCTCCAAGGAAGATATACAGATGGACAATAAGCACATGAAAAAGTGCTCAACATCCCTGATTATTAGAGGAATGCAAATCAAAACTACCATGAGATACCAGTCAGAATGGCCATCATTAATAAGTCCACAAATAACAAATGCTGGAGGGGGTGTGGAAAAAAGGGTACTCTCCTGCACTGTTGGTGGAAATGTAAGCTGGTACAACCACTATAGGGAACAGTATGGAGATACCTTAGAAATCTATACATAGAACTATCATATGACCCAGCAACCCTACTCTTGGGAATATATTCAGACAAAACTTTCCTTAAAAAGACACATGCACCTGCATGTTCATTACAGCACTATTCACAATAGCCAAGACATGGAAACAACCCAAATGTCATCGACAGATGGTTGGATTAAGAAGCAGTGGTATATATACACAATGGAATACTACTCAGCCATAAAAAAGAACAAAACAATGCCATTTGCAGCAACATGGATAGAACTAGAGACTCTCATTCTGAGTGAAGTAAGTCAGAAAGAGAAAGACAAATACCATATGATATCACTTATATCTAATATACAGCACAAATGAACCTTTCCACAGAAAAGAAAACTATGGACTTGGAGAATAGACTTGTGGTTGCTGAGGGAAAGGGGGAGGGAGTAGGATGGATTGGGAGCTTGGGGTTAATAGATGCAAACTATTGCTTTTGGAATGGATTAGCAATGGGATCCTGCTGTGTAGCGCTGAGAACCATGTCTAGTCACTTATGGTGGAGCATGATTATGGGATAAAAAAGAATGTACACATGTATGTGTAACTGGGCCACCACACTGTACAGTAGAAAAAAATTGTATAGGGAAATAACAATTAAAAAAATTTAAAAATATACCGTCTTTGGACAGTTACCTCATTTATTCTTGAACATTTAAACCAGTGTTCGTGTATTTCTCAACTTGAGACCTGGTGCAGTGTGCCTTTTAATGATGAATGCTTTGAATTCTTCTTCCTTTTCTGGAAGGGATTCATGAAAAATTTTAAGAATAAGAATATAAACAAGCCACTTTTTCCTTAAAGTGACATTTTTCTAGTTTTGAAGGATAATTTGTAGTTGCAGTGGGTAAAAGGGAGGAACAGAGCATATGGACAATGCAAAACTGAGGCATGGTCCCAGCGGCTATGACCCTTATGGTCTACTGTGGGAGACAAACAGTAAGCAAAGACTCACACAAAGAAGCGTGATTTAACAATTCCCCAATGTATCTCCTGCCTTAGGGCAAGTATCTTTCTACGTGTCCTTGTATGTAATGGCCTCTAGTCTTCTCCATCCTAGAACTTAAACTGAGGACAGGAGCTCTGCCACCATCATATCCTCATAGTGCTTTCCATGAAGGAGATTATTAATTACATGTTAAAGGAATGAGTGAATGAATGAACTGTGATACCTGCTGAGAGAAGCTTCTGAGGACCATGACGGTAAGTCATACAGACTTCATCTAGTCAGGGAGGTCAGACAAGGCTTTCCTGAGGAAAGATGATTGAGAACTGTGATCTGAGGATGAGTTAGCCTAAAGAGGAAAAGTGGGAGTGGAGGGCCTTCCAGGAGAAGTTAACATCATGTGCAATGGCTCTGTGGTAATAGGGAAAGTGGTGGCTTCAAGGTCATGACAGAGGCTCAAATAACTAACCCAGTGGTGACAATGGTGGGGTGACAGAGAAAAATGAACATGTTTAAGAGATATTCAGGAAGAAAAAAATGATAGGGCTTTTGGTAAGGTGTTGGATTTGGGATCCAGGGGAAATAAAACAATGGCATGTGCCAGGTGGGTTTCTATTAACTTAGCAGGCTGGATGTGTTTCCTCCACTGAGATGGCAACAGGGGATTAACACCAAGGTGGGAATGGGGGCTGGTCAGAACCTGAGTCTAAGGCTATTGAAATTGGCTGTTTTAAGAAACAGTAGAGTCTGGAGAGTTTTAATTAATCTATACAATAAGCAGATTGGGAAATTTGAATTATCAAATTTATACCCCAGACTGTTGATTAAATATAGGAAATGGACATTATATTGAAATTTTCTAAAAACCCTGCAAGTTTGACCCTAAGCTATCATCACCAGATCTACAAGTTGCATTTATCTATGTAAAATTCTTATATGTAGGGGCTCAAGATGTTAAACAGGGGAAATATAGGACACATTTCTAATTTAGTTTTTCATTTACTGGAAAGGAAGACTATCCATTCCTGCCAAATGTTATGTGGAGAGAAGAGCTTAAAAATAGTAGCTTAAAATGTGTTTTCTTATTTCATCATGTACAAGCAAAACCTATACTAGTTGACAATAAGTATAGATGTATAGAAACTTCCATACATAAGTATATATAAGTGTATAAGATGTATAGAAACTTCCATACATCAGTTCATAAAATCAGGTTTTTTTCCCACTGTTTTTGATGCTATAATGTGGTTAATTTTGGTACATACTTTATATGTATTTTGAATCTAAATCAAGTAAAATATATATAACTTTAAAAAGTTTTTTATTGTTTTTTAAAAAATTAATTCAAAGTCAAAACTATATTAATTTAGGTGTTCCCATCGTGGCTCAGCAGTTAACAAACCCAACTAGCATGCATGAGGACAGTGATTTGATCCCTGGTTTCACTCAGTGGGTTAAGGATCTGGCATTGCCGTGAGTTGTGTAGGTTGCAGACGAGGCCCAGATCCCGAGTTGCTGTGGCTCTGGCGTAGGCTGGTGGCTATAGCCCTGATTCAGTCCTTATCCTGGGAACCTCCATGTGCTGTGGGTGTGGCCCTGTAAGAGGAAAAAAAAAAAAAACTATGTTAATTTAAAGTAAACCAAAGTGTTTAATAAATGGGCCTCCATGAAAGTATCTTAAAACCAATTCTTTATCATATATTAAAATATGAAATATTTAACATTTTGCCATTGTGGTTCACAAATGCATATATGACAGTTGAAAAAAATCCACAAATTTAAAAAGAAAGCTACTTTAAAATATACTGCACATCAGTTAAAAACTCCAGAAAGCAAATAATTTAAGCTTTACCTTCCTGTCTGACATAATTGTTCCAATTGTCTATATTATTTGTTTTTAGGTACGTGGCATCAATATTTACCTCTCATAAAACTGGTTTCACTGAATTTTACAGGGCTTATAAAGTTTATAGTTTCTGAGATATAACTTCTTATAGTTGGAAAGGAACTTAAAGATCTTCTGACTCAACCCTTTTATTTACTTATAAAGAAATTGAGATTGAAGCCTAGGGAGATAAAATGACTGCCTGAGAGGTGGCTGGTTTAGCTGAAAAAATCTGGACTTTAATATCATACAGAACTGGGTTCCAAATCTGGCTCTTTCAACCTTCCAGCTGTGGGACATTTGACAATTTACTGACCTCTGTATTCTAAAGGGTGATGTGGAAATGATATCAGCACACAATTCTTGGTGCATGAAAGGTATCTAATGAGCTGTATCTTGAGTGTTGCCCTAGACACCGCAGTTTATTGTTAAGTGAGACAGATTCCCTGTGTTCTTTCCTCTCTCTGATTCCTAAAATGTAGTCAAAGTTGGGATAAAAAAAATAATAATTTCTTACCCCCTTTAATCTCTTTCAAGTGTCTAAAAATACCATTGTTGAAAAAAACCATATTTTTCAGATTAAGTCCCATAAAAATCTTTGCATTAAAGAAAAAAAATGAAAAAGTCATAAAAAATAAGTAATCACTTCTTTAAAAACTCTGGATTTTCTTTAAAAACTCTGGATTTTCTGATTTAATAATTAAAAAGTCTCAGCGAGAAGGAAAGGAAAAAAACCTTGACCTAGTAGAGAATCTTTTTTTTTGAAATATTAATTTACAACAGGAAATGTTACCAGCAGAAGATTCACTGATAAGTTTTGTGGTGTGAAGGCCTTTCTGCTTTTTAAAGTTTTCAAACCACCTCTTATTGGACTGGCATTTTGTTTTTACAGGTGTAATTAAAATTCTTAATGGAGTTTCATACCTCTTGGGGTGTTTAAGACTACATTTGTTTTTTCCGGGTGTTGGTTCTTTGCCCATATGCCAGAAGGGCAGAACTCAGATTTTTCTCTGTGCTAACTCTAGGAAGTGTCTTTGTCATCTGTGGAAACTGGGGGCAATTCTACTCTTCTGACTTTTGCTTTAATGGGACTGAACAAGGGACATTTGCACAACAATTATAGAATTTTAAATTCTATATAAAACTATCCTGTCTCAAACCTCATATTGGAAAAATGAGGATTAGTGAGTTATTACTCTACTGTAAGCTTCATATTTGGAAATCCCATGTACAAAGGACACTTTGTGTACTATTCTGACTCATAATGGATCAACAAATTTCTCTATTTAAAACTTGCCAATGGGACCTAATCAAATGGACAAGCTTTTGCACAGCAAAGGAAACCAAAAAGAAAATAAAAAGCAACTTACGGAATGGGAGAAAATAGTTTCAAATGATGTAACTGACAAAGGCCTGATCTCTAAAATATACAAACAACTTACACAGCTCAACAGCAAAAAAGCCAACAACCCAACTGAAAAATGGGCAAAATATCCGAATAGACATTTCTCCAAGGAAGATATACAGATGGCCAATAAGCACTTGAAACAATGCTCAGCGTCCCTGATTATTAGAGAAATGCAAATCAAAATTACTATGAGATACCACCTCACACCAGTCAGAATGGCCATCATTCGTAAGTCCACAAATAACAAATGCTGGAGTGAGTGTGGGAAAAGGGAAGCCTGCGCTGTTGGTGGGAATGTAAGCTGGTACAGCCACTATGGAGAAGAGTATAGAGGTATCTTAGAAATCTATACATAGAACTACCATATGACACAGCAATCCACTCTTGGGCATATTTCCAGACAAAACTCTACTTAAAAAAGACACATGCACCTGCATGTTCATTGCAGCACTATTCACAATAGCCAAGACATGGAATCAACCCGAATGTCCACTGATAGATGATTGGATCAGGAAGAAGTGGTATGTATACACAATGGAATACTACTCAGCCATAAAAAAGAATAAAATAATGCCATTTGCAGCAACATGGATGAAACTAGAGACTCTCATTCTGAGTGAAGTAAGTCAGAAAGACAGATGCCATATGATATCACATATCTGGAATCTAATATATGGCACAAAGGAACCTTTCCACAGAAAAGAAAACTATGGACTTGGAGAATAGACTTGTGATTGTCAAGGGGGAAGGGGAGGGAGTGGGAGGGACTGGAAGCTTGGGGTAAATAGATGCAGAATGTTGCCTTTGGGATGGATTAGCAATGGGATCCTGCTGTGTAGCACTGGGAACTCTGTCTAGTCACTTACGATGGAACACGTAATGTGAGAAAAAAGAATGTGTACGTGTATGTATAACTGGGTCACCATGCTGTGCGGTAGAAAAAAATACATATATAAAAAAATAAATAAAAAAGTCAAACTTGCCTTTTGGGGAGTTACCATCATGGTTCGTCGGGAAGGAATCTGACTAGCATCTATGAGGATGTGGATTAATCCCTGGCCTTACTCAGTAGATTAAGGATCCAGTGTTGCTGTGTGAGCCGTGATATAGGTCACAGATGCAGCTCGGATCCTGCGTTGCTGTGGCTATGGTGTAGGCAGTGGCCACAGCTCCAATTCGACCCCTAGCCTGGGAACCTCTACATGCTGTGGGCACAGCCCTAAAAAGGCAAAAGACACACACACAAAACCAAACCAAACCAAATCAAAACAACTTGCCTTCTACCTCAAATATGTTTTCAAAAAGTCACTTAATTTAATAGAGAGCAGAATTTAGTTGACAACATTTGGGATTTTTTTCTTCCTTCTAACTGCCTAGCATAGATAATATAACACAGATAATATTCTATATGAACTATCCCGTCTCTTTAGGACAGAAAGAGACAAGGTAGTTCATACAGAATATCTTTCTAAGGCTGTTAGAAAACTTTATGAAAAAGCGCTTATAGCAACAACTCTGCTTACAATTAAATAGTTTAATTTGCTACAGTGGTCAAGCCCTTTAGTGAGCTAACTTAATTGCCTCTTTTTAATCCATTGGTTCCAAAAGGAAAGGAGCCATTTACAGTGACTCCAGCATAACATCTGTAACTCAAGTTTTCCTTGACATGTCTCCATTGAAATATTGATATAGTATGACTTTTTGGAGGTTAAGATTTTAACTCTAGCATCTTGTACTTCCTTGGAAAATAATTTAAAAATAGTAGATTTACTATTCTTTGTATAAAGAATAATAATCATGATGTCCCAACATTAGATTCTGGCATTTTTCAATATGGATGTACTTTCACTGATCTAATTTTTTATTGTCTACCTGCTATAAGAGAGCTGATGTAATAAAGTATAGCAATCTCCAATGTGGGCGTTAAAAAGAAAATATTAGGAATTCTATTTATATTTACTTTTTAATGTCGTCTGTTTTCAAGATCAGTATACTTTAGAGACTATTGGTGCAGTGAAAAGAGAATAATTATTGAATTCGGAGCTGTGGAATCAATCCCCAGATTCTCTAGTGCTTATAGATCTTACTGTTAGTAAATTACTTTTTTTTTTTTTTAGCCTTAATGTCTTTATCTGTGAAATAGAAAAGTATCACAATGAAGATGATAACCTCTATAATATAATAGATGCTTGATATACTACCTCTGTCTTAAGGTTTGCAGGTGCCTTTTTTTGTAGCTACAGAGTAGAGTGATAGTATCTGGTCCAGAAGTAGATCAAATGGAAATGCCTGGAAATGAAGTAAGTGCCTCTCACAAGAGGGGTTCAAGTATAGCTACCAAGACCATTTAGTCGAAATCTATGTCATTTAAAAGATTCATGTATAGGATAGGCAATCAAACTAGGTGAGAGTTCTGTTTCCTATCAGTTATGAGTTTCTATGATTCTAGGTAATATTGTACCCATTCATAAATTAAAATGAAAATCAGTTCCCAAATAAATATAAAATCAAAACCTGGGGGCACAAGAGTATATTGTCAGTTCAGGCTGCCTTAAAAAAAAAATACTCCACACTAAATGGCTTAAATAAGAGAATTTTATTTTCTCATAGTTCCGGAGGCTGAAGTCCAAGATCAAGGTGCTGGCTGATTTGGTTCCCGGTGAAAGCTCTCTTGCTGGTCTTCTCATGGTGTCCTCATGTAGCAGAAAGAGAGAGCAAGCTCTCTGGTGTCTTTTCTTTTAAGGACACTAATCCCATCAATAAGGATCCCACCTCATGACCTTATCTAACCCTTATTACCTTACAAAGGCCACACCTCTGCTATCACCACTTTGAGGGTTAGGATTTCAGTATATGGACTTGGGAGGATGCAAGAATTTAGTCTGTAACAGCAAGTTTGATCTTTTTAAGGTTTGATTTTAATAAGTCACTGTGATATTTATGCCCAAAAGTTAGTGACCAATATTCTAGGTCCACATATTCTTTCAGTTGGACAAGATTGAACATGATTCAGTTAACATGTTTCTCTTCATTTCTACTTTTCTAGATTTTATATTAAGGGAAGCCAGTGATGATTTTTGATGTTCTAATCAGCTCTTCCCAGACCTAGGGGCTAATTTTAATTTTACTCAAATTTTTTTTCCTCCCTTCACTATCCTTATCTTGCTTACTTTTTGTTCTTAACATCCAATTCAACAACGTTAAGTCTCCAAAATAGTCCTGTCGGTGCATTTACCAGTTGAGCTAACTTCTCAGAGATTTGTAAATGTCAGACCTGATTATCTGAGCTTTTATGCTAACTAGCAGTGGCAAGTCAAGGTACAGACAAGGGAGAGGCACATAAAAAAGACTACAGAGATAATATATTTTACTTTATTTTTATTTTTTTGTGTTTATTAGCGTATTTAAAAATTTTTTTATGTTTAATTTAAAAATTAACCTTGTTGTAGTATAATTGACTTACAATGTTGTGTTAGTTTTAGGTGTGCAGCAAAGTGAATCAATTACACATATACATACATCCATTCTTTCCAGATTCTTTCCCCATATAGGTTGTTACAGAGTGTTGAGTAGATTTCCCTGTACTACATAGTACCCATCTATTTTATATATAGGAGTGTGTATATGTTAATCCCAACCTCCCAATTTATCTTTCCCCTACTTTTCCCCTTTGGTAACCATATGTTTGATTTTGAATTATTTCTGTTTTATAAATAATTTATATCATTTTTATTAAATTCCACAAGTAAGGGATAGCATATGATATTTGTCTTTCTCTATTTGACTTAATATTAATAGTGATAGTAAGTTTTAAATTCAAGAGTTATTTCCAAAAAAATTTAAGTAACTTTCCTTATACTATCTCTGTTGATATTCTCTGAACTAGTGATTTTTATAAATCTTCTCATCTAGAGAATGAACTGGATCATTTTCTTCCTCCCACTTTGGAGAGTTTCACAAGATATTCTGCTCAATTAGATTTGTTGGTTTCTTGATGAAATTGCCCTCTGTTTGACTTAGGATTCTTTTGGATGCTCTACACTTGGATAAAATTGTGACTCACCAGATGTCTTTTAATTGATGTTCCCTGTTCTTTTTTGTTCAAATTGTTGTTTAGTGCTTATTCAAAACTGGAAGCAAATCCTGGGATGTTTGGAGGGCACAGAGCTTCTGGAAAATAGTTAGCATTCTGAATTTAAAGCCCTTCTGAATGGGTTTCCAGTTTTCAGTTTATGATCCAGGAGCCCACCTGGCATGAAATATGCCCACCAGGCTTTTTAGAATCACCCCTTTTCACAAAAGACAGCATATGTTGTCCAAAATTTGTAAACCAAGTTTTTCATCTTTATCTTAAATTTTTTTTTTCCCGATATGTTTTACACTGCTGAACTTTGGGAAGGAATTGCTCCTTTAATGGCCCAGACTGAGGCATTGATGCCATTTCATTCCATTGGTACCTAACTGGAGAGGGGAGGTGAAAAAGAAATTTGGAAAGGATGATACATTTTGTTATAGTACTTCAGTGATATCTGGATTTATTTTTCCTCACAATTACTCTGCAAGACTGATTATTTGGGGGATTTAATGGTTAAAGTAAAAATAATGAATCTCTTTCCAGACTGGCCTCCTTTCTCTGATATATCCATATATGGTTTAAGGTGTGAGACTGACAGAGTTGTCACAGCTTAGAATCCTATTGAGTTTGAGTATGTGGAAACTGGATTTTTCCCCCTTGGTCTTCTGTTAAGTCCAGAGAAGGTCAGAGGAAATACTATTAGGTAAAGATGCTTTGAAAAGTGTCAAGTACAAAGCAAAACCAAAATAATCTTTTAAAAAATTTATTTATTTTTTTATTTTTTATGGCCACACCTGTGGCATGTGGAAGTTCCCAGGTTAGGAGTCAAATCAAAGTCATAGCTGCCAGCCTACCCATAGCCCTAGCAACACCAGATCCTTAATCCAGTGAGTAAGGCAAGGAATCGAACCTTCATTCTCATGGGCACCATTCTTGACCTGCTGAGACACAGTAGGAACTCGAAAATAATATTCTTGCTTCTTTCTTTATTAACAATGCTTGTGCTCTTTCTTTATAAAATTAAAAAAAAAATGTTTACTGAATGGCTACTGTGTGTTGGGAACCTAGGCTGTGGGTATCCAATGGTGAGTAAGATAAGTATGGTCTCTACTCTTATAGAGCATATTTGACAACTAAATGTGTAAATTTTATAATTTTCTTTTCATTATTTCATTCTCCCACCCTACCCCGATGGTCTAATCCTGTCCCACTTTAATCTTTAATTTTCCCCAAGGACTCTGAAGTCTCTTCCCTTTTATACCTCTGTGTACTCATTCTTCATTGCATTGTGGGTATCCTGTTTGGCAGGATATTTTAAGCTGGGAATAATGTGCTATGATTGTCAATTACATTCATTGTTGAAGAAACACAGATTATTTTAGAGTGGTTAAAACAATTTTTCTCAGATAATCAACAATAGCGCAAGAATAGCCAAAGATAAATGAATGCAAGTACGGAGGAAAGGTCTGAAAGAATAGGAGCTGATCAGCCACCATTTCCTCTGAAATCAATCACATGGCAATTTTAGTGGCCAAAGTTAATCATTACACTGTTGCCTTTGAAACTCCTCCCCCCCTTTTTTTTTCTGATATTGTAATGTGTTTGCTATTTCATTTTTAGGCAGTTTTGAGCTGAAGTTGAATTCTGAATGATTATATCCAAGAAATAATTGCATATATTGTACTTTACAATGTAAACACCATAGACACATAAAAATGGAGAGTTTTGTTGAGTTGATGATGCATATTAAAAAATGATTTATAGACAGTATTAATCTATGACAAAATGAAATTATAAAGAAAAGCATAATAATGTGGTAAAGTTTTCTATTAGTAGTATATTGCTCCAGAAAAAAAAAAGTTTACTTGTTAAAGACCACTTAATTTTAACTAAAGCCAATTCTCTATTTTTTAAATGAGTTAGATACTACTTTTTATTATTAAAATGGCCACCGGTAAGCAAGGATTTTGTAGGTTAAAAATGATTTTAGTTAAAATTATGTTTACATGTATGTTTACATGGTTTCCCAAGGTCAGTACTTTCAAAGGCAGCACAGGAATGGTCCATAATATCCTGAATTATAGTCCTGGCTTTGCCACTTTGTATCTATGTCCTAGTGGGGGAAGGAGGGTGAGAAAACTATAAATAATTAGATATTATCAAATGTTCCCAATATTTACTATGATTGTTTCAAGGGTAAAAGGAGAAAACAGTGTTGAAAACACATTGCAAAATAAAAATAATCAAAAAAGCTGGGGTTCCCATTGTGGCGCAGTGGAAATGAATCCAACTAGAAAGTATGAGGTTGTGGGTTTGATCCCTGGCCTCGCTCAGTGGGTTAAGGATCTGGTGTTGCCATGAGCTGTGGTGTGAGTCATAGACATGGTTTGGATCTTGCATTGCTGTGGCTGTGGTGTAGGCTGGCAGCTGTAGCTCTGATTAGACACCTAGCCTGGGAACCTCCATATGCTGTGGGTGCAGCCCTTAAAAGCAAAAAACAAAACAAAACAAAAAAACAAACCAAACCAACAACAACAACAAAAAAGCCAAACTAACGAAAAAGCACCCCAAAATAATGTGTGTGTTATTTATCACAGTCTTCTGTACCAACCAATTTAGGTCTTAGGCTTCTTTAAAAAATAGAATTGATCCATCAGTAGACAGGGTAACAAAAAACCGACTTACTTTTACTGTTAGAAAAAAAATCATTCTTGAAGGTCCACATGTTCCCCTAAATTAGGGCTATTAAAAGCTATCATGCCAAGGCCAAGAGCGGTTAATGATTATGTAGTTAGAGCCCCTGACCTTGCTTTCCAGTTTCCTCCATTGCCTAGATTGGTCATACATCATGATAGACATGGAATTTAAGATACAGCTCCATTTATAGCATAAAGACTGGGAATAAAACATTTAGTTTATGACTCTCTTATGGTCATCTGTCCTACCTCCAAATCCTTAACTAGTATGACAGTCTAGACTTCTGTGTTGGCAGTGTTGTTTCTGTGTTAATGATTTGGCCATATTTATAGCTCTGAACATCTTGAATTTAATTCAGTGAACAATAGTTATTAAATCCTCACCAACTATTTGACTGCACTATAGCATTTATACCCCATGGAGCTGCACACCAAATGGTACCCCAGAGGTTCAGAGAGTTAAGCACTCTGCCAATTCACTTACAGGTTGGAATTTAAGCTCTGCAGAGAATCTGGCTCACTGAGCATTAAAAACCAAGTGCATTACAACTACTCAAAGCAAACACCAATACTACAGTGCTACAACAAAAACTATATTTTCCACAAACTCATATGCTGGGGGCCATCCTATAGCAGATTTTTCCTCTACAAATTTCATCAGGTGCTTGTAGGGAAGATTGGGGAGAACAGCAGCTGCTATTGAAACCAGATCCATCTTTCCAGTAGAATTAAAGCATTAACCTGCAGAGGGAAGAACAATAAGAACTTCTGACTTAGGGTACTGGGAAAAATCCATTGGTGAAGAAGGAACAGGAATACAACACAATGGTGGTTGGTAAGAATAGTTACTAGGACCAGCACTATATCTGGAAGAGAACCAGAAGCACTTGGGCCTGTCACATCCCAGATCACCATGGACATAGGGCCTACCTAAGACTGAGGCTTAATCAGAACATCAAGGAACACCCTCCCTGACCTTCTACCAACATCCTAACAAGCACTGACAAAAAATAAGAGTGGAATATGGTCTCAAGAGCTTCAAAAGGCAGATTCTTTGGGGGCCCAGCACAAAGGAAAGACCCCAAACTAAGGGTGGAACAGATATTAAGAAAATAACTACTTGGAAGCTATTATACCACCTAAGGCCATGTCATTACCAGAGAAACTTGATGCCTGTGTTGCATTGTGGTTAATCATAACAACAAATACCCTCAAATCCAGTTCTGTTCCTGACTAGATTAATTCAAATTTGTATGCTAAGGCCTCACAGAAAGAAAACTGCTCATCTTTAAGCATAAAAATGTATTTATCTCATATCCACTGTCCTACCCAAGATATCCAGCTTTCAGCAAAAAATTATTAGGCAAATGGAAAGACAAGAGAAAATACTCCAAAGAGACAAGGGAATATATACAGAAGTATCCAGATATGGCACAAATGTTCAAATTATTAGACTAGGAATTTAAAGTAACTATGATTATTATGTTAAAACCTTTAATGAAAACAATTGACAACATGTGAGGTCAAAAGGAGCTTTAAGCAGAGGCTGAAACTATGAAAAATAATCAAATGAAATGCTAGAAATAAAAAACATAGTAACAAAAATGAAGTATGTCTTTGGGATTATTAGCAGACTTGACACAGCTAAGGACAGAATCAGTGAATTGAAGATAAGTCAGTAGAAATTATCCAAAATAGAATACAAAAAGGGAAGAACACTAGAAAAAATGAGAACATAACAGATCTTTCAAGAGCTATATAGTAAAATAAAAATGGTCTAGCATTTGTATAATTGAAATCACAGAAGGAGAAGAAAGAGAAGAAAGAGAAATCGAGGCAGAAAAAATGTTTGAAGAAATAATGACTGAAAATTTTTCCAAATTAATGACAAACACCAAATAAGAGGTTTGAAAGCTCAGAGTACACCAAGGAAGATATCTACCAAAATACACACACACACACACACACACACAGATAAGCATATCATATTCAAATTGCTAAAATCCAGAAACAAAGAGAACATCCTAAAGGCAGTCAGAGAAAAACAAAAAACAAAATGACGTATAGAGGAACAAGAATAAGAATTACAGTAGGCTTATCCTCAGAAACTATGAAAGCAGGAAGACACAGGAATAGCATCATGAAAATACTGAAATCAATGAACTGTTAACCTAGAATTCTATACCCAGTATGAATATATTTAAAATATGAAGTGAAAATACTTTATCAGAGTGAACTGTTCCTGCTTCATATCCTCTCTTCTGTCCCCTCCCTGCAAATAACATGCCCAAATACTCTCCTGTTTTTTGATGTCTTTCTTCAAGTCTAAGAGGATGAAGATCTTCCTCTTCAAGACCAACACTTACACTTTCTCAGATGACTTAAATCAGTTACTCATTCTCTCCTACATTTTCTATTGCAATTTCACTTATCTCTTTTCTATTTAACCTTTTTGCCTCAGTAAATGAGTTTGACCTTAAAGTTGCTTTTGATACTGTTGCCCAAGCATATTTCTTTGGATCGTTCCTTTTCTCTTCTTGATGTTTATTTAAATATTTCCTTTCAGGTCTGTATGCCCCTTAAACTATGCTATTCCCTAAGATTCTGAGGGAATTTTATTGGCCCACAAGGTATTCTAAGATAATCTTACCTCCTTTCCCATCTTTATGTGATACTGTTTAATTATGTCTAAATCTCCATGTCCAACTGAGATTTCTAGTTTTAGTCTCAGAATTTTATTCAATTGCAGGTTGGACGTTCATTATCTACATGATATTTCCCAAACTAGATTCATGCCCTATTCTTTCCCCTTGCTAAACATGCTTCTGCTTGTCTATACTCTATAGTATTTGCTATCCCTGGCATCAACCCAATGGCCTAAGCCAGAGCCCTGGAAACCTTCCTCAACTCCTTGCTCATCATCCCTTCCAACATCTAAACAGGAGACAAATATCATTGAATATATATGTGTGCTACAGCTTTCTGAGCCTTCCTCCTTCTACTTCTACTTCCACTTTCCACTCTACCAAAGACCTGGGGATCACCTTAGTTTTCTTTGGCAAGTTGGCTGTCATTAAAGTGTACCAATGTGGTAAAGACCAGTAAAGTCCTATATGTGTTATGTATGGAAGCTAGTAACATTTGCTACATTATCAATTTCTGTGGCAGATCTTACTTTTTCCTATTAGCAGTGTACTAAATCTCATTTTGAATATATATCTTTTCACAATTGCTTTTGATTAGAATTTAAACTAGCTCTTAAAGGCTAAATTTACTATAGTGTAGAAGCTAATTTTATGTTTCTGTGTGTGTGTCTAATTTCAATTATAGTCATCGTATGTAATTCATTAATTTTTTAAAGAATAATTAAAGGATATTGATATATAAAGCAAAGGATATTTATGCATATATAATTTTGTATATAAGCTGATTGGATGAATGTTAGATTTTTGACTAGAAATCTAGTGGAATTTAGGCCTAAAGTGTGCTAATATGAGTAATAGTAATCATAATAGTAATAATTTATAATTGTAAAATGCAATTGTTTCATATACCATCTCATTTTCTTGGTTTTTTTTTTTTTCTCACAGAAACTTAGAGGTAGGATATACAGTTACACTTATCCTCATTTTATAGAGATTCAACATGCGCCTTAGTCAGGTTAAGTGAGTTAGTATGCCTACAGAGCTAGTAATGGTGAGTGCTGGGTCTACATCCAGGTATTCTGATTCCAAATTTCTAACTTTGGTTGCTATACCACTGAACCTCACATATGTAACTGTGTGGCCATAGGTATCCCTCATGTGCTAATGCATTTTTACACCATGTGTCTACTAAGAATTCATTGTAGTATACCAGTTAGATTGTGCATTTAGAGATGTATACATACAGTTGGACAATGATATTTTATTGTAAACTCTAGATGTTTTTGCCTTTTGTAGTGTGACAAAAAATGGAGCAGACTTGTGTTTAGGGAGACATTTTGTTATAAATGGAGGTCCCCAGGCTGTTTAGAAAGAGAAGTTACATCCTAGGGAAGGTATACTCTTTTGCATAATAAAGTACTAGAACTTTTTAACGTGCCCCTGGCTTTTCAAGGGAGATACAGTTTGGAGAATGGCAGTATTCTGGAGGACTCTGGAAAGTGAAAAGATGGGAGAAAGAGGCATATGGGAGCAGGTGGGGGCTTACCATCGGTCCCCACAGCAGAGAAGGGCCTGGTTAAAGCCACTTTAGGAGTGCTGAGTAGATGGTTCTAAAAGTTATGTTTGTTTGCCTTGTTTATTTTTCTTTTTTCTCTAACCTTTCTTCAAACCTGTAATTACAACAACATTGTAACAATTTTGCCCCAGGGTGTGAGGAGGAGGAAGGCTATATATACACTTGAGACAAAAGAAGAAAGGAAGTCGGTGGGAGAGAGGTGATGGTACATTGACTGGGACAACTTTTCCAAGGGAGCTGTGACAGATATTACCTAGGTCCATAAGAGAAGTTTCTCTCTCTTGGGTATTCTCAGACTTGCTGGGAAGGGCTCTGAATGTCACATGGTTATCTGGCCAGAGGGCTATGTTAATTTTGTCCACAGAATTTTTTTGTTTTGTTTTGTTTTTTTTGTTTTTTGTCTTTTTAGGGCCGCACCTGTGGCATATGGAGGTTCCCAGGCTAGAGGTCCAATAGGAGCTGTGGCTGCCGGCCTACACCACAGCCACAGCAATGCAGGATCCGAGCCATGTCCGCGACCTACACCACAGCTCATGGCAATGCCAGATCCTTAACCCACTGATCAAGGCCAGGGATTGAACCTTCAACCTCATGGTTCCTAGTCGGATTCATTTCCGCTATGCCAAAATGGGAACTCCTGACCAAAGGATTGTAAATACTTGGGGGCGTTCAAATATCTTGTGGATGGACTTAGAGATTATCCTACTGAGTGAAATATAAGTCAGAGAAAGACAAATATCATATATCACTTACATGTGGAATTTAATAAAAATGATACAAGGGAACTTACTTAAAAAAACAGAAATAAACCCACAGTTTGCAAAACAAATCTTAAGGTTACCATAGGTAAAACTGTGTGTGCACGGGGGAGAAGAATTTAGAGGGAGGAAATAACATATATGGACTACAGCATAAAATAGATAATTAATGAGAACCTACTGTATGGCACAGGAAAATTTATTCAATAGTTCGTAATAACCTATATGGGAAAAAAAGAATGGTTATGTTTATATATATGACTGATTCACTTTGTAGGCCTGAAACTAATACAACATTGTAAATCAATTATACTCCAATAAACTTAAATATTTTAAGAAATATATTTTGTGTATCTTTCTGTATGTGTACACACACACATGTATGTGTGTATACTGGTACTGAAATACTTGGCATAGACTATTACTTGAAATTACCTTATAGTTTAATATCTTATAGTGAAAATTTATTAAATAGGGCCAAATACCAACACTTTATATATATTTACTTATTTTACTTAATGCTTGAAATATTCTGATATGAATACTATTTTTATCCCTAATTGATGGACAAACTGAGGTGTAATAAAGAGCTGGTATTTATGCTTAAAATACCTAAAATATAAACATTTGAAATAATAACATAGACTGAGAGGAGAATGCTAAACATTTTATGTAGGTTTTAATAATAAAACTGAATGGGCAAGCTATTTTAAAATCTTAAAGTTATTATATGCATACATCTTGATCAAAAGTAGATAAAGGGATGGGAGATACTGTTATTCAGTTTCATTCTTATAACTGTAAATAGATTGTAAGATGACATTTATGCAAATAGCAATTTCTCTAAGATAATTGGCCATGTGGGCCATATGACCTTTTGAATATGTTTTCCCAAATGCTTCATTTCTAATTAGAACACAGTCTTTCAGAATTGAGTGGATTTGTCTAAGTGGCTAGATAGGTTTTCATCCTTCCTGGAAAAGAGCCTTATAAAGTACATGTGAGTTTTGGAATAGTAAGAGCTTTTATTCAAATCACTCCTTGGATGAGTTAACCCTTTCTTCTACCCCAGGTCAACACAGCCTTCATCAATATCCCTTTTCTGCAGAAGGTATTTCTCTTTAAATATCATGCACAAGAAAATTTAAGGACTCAACTGAATCTACTCAGACATGTAGGGGTTTTTGCTCTTGTTTTTTTTTCTCTAAAAACAATTGCAAAGGAGCAAATAAGTTTTGTGTACATACTCTTGCTTTAACCTTTCCATCCAGCTGATACACATCTCCACAGATGCCCAAGTGTTCAGTACATCTTTGATAGATCCTTTTTTGCAAATTCCAATAGAGTTTAATTTCTGAAGATGACTTTTCTGCATCTAGAAAGAAGCAGTTTATTTCAATAATCATGACCCTGAAATGTATTGCCAGGCACACATTTCGATCCTAAAACTGGAAAATATTTTCATGATTAGAATATTATGCTTTCTGTCTTTCATGGCTTTCTATTTTCACTTGAGCTTTCCTAGTTTTTTCTTCCTCTTTAAAATTAAACCACTCGAACCTTTTATTTTATTATTTCCATTACCAAATACAGAAAAACTGGAGTCGGATAAATGTATTATTCAGAATTGTATAAACAGTTTATTATAATTTAGTAAGAAGTTCTCATCTGTTATTTCATCTATTATATCATTTTGTATCATCTATGTCATCATCCATGTTTCTCTCCAGAGCTTTTCTGAAGCATTTTCATTCTATTATCAACCACTCTTTTCTGTGCATGTGTGTGCAGCGATCTCATTGCAATACAAAAAATTTCACATAATGCTTTTCAATTTACAAAGTGATTTTCACAAACATTACTTTATTTGAGACCCATAACAGCCTGTAAATTAGACTGTGTTGTTATTTTTAAATTGTTTTTTTTATTTTTTTCAGATAATAAAACACTTTTATCAGGAATTGGAAAGGCATTTTCACTGAGGACTTTTAAATCTCTTTCTGTTTACTTTCCCTCCCCCTTTTTTGATTTGTTCCCTTCCACTCTTAATCCTTAAATTATATAGACCAGTGTTCAAAGGCCATCCTATCATTACTAGATGTTACTGAGCTAAAGTTGAGCCTTAGCTGACTCATCAAAATAATCTATATTATAGATTATTATATTATAATATAATTATATTATATATTATAGTTATTTATAATAACTATATCATATGCTTGTTTTGAAAACTAAACAAGATAAGGCATGTTAAAATTCCTAACAGGGACTTCCCATTGTGGCACAGCAGTAATGAACTCCACCAGTATCCATCAGGATATGGGTTTGATCCCTGGCCTTGCTCAGTATGTTAAAGATCCAGTGTTGCCATGAGCTGTGGTTTAGGTTGCAGACTCAACTCAGATCTGGCGGTGTTGTGGCTGTGGTGTAGGCCAGCAGCTGTAGTTCCGATTCAACCCCTGGCCTGGGAACTTCCATGTGCTGTGGGTGTAGCCCTAAAAGAGCAAAAAAAAAAAAGTCGAGCACAACACTACCCCATCCACCCCATCTATAACAGTTGCATAAATAAATACTAGATTTCCTTTCTTCTCACTGTACTTCAACTTTCTTTCTTCTGAAATTTAAAATTTATACAAAGTTTCATCCAGATTAAACTCTGAGGAAAAGTATGATTTAAAAATTCATCAGAAAAGAAAAAAAATGTGAAAGTGAGTTTGTATTTCATACGGGATAGTGCAGACTAAAAATAACTTGCATGTCTACAATTCAAGTGGGAAGAAATTGTGCTAAAATTCAGAGGAATGGAAGTTAGCAAAATAGATTATTTTGTTCTTATTACTGTAGTCTTTCAATGTCTTTGAATCTGTCTTTGCAGTAATAAAGGGGAACAAAGGGATAAATGATATTAAAATAACGGATTTGGATTTAGCACGTTTCTTGCTCATATCTCTCTCAGCATGGGTATGTCTGATCTCATGGGGCTTTAATGAAAACTATATTTTTATTAACTGTCTGATGCGTTAATGAATAAAAAAAAGACGGAGTTAGAAAACTATCCCATTTCTTCATGTCTTTAAACCAACTTTTCTCTTTCTCCATTCTATAGTAGCAATAACATAGACAGACTTGGAAACTAACCCCAGCAAATAATCCCTATGATCTTTGTGAGGGAAAAAGGTTTAGGAGGGTAATTGAATATTTTAGTTAAAAAAAAAATAAGCTAACCCATTGAAGAATTTATTCTAAATATTGTATAAATTATTGGTAAAATTAAATAATAATAAGCAGTGGAGGTTTGCCTTTTGTGTTCTTTAAAGGTAACTGTTCTCTTCCTTTACAGTTTCCTCATTTGGTTATTTTGCTTAGCAAGGCTTTTTCTATTTTAAGATTATGAATAATTTCACTCATATTTTCTCACATTCTTATAGCTTTCTTTTTTCACCTTAACTTGACAAGCAAATTCATTTCTTTTCAGTTGTGTTAGATGCTGAAATGATAGCTATTTGAAAGAATTTTTGAAGATTAATAATCCTCCATAGTGAGCTGTCTTACACATACTCTGGTAGGTTATTTTATGGAAGAGGGAAAGAAGGCATACTCCATAGTAATAACAAAACTAATAGCGAAAGCTATACAGAGTGTACTGAGAGAAGGTAGCATTCCTTTTTTTCTTCTTTTCAATCATTGTGTTGCATGAAGTACAGACGTATTAATAAATAAGTACTAACACATAAATATCCATGTATACATGGATATGGTGGAATGACCTGCCTATTCAGGAGGGGTTCCCAGAAGAATGGGTGGCAAGAAGAGACCCATCATGTCTTGTGACGGAGAGTGGAGCATAAGGGGAGGTTGGTTAGAAAAGAACCAATGGGTAATTTCTAGTGAGATTAGAAAAGACCCAGATGATAGAGTTGGAAAAAGTGAGTCATCAAATACATCCTTCTGTAGATATCAAGCCAAGCAGAAATTGCCCCAACCCCCCAACTAGGATGACACTCTTCTTTATAAGGTTTTGCTTTTAACTTTGGTGAATCTTGGTTAGCTCTTTCGACTTTTTGGTTAGACTTTTTTGGTGGGTGGTTTGGTTCGTCTTTTGAGTTTGACTCTACCCATTCCTGACTTCAGTCACTGCTAATTACCTGGATGTAGGCAGGATGGTTTGTTACCTGAATCTAGAAAATTTAGGTCCCAGGGCTTTGGCCCCAGTGGCACAACCTTCTGGGATATGAATCCTGTGTTCCATCCAGTGACACCTTCAAAATTAGCACCTGGCTTGTGCCCAAATTCTATCCAACAGCATATGTTTTCCTATAATTTCTTAGGAATTCCAGCAGGGTCTAAGTAAGCCAAAACTTCCATCACATCTTTTTTTTTTTTTTTTGGCTTTTTAGGGCCACATATTTGGCATATGGAAGTTCCCAGTCTAGGGGTCAAATTGGAGCTACAGCTGCTGGCCTACACCATAGTCCCAGCAGCACAGGATCTGAGCCCTTCTGTGACCTACACCACAGCTCATGGCAACACTGGATACTTAACCCACTGAGCAGTACTATTCAGTTTTGTTACCACTGAGCCACAATGGGAAGTCCCCATCACATCTTGACTGAGAGTTTCCCATTAACTAAATCATTTTAAGTATGTTTTCATTGTTTCACATTTAGTATTTTGTTCCCTCTATAATTAAGGTGTAAGGAATAACATAGACATTCAGCCATTTTTTTTTCCCCAAACTTGAATCACCTCATTTTGGCACCATTTCCTGGATAATCCATGTTTTCAGTGGAAGTGGAAATGTTTTGATTGGAAGGAGAAGAGGGGGAAAATAACTTTCAGATTTCACAATTTTGCCAAATAAGGGAGTTTCTCGTCAGCCTCCTGAATAATTTCCATTTTTAATCAAAGTTTAAGTGCTAAATAGTGTCTCTAAGTGGTTTCCCCATTACTTATAAATGAAGAATTTCTTTTGAATATTTAGTATTATTCTTTATTTTATGTTCAGTATTATTATTATTTTTAATTTAGCAATACTTTTTTTTTTGCCTTTTCTGGGGCTGCTCCCTCGGCATGTGGAGATTCCCAGGCTAGGAGTCTAATCGGAGCTGTAGCCACCGGCCTACACCAGAGCCACAGCAATGAGGGATCTGAGCCGCCTCTGCAACCTACACCACAGCTCATGGCAATGCTAGACCTTAACCCACTGAGCAAGGCCAGGGATTGAACCCACAACCTCATGGTTCCTAGTTGGATTCGTTAACCACTGCGCCACGATGGGAACTCCTAGGAATACATTTATTACTAACACTAAATAATCCCTAATCTTACTCCTCTCTGACTTATCTCAAGTCTTGGGGAGGAAGTGAGAAAAATACTTTCTCCTTCTAAGTTCCTGCTTATAAAAATCTTCAAAAACATTAAATAAGCTTATAATCTTGCTAACTAAGGGCATAAATAAGCTTACAATCTTCCTACCTAAGGGCATACAGTGTCTTTACATGGTCTCAATATGGTGATTACTTTGTATTTTACCTTTATCCCTTTCCAGAGCATGGCTACAGATGAGGCCTGGGCTTCCCTAAAGTGAGAAGGACAATTATCTGTTCTCAACATCTGCTGAGGACAGATGTTGTGTAAACTGGGATCCCCAATTCTTTGTCCATCTTCTTTTTTGGTCCATAGGATCAGACCCACATGTGCTGCTGCACTTAGGTAAATATAAGGCTGGATTTCCTATTAGAAAGAGCAAAGAATTCCAGAAAAGGCCACTCTAGAATCCAAGTTGCTCAGAGGAAATGAAGGATTTCCAAGCCTGCCCAGTGAGAAAATATGTAAAAGTGGACTCAAGAAATTTCTCAAGAGGTAAAGATATGGAGTAATAAATAGGTAAGACAAGAGTTTTAGAAATAAAAGGAGTGGGGAGAATGACAGAAAGGAGAAAAGTAAATACACTTACATTTTATAAAACCAACCAAAGTTGATGAAACAGTATAACTTGACCAGGATTTAGCCTAGATTTTCAATTAAAAAGAAATGGGTTAAGACACTTTACCTCTTTTTCTTTCTTTCAAAATGAATGACCTTGAATTTCAGTTTGCTAGGTTTTGTGTAGCTGTTATTTGATAACAACACATTGTGTTTTTCCATTTACTTAGATTGTTTAAACAACAGATAACTGAAAACCATCTGTTTGTGTTTCTGTGTTATTTGTTCTCAGGACAGGGACTAGGAAAAAATCATTGAAAATCCTGCTAGGAAAGCATCTCATTAACTTAAGGAGTTATACAAACTCAGTCTGTAGTACCAGGTGAAAAGGATACCAAGTACAGAGCTTTCTGGGAGAAGCAGAAAATTAATTTCTTCCTTTGCCTTTTGAGGTTGGTTGGCATCTTTTTAATTCTCCTGGCACTGTCTCTCATAATGTGTATTTGAATCATCAGAAAAGATGCATCTACTTAAAGTTCATTCCATGAGACTTTAATCCATTTGTCTGAGAAAAGTCGGGAGCCTCCATGCTTAAACAATTCCCTAGGAGATTTGAATGTAGGGAGTCCATGGACCACATCTGGATAAATGTTGCTTCTTAGAATGATAAATCTGTATCACATATTTGGGAGGTAAATTCAGGGCAGGTATTCTGCAGCTCAGCTATTACTACCAAGAACTAAACAACAACAACAACAACTACAGCAACAAAACAATCTCCAGAACAACCCAAATAGCCAAACAAAACAAAGGGCTCAAAGCCAAGCAAAACCCAACAATGGATTTTAAATAGGTCCTGAGAGATATAACAGAATGTGATCAAACTCAGCTACTGAGACTCAAAGAGACCAACTTTAAGTTGCTGGGGAGGAAATAATGGAAAACCTTTCGAAGGATCATAGTTAATTTCAGTTATTGATGCCAAGCCCTGGGCTCTGGAAAGCATTATCAGTGTTACACAGAGTGGTAATCTGCCATATATGGGGCATGCTGAGTAAATCTATTTTGCTGAAGTTCCTTTTGTAATACTGTGTTGTAAGTCATTGGGCATATATTCTAATTTTTTTAACTCAAGGTTCTAACTTAAAAATATTCTCCCTTTCACATTTCCCCAACCTAACTTTCTAAAGGGCATATTACATCTTTTCACTTGTTAAGAGTAGAAGACTGGGAGGATTTACTCATTAGAAAATAATGGTAAATTCAGGAGGCTGGAGAACAAGCCTCTTTCTGTTTCTCAAATAGGACATAGATTCTGCCACTAAAGATGGTTGTGATAGCTGGATGACCAATGGACCTCATTGTGCCTCAGTCTCCTCTATGAATTGGGGGCAGAGTCCTCTCTAATGCTAAGGAGAAGAAGAATGTGCTAAGCACTTTCAGTTGTTCTCTCATGTAAACCTCACTGCAGTCTTTCATCTCTAATGAGGAAGATTGCTATTGTTATTAGAGATAAATTAGAAAGAAGATAGATTTAACAGTACCTGAATTCACTTGCAAGTGGTAGTGCTGATTCTAACCCACATCTTTTCGCTAGCTGGGGTTGGGTCGTGAGATGTCTGATTAGTGATTACTCTGTCCTGTGTTATCTACTAGCACCTGATTTGGATGGAGTGTAGAACTGTGAAGGGGAGGGGAGAAGTAGCTATGTTTCAGTCCTAAGATAGCAAGTTCTTACAGATAAGGACAATTATTGTTGGGCTTTAACTATGGAATCAAGAAAATGGTTGCTATTTGTGCCTTTTACCATTAGGTGGGGCAGTTGAAGAGTGGGAAAATAGCATTTTCAAGTGAAATGATTTATATTCAGCCTTTTTCTCAGTCTGAAACTAAGGGTAAAAGATACCCTCTTTTTAAACTCTAAAAGTGGCCAGACTCTTAGTTTCTTTTCAGATTCTGTTGGTGAGAAGGGGCATATGGGTGATGAAGTTAATGTAATATAATATTCAGATTTTGATTTTAGTATAAAATTTTCACTTAGGATTCAGAAGCCAAAATGGATTTTGAAGTCAACTTATATATTCTACTTTCCCAGAAGAGGAAGTAGAGTGTGTGTTTGGGAGATCAGGATAGCAAATTTCTGAAAGTCCAGGAAGAGGAAAGGAGCCATGACAGTTATTGCAGCCTTCTCAATGCCTATTGATTTCCTTTAGCATCCTGGGTACTTAACTAGTTCCCTTTCCTACTTTCTTTTAGAAAAGTCCATGCCAATTAATTTACCTGACATCTTAATGGATAACTCATTAAGAAAATCTTTTGTACCAGGCACATCATGATGAATTTTGATTGCTAATGCTACCTGGGCTCAGCTTAGAAGTATTTTTATTGACCCACTCATAAATTTGTTTTCATAGAAATTAAAAAAAAAATGACATAGGAACATTTCAAATCAATCCTTTAAAGAAAAGCAACTTTAACTTTCGTTTGCCACTATCCACATTTAGGGTAAAGTATATTCCTGGTTAAAAATATTGTCCATAAGGCTATAATATTGAAGATGGTAGGAAAGAGTAGATTTGGAAATTTACATTTCGTACTTCAAACCAAAGAATCTTTTTGTGCAATGAAGCAATGAAATTTGGTAGTTTAGAAAACAAGGATTAATGAGGAACCCAACTCAATAAATACTTGAATAAATGAATGGTCCAGCTAAAATATTTTCCAACTTTCCACAATATGTGTATAATTTTTGTTAGTATTTTTGTTTGAAATAGCTTAAAGTCCCTGAAACTCACAGAGCTCCCTTTTATCAATTCTAGATTCCCAGCAAATTTTCATGAGGTTTTTAGAGGATTACAAAATAGAGTGACTAAATTTGGTATAAATTGCTAACATTTTAAATGATGCTCATCTGTACAAAGAAATTTGGAAGGCTAGATTTGTATATTGTTTTAATTTTAAGTGGTAATCAAATCACAATCAGATTTTCCTGACAACTTGTTCCTTGATTTCCAAGAAGCCAGTGTGGGAGAGAAATGAAAATCAAGTTTGGGCTGCTTTGTCCAGTTGAGTAATATATGGTACTAGTTAAGTTAACAGTGAAAATATGGAAGTTTATGTTGGGTATGTAATATGTACTAGACTCCCGGCTAAGCTTGTAATTAATTCATGAAATTCTCACAATAACTTTATGAGTTTGGTCCTATTGATTAGCACCATTTTTTTCTTCATAAGGTTGATTCTCAATCTGTCTGATTTTTATATATTCAGAGAAAATATGAATCTAGTGGTCAGGATTAAAGCCAGCTTGTTAAGATTATCTGAGTATACATATATCTGGGTATACAAATAATAATGTATTGCATTATTGTTTACAGGAAAAAGCTAATGGTATTGGGAACAGTGATGTAGATTTAGATGACCCAGTAGTTAGGGATCATCATGCTTTCTGAGAAGAAAGGAAATAAAATCTAGGAAACTTAAGAACTTATATTGATTTTTTTAGTACTACTGTTAGATGTTGGCTCTCTTTTAAAAATCACAATTTAAAAGAGAAAACTCCCTTAAATGGAACAGCAAAGGGAATGAACAGAAAGCTCACAAATAATTTTTGTTTTATTAGAGAAAAGCCGTTCTTAACCACCTGTCTGAAATAACACCTCTTCGGTCTACCTCTTCACCTTCTTTACTTTTTTCCTTGTGGTACTAATCACTATCTGACACACTTTGTGATGTGTGTGTGTGTGTGTGTGTGTGTGTGTTTTAGGGCCATATCCTGTGGCATTTGGAAGTTCCCAGGCTAGGGGTTGAATTGGAGCTGTAGTCGCTGGCCACAACCATAGCCACAGCAATGCTAGATCACAGCCATGTCTGTGAACTACACCAGAGCTCATGGCCCTGCTGGATCCATAACCCACTGAGCTAGGCCAGAGATCAAACCCATGTCCTCACAGCTACTAGTCCATTTGTTACCACTGAGCCACAACGGGGACTCCCTTGTGTTATTTTTATTATCTAAGAATACACATGTAACTTAAGAATTTCTAAGTAAAATTAAATTTTAGCACATCACTGAGACTTTTAGGGGAGTTCCCACTATAGGAGTAAGAAGATCTAAAGTCTAAGAAATATTAGCATACCTTTTTAACCATCAAAGATGTGTTCAGTTTTGGATTCTGGTCAAGGAAGAGAGATGAGTTACTTGGATTTAACAACTGTATATATATTCTCCTTATTTAGGACCACTGAAATTTTTGTTAAATGAGCCTGGACAGAGACTAGTAAAGGATGTTTGAATTTGCTAGACAGACCAGGTAAGAGGCCTCATTAGATGGTGTTAGAAGGCAATAGGGGAGTTCTTGTTGTGGCTCAGGGAAATGAAGCCTACTAGTATCCATGAAGATGTGGGTTCTATCCCTGGCCTCACTCAGTGGGTTAAGGATCTGGTGTTGCCATGCTCTGTGAGGTAGGTCATAGACATGGCTCTGATCTCACATTGCTGTGGCTATGGGATAGGCCAGAGGCTAAAACTTTGATTCAATCCCTAGCCTTGGAACTTCCATATGCTGTACATGCAGTTCTAAAATGCAAAAAGATAAGAAAAAAGAGGGGGGGAGGCAATAGGACCTTCAGGAAATGGTAAGAGTAACCGTGACGATGGTTCTGTCGTGTGGAGGCTCATCTAGGTTCCAGACGCAAAGTTCTTTCTAGCCGCCTTTTCTAGACACTTTTAAGACTGTATCTTTGATTTTTAGATTAATAGGCACTTTTCCAGTTCTGGCTTTGCCCCCAGCATCCTTTCACCTAATTTGACCAACTCGACTACACAGGCTTCTCATTCTCTCATGATCTGTATCATTGACCAGAGGCAGTGAACCTCAGCCAGCACGCTGGGACAGCAGGCCAGAGTACACCCTTTAATAAGAAGGCCTTCCTATCATTTGATTCACTTAATTCAAGATTGAATGAGCTATTGGATTTTGTCCAAAAACGTGCCCTCATTCTTGGGCTGGTTCTCAGACCTTTAGATATGGAAGGCTTTTGAAACTGCTTGATGTTTGGTGTTAAGATAGAGGGAAGATATAATAAGAAAATGCATTCTATCTAAACTTTTGCAGGTATGATCTGCTGTGCTGCAGTTTGTTATAGCAAAGGTATATATGTTGAAAATCACTTCCACACAGCTGAGCACAGTACCTGGCATGTAGTATATACTTGATAAATACCTATTCCACAATATATGCCAAACATAGCTGTGTGCAGATGTTCATCAAAAAACCTCACAAAAGTTTATGTAGCAGAACTATTGATAATAGATAACAACTGAAAATTACCCAGTTGCCCATCAAAAAAGAACCAGTGATTAATCTGTAGTGTATTCACACAATGTAATACGAATCAATCATGAGAATGAATGAATGACAACTACATTAGAAAATATTGATGAATCTCCCAGATATAAGTTTGCCAAACACAAAAGAATGCATACTGTCTGATTCCACTTACATAAAGTGCAAAAATAAGCAGAACTGTATTTTGGCACTAGCCATCAAGATAGTGGTTATCCTTACTGGGGGTGGAGTGAAAGGTAGTGAATTAAAAAGGAGTACATGGGGGGGACTTTCAGGGTGATAATGCCGTTTTTTGATTCGAGTGCTAATTGTATGGGGTATTCTTTGTAAAAGTTTATTGAGCTGTGTGCTTTTGATTTTTGCATTTTTTGGCACATATGTTATTCAATAAAAATTTAAAAGTATTTTTACCATTTTCTTTTAACTCACCAAATTTCGATATTGAATTTACCATGTGATCATATAAACTTATCCCGAGTGTCTCCTGATGTGATCTCATGATGCCATTGGAAGTATTAACTCTTAAATCCTCTGCCTGAAATGTTTATAGTGGAAGAATAGTTTTCATTTGCTGAACCTCTTCATTCACATTGGGTTAAGAATTGTACTCTGGGGAGTTCCCGTCGTGGCGCAGTGGTTAATGAATCTGACAAGGAACCATGAGGTTGTGGGTTCGATCCCTGGCCTTGCTCAGTGGGTTAAGTATCTGGCATTGCCATGAGCTGTGGTATAAGTCGCAGACGTGGCTCAGATCTGGCGTTGCTGTGGCTGTGGCATAGGCTGGCAGCTACAGCTCCAATTCAACCCCTAGCCTGGGAACCTCCATATGCCACGGGAGCAGCGTAAGAAATGGCAAAAAGACAAAAAAAAAAAAATTGTACTCTGTTAGAGGGTATAAAAGCAACAGAGTTATCAGATAATTAGGGTGAGATATCACATAATCCAGACTGTAAGTTGTTGACAAATGACTTTGCAGTGTAAAAACTTAAATGATTATTCTTTGTTATTAAGATTAGAAACATAAGTCCCTCTTTGTCAACACTACTGTATCCAGCAAAGTGTCTGCATGAGATGTTTTTAAGTTCCCATTTATAATAAGGAGCTATGGTGCATGAATCCACCCACATTTTTACCTATATATAGAGAGAGAGGTAACGAACTCATCCAATTATCTAGTTGTCCTTTACTGTGTATTCACAGTTTTCCCACCTGTCAGGGTTATAGCTGAGAACAATAGGAATGCTTGGCCATCCTCTGAAGGTGTGTGAGCTTTATTATTGAAACCAAGTCTACCTTTGTTTAGATGCAAACTTGGTGGTCAGGGACCTTGTCATAGCAATTTTCTGTAAAGTACCTTCTGTGCTTGTCAAGGTCAATGACTGATTTTACAGTGACAGAATTCAGCCTTCAGCATAGAAATGGCTGCCTATTTACCTTATGGAAGCACCCTTTCTGAGCACAGGTTTCTCTCTGATGGAAACTTTTATTTAAAAAAAACCCTATCAGCTGTTTTTCATCATGTCATTTATTTATAATAACCATAATACTGCATGAAAATTTTTAATACTTTATGGTTTATGAAATATTTTCCACCTGAATTTTCCTGTTGAACTCCAGCACATCTTATAACTCAATCAGTTGTGTCATGTATCAAACCATTTTGCATATAAGGAAACTGAGACTCAGAGACAATGCTTAGTTTCCACAGCTAAGATACATCCAAGCCAGAGCTCTTTCTATTTTATTCCACCCCTGTAAGTTTCATGGTTGTATTTACCTTTTGTATAGCACTGTAGAATAAGAATTAGGATTTAATATATTATTTAGTTTTTTTCAGTGTATACGATATGCTTTCTGTGCCAAATATTGGGCTGGTGTTAGAGATACAATGGGAAACACAATACAAACTGTCCAAATTTGATGAGGCATATAGCTAGTGGTAGGAATACAGACAAATAACCGAGCAGTTAAATTAGGAATGTACCCAAGTTCCCTGCCGGTCTAGTGGTTAAGGATCTGGTGTTGTCACTGCTGTGGCTTGGGTCACTGCTGGGGTTTGGGTTTGATTCCTGGCCTGGGAATTTCTGCATGCTGTGGGCATGGTCAAAAAATAAAATAAAACAAAACCAAACAGGAAGGTGCCATTTGTATTTATCCCCTTCTAAGCTACTGGATATACATGGGGTGTTACAGGAATAACCAGGAAGGCACTCTGTGTCTGAAGTCTTCTATTAAATGGTACCCTTAATAAAGAATCTATTAGCTATTCTAGAAGACCAATTGGAAGGGGAAAGTAATATTTTTTAAAAATGCTTGAAAATTATATTCAATAGGAAAGGAAAGTTACAATGCAATAAAATAGCTGTTGGCTGAAATGAGTGGCCAAATTTCAAAGTCTGGACCTCAAATCGTAATGCTGAAAAAGAAAAGAAAGGAAATGGGTTTTCAACAGACATCAGATTGGGCTCAACTTTATTGACCACAGTTTTAAACATAGACAGCTCTGAGATATCATCAAACACTCATGATGAAACATTGCATTTTTGTTTGTAAAGGTTCTCCATGGCAAAATTCCTCCATCTGTCTATAACTTCTCCTGAAAAGATCAATACCCTGATGACTTCTTGGGGCTCAAAAGGTGGCTATGCTCTATTCAAAGCCCTTTGAGTTTCTGGTTGAATGCAAGTGTCCAGCACGGTTTGACTATAGACATGTATCTATCATTACTTGTATGTCTATCCTGCTACAAGTTCCCAACAGCAGATGTGTCCTTGTGCTTAACAATTGTAGGAAGAAGGTAGCTGGTTGAATACAGTGTTTTTGAACCTGAGGTCTTTGGAAAGTTTTCAGGGAATCCTTGAACTCCAAGAAATGGTGTGTAAAATTGTAATTGTTCCTTTGTGCATTTCTTGTGTAGTATATCCTCAGCTTTCATTAGAGACTTAAAGGGACCTATGGGCTTTACCCTCCATACCCTCCCCTCAAAAGAAATTCAGGAACTATTGTTTGGTGATGGGAGGCAATAAAATGGCTATTTGAACCTCCGATTATTTGGCTATATCATTGAAAATAGGCATCTGAAGAAACATTCTGTTGTAGCCAGTCTCCAAGGTGGCCCCCATCCCCTTCATGCTGTACCAAGGTTGATCTCCGAGACCATCAGAACACAGCAGAAGGGATGGTGTGTCTCCTCTGAGACTAGGCTATAGGAAACTGTGGCTTGTGGCTTGAGTGCTGTTTCTTTCTCTCTGATCACTCACTCTGGGGGAAGGCAATCAGCTGCCAAGTCATGAAGACACCCAGACGGCCTATGAAGAGACAACGTGGTAAGGCATGGCAGCCTCTGGCCAACAACCAGCAAGGAATGGAGGCCTGCTGACAACCATGTGAGTGACGAGGAAAGACGCCCAGCCCCCCTTGAACCTTGAAATGACTGACAGCTTAAGTGAAAGCTCTTGAAAGACACTGAGCCGCCACCACCACCCAGCTAAACTAAGCTGCTCCTGTATTTACCATCCTCTGAAGCTTTGTGAGATAATGGATGTTTGTTGTTTTAAGCTGCTTCATTTGCAGATAATTTATTACACAGCAATAGATACCTCATGCACATTATCTTGCCAAATCACTATAAAAAGAAAAGTGAATATATGAAAAATGATGTGTTTGTAAAATATCAGCCTTCCCTGTTAATCCTGGGAAATTAGAGTTAGAAATAAGAACCTACAAGTCACTTTTCCTTTCCTCCTGTTGGTAAATAGTGCAGTGTGGCCCATTCACAGCCAGCCCTTGGGAACTAGTGTGATTACCACAGCAAGGAACAACTTCAGGATAGCAACAAACAAGTTTTCTTTTAAGTGATGTCTGTTTCCTTTTAAAAGTCACCTGTTTCAAATGTCTCCTGGGGAAGTCTTTCTTATATTTCCTCCAAGCATAATCAATTCAACAGAGAATTCATGCTTTGCCAGTGATCATGGGAGGTACTAATGTAATCCTTTTTTTTTTTTTTTTTTCCCCAAGCTGTAGGACTTCTCAGGGTCCTCCAATAGATTTCACAGCTGTTAGTTTGCTGTAGTAGCGACTTGCTTAAATGGCACTCACACTCGAATGGTGCTTGTGCTGATAGCAATCTGTGAAGGAGAGACTTTCCACTTGAAGAGGAGAGAGGAAGAAAACAGCTCAATTCTGTGATTATTGGACATAGGGAAGAAATAATAAAATACCCAGTAAAATAAGTACTGTTGCTTTCAGTGAAAGTAGCTTAATAAAATGGATGGATTCCCCCCATAGCAACAACTGTTGTCTTTTTCTTGTTACCTTTGTGGTTTCTTCTTTATTAGGAACCCAGCTGATCCAGTTCTCAGGCTGCCAAGGGCATTTTTCTGAAACAGCATTTTAAAACTGTGTAGGGACTCGTTAGTGAAATGTGCAACTAACCAGCTGATTCAATCTTATTTTAAAATGAAATAGAATTTAAAAGTTCAGAGTATAACACTAAATGAGGTAGGTAATTTCTTTTTTGATTTTTTTTTAGCTCTATGTATACTTTTATGTCTGTATGTATGAGATATAAACTGTGTCTTTTACTGTGGCTTGTCAAAATGCTTGAAAGCCACTATTCTGTAGCATTTGGATTACAGAAAAATATAAAAAAATTGAGATTTTTAGCAATATCCCGGGGATGGATTATTTTTGGTGGTCGTGGTGGGGGAGGAGGTTGGGCAATGCTGGGAAATCACTGGAATGGGTTTTACCAAAAGAAAATGAATGTTTTGCTGCCAGTTACTCCACAAAGTCCCTAAATTCAGGCAAGAAAAGAGGTGCCATTTTGAAGAAGGGTGGGGTGTGTGAAGCCAGAAACTTTTTTCCTTTTATTGGTGCTGTGAGGATCCAAGACTTGTTATGAAACAGAGAATGGGCTGATGTGTGTCCTGGCCATGTGACAGGACCATGGCAAGCAGCTCTGTGATCAGTGGCAGTGGTAGCCAGCAAGGGTAAAATGCTTACTGAGCTTCCCGCTTCCAGAAGGCACACCTCAGGCCCCTCAGCAAGTGGAGAGAGGAAATGAGTCTGACCCTTAGCCAAAGGGAAAGTAGTGTTCATCCCATGAGCCTGAAGAGGCAGCACTGGCAGCATATCTGAGGAAGCACACCTTGAGAATAGGGGTCTTTTTCACAGAGGGAGCAAGGCCAAAGGACTGGAGAGAATGTTCCCAAGCCCACATGAGGCAGTCCTAGGAAATGCCAGGAAGGAGCTGGCTGGCGAATCATGGGGGCCAGGATGGGTGGGGATCTTTTAGGGAGAAGCCAATTTCCAGTAAATGAGTTTGTGCTGGCTATCAAGGAGTAGACCAGGGAGTGACATTAAGTGAACACAGAGGTTCTGAGTCTCATGCCCCTCCTCCAGGAGGTAGGGTTAAGGGCCGACTGTGGAGTATTTGAGCACAGAAGAGCTGTGGTGATTCTTTGCTTAGCACGAGATGCTGAGAAATAGAGAGAGAGAAGGGGTGATGGTCTTCTGGGGTCAGCCCAGCCTTACAATCATCATCACAACTCAAGGAAAACTCTGAGCTTATAATGTTATCAGTAATTTTCTTTGGGCTGAGCATTATGTTTTCCTTTGGGTCTCTTTTAAAACGTAGAAGCCATGCAAGTGGTAAGATGAAGTTTACAATATGCCTTTGCATTAATGAGTGAAACAGATTCTCTTCTGAAGTGCATAGAAGATGACAGAGTACTCAGTAGAGAAGGGAAAATGGTGAAGAAAAGGGTCAGTGAGAACATTCTTTGCCATTTTGCAATTTTCCCAAGGGGTTGGCCTTGGCATTATGTTTGTGTGAGTGGCTCTACATGATCTTGGACACTACAACCCATCCAGGAGGCTATACCTGGGGACAGTGGTGGTGGCGGCAGGGAAGAGAGCAGACTATGAGTTCAGGGGCAAAATTCTGCATGACGTGCACATAGATCAATCAACCACACACAATTATAGAACCTCTGCTACCAGGTGAAACGTTCTGTGCTGAGCAAGAAACATAATTCCCCCATAATTTATAATTTAGTTGAAAGAGAGGACATGTAGGAAAAGATATCTAATAATAAAAGGCAAGTGAATATATTATTTGCATATTTAGATAGGTTTCATGATTTTTCAGGTCCAAAGTCCATGATGTTGTAATTTTTTTTGACTCAAGTAGCAAAATATCTCAAATTTTGATCATGTTTATTTCTGCTGGCAAAATGTAAAGATGATTCATTCATTTATGCATGCATTCATTCATTCATTCATTCATCTGTTCTTCCACCAGCTATACCAAGTACCAGCTATAAAGGCTCTTTGTTGGGTAGTTTGGGAGATAGGATATCTGGAAACTAGAACTTTCCAAACACCTGTCCAAATTTTGTGAAATTATCATATAGGAACAAGGTTGATTTGGGTCAAATGAGGTTCTTGAAGTAAAAGCACAGTGATTGCAAATAAGCTAAAACGATGGATGCAGTGGAAGCAATGTAGAAATGACCCTTAAGTAAATTAGAACTGATGAGGACTTTGATAATTAAAATCTCTTCCCTGTGACTCACCCAGCAATCAGGAAACAAGGGTAGTTTCTATCAAGGTCTCATAAATAAACATAGAGCTCGCCAGCCCCTGGAGATGGAAAATTCATTCTTGAGTGTTCTATATGCCAGGCTCACAGATAAGTGACGGCCCTCTTGTCACCCTGATAGAAAATATATTAGCTTCTTTAAACCAAGAATTATAGTGATTTCAGCAGTACAATTATAAGGAGTGACGATCGGGACCTGCATAAACCAAGCTTATTTAAATGTTTCGGGAAAGAGCATATGCTACTATTAAAGAGTCCTGAACTATAATCCCATAAGGTGAAGCTAGCTGAGAATATTCATGTGTGCTTTCAGATATGAGTCTATTATTTATGTGGAATAATTAAATGTCTCTGAAGATGTCTACGCAAGGGAGCTTCTTGAAACTTTTACCACTTTTATGCCCAAATTTGGTTAGTTATTTCAAGATTGGGAGAATTCCAGTTGTACACAAAATCTGCAATGACATTTTTGTTTCATTTTTTTAAAGTTTCATTGAAGTATAGTTGATTTACAATATTGTGATAATTTCTGCTGTACAACATGATTCAGTTATACATGTACACACATTCATTCTTTCTCAGATTCTTTTAGAATTATCACAGAATATTGAGTAGAGCTCCCTGTGCTATATAGCAAGTCTCTGTTGATCATCTATTCCATATGCAAATGTGTGCATATGCCAATCCCAAACCCCCAGTTCATCCCTCCTTCTCACTTGATTCAGTTAATTTATCAGATTTGTTGTGTTCCTGTTATATGCAAAGTATATGCTTCATGCTGCATGCAGTACATGTGGACACAGGCAAAATTCTGCCTCTTGAGGTGCTGAGGTCTGATAAGGAAGAAAAACTAATGCAAAATTATCCAGTTCCAAAACATAGAGAGGAAAGTTGGTGTGGTCTAATAGGGTAAATGAGTAATTGAACAAGGATTTGAGAAGAGGGTAGAACTCCAACTGTTACTTTGTGGACAAGTAATAAAATGAATGATGGCCAGAATCAAGCTAGAAAAAGTTGTTAATGGAGTCATGGTGAGCAATTCAGAACAGCCAGAGGTCATCTCACTGCAGTGCTCCTTGACTGTCACTGTATGCCCTGTCCCAGTCTTTCCCAGCCCTGCCTACTAGAGAAAGGGTAGTCAGTTGTTTTCTCCTTAGCAGTGGTGAGCAGGGGAAGGAAACACTTTACTCTTCTCAGGCAACAGGTGCATTTAATATGGGATTTCTGTTGGCAATGCCTTAAACCATGGAGTTAATTAACACTTTAGTCAATGTGTGAGAGGAGAAGAAGAGGAAATAAATTGACTTTCCAGCATTCCACCAAAATGAAGACACAGTGCCAACAGTTAACTCTCCCTTCCTGGTTTCTTTGAGTTTTATTGTACTAAGACCTGGTCTTGCCTTTGTGCCCTGGAGAGAACACCTGCCTTTGGGATGCTGACTGGAGAAACCTGGAATCTACTTCCAGGGTCAGTCCATCAGAAACCCAGTGTTTGTGGAGGATCAAAGTAGGAGTGGAGGAGAACTCTCACTGCTATGGCAGTCCAGGGTTGCTGCTGAGTCAGAAGAATAAACAAAGTGCTTCAGAAGTCAGAATCAAGAAGTCACATCTTTCCTGATTATTCATTTATTCTCCCAGTTCTTACTAGTCAGCCCACCAAACCCTCCTTCTTTATATATTTTTTTCTTATTTACTGTTGTATCTTATTTAATGTTAGGAAAATACTGATTTGGGATCATATGTGTATAAATTATGTAAATGTGGCCAATAGTATTTTTTTTGATGGCAAGACAAACTATCTCTCTCTCTCTTTTTTTTTTTTTGGCTTTTTAGGGCCACACCTGTGACATATGGAAGTTCCCAGGCCAGGGGGAGAAACAGAGCTACAGCTGCCAGCCTACAGCACAGCCACAGCAAGGCAGGATCTGACCTGCATCTGCAATCTATACCTCAGCTCACAGCAACACTGAATCCTTAATGCACTGAGCGAGGCCAGGGATTGAACCACATCCTCATGGATCCTAGTTGGGTTCATTAACTGCTGAGCCACAAAGGGAAGGGAACTCTCAAGACAAACTTATTATCTCTAATAGAAACAATTATTATTATTTTTTTTTGTTCTGTTGTTCTCAACCCAGGATTCACATTAGAATCATCTTGAGCACTTTACAAAATCCCAATTTCCAAGCTGCTCCTAGGTCAATTACACCAGAACCCTGGTGTTAGGACTCAGGCATCAGCACTCTTTGAAGCTCTATAGGTGATTTCAGGGTGTGACTGATGGTGACAAGATTGTTCTAAATGTCTTTAAATTGAATAATAAACTCAAACTGGTAGTGGGTATCAGATTAATAGCAGTTCTCAACAAATGTATTTCCATTTTTAAAGTAGTCTTTTCAGAAGTGACCTTCATACGTTTGTTATAGAATATTATTTTAGTGATGCTTCTCTGCTAGTAACGTGAAGCATGTTGCATATAAACTGTCTGGAGATTGTGGCATTATTTGCAAACATGCCAGAGACTGCAGCAGATTTTACAAAGGTTTGTGAAAACAATATGCTTCATTTTTGTTAGTATAGAAACAGATTCAAAATTAGCCTCCTGTTAAAAAGAAAGCCCAGAGAGTATAAGCAAGAAGAGTCTGACTCTTTGTTGACTCCCAGCTTCTGTGAGAGTTCTTTATTTGTAAAACCCATAACATCTTTGGCTGCTTCCTCTCCTGACTGTTCAATCAAATGCAAGTTCTGTTGAATCTGTTTCTATGATATCCTTTCACACCTTCATCATTTCTCCATATTCAGCATTACTTTCCTAAATCAGACTCTGTCTTTTCCCTTGGTAATTGTTATATGCTCAGCAGCTCATATTCTTATAGGTAGCCTCTAGTCCAAAGATCTGAGAGTACCATGTCTTTGCTCACTTGTGGTAGTTCTCCATTGCCCACAGAAATATTATACCTCATCAGTCAGGCACTCAAGCTCTCCATCATCTGGCCCCAGACCTGTTTTTCAAGACTGCTCCCTTTGTGCATGGTTCTGTGGAACTAACTAACTGCTCAGTAGTCCCTAGACTTGGCTATGTTTTTTTTCTGCTATCAGACCCTCGTGCCAAAGCCTAAATCCTACCCAATGTGGAAGGACCAAATTTCATCTGTTTCACAAAATCCTGACCCTCACAGCTAAAAGCACTATTTTCCTACTGTAATCCTGTTACAACAATTTATCTTGACCACTTTTTAAATATTTCTCAAAAGTCCCTTAATCCTTCTGAGTCTCTGTACATTTATAAAATGAGAGCAATAATTCCTACTTGAAAGATGGCTTGTGCAGAATAAATAAGATCGTATATGAAAATAGACCAGTACACAGTGGAAAGACAATTAGTAAAAAGTCTTTCCTGAGAGTTCCCATCATGGCTCAGCAGTAACTAACCTGACTAGTATCCATAAGCACATGGGTTCAATCCCTGGCCTCATTCAGTGGTTTAAGGATCCAGCATTGTCATGAGCTGTGGTGTAGGTTGTAGAAGCAGCTCAGATCCTGAGTTGCTGTGGCTGTGGTGTAGGCTGGCAGCTACAGCTCTGATTTGACCCTTAGCCTGGGAGCTTCCATATGCCACGGATGTGGCCTTAGAAAAAAATCTTTCCTTCCTATCTCTTTCTCTCCCTCCTTCCTTCCTCCCTTCCTTTCCTTCATTAACATACTTGTTTTGTTGTCTATTATATCTTTGTAATTTCCTCATGGACAAGGTACTGACTAATAAATTCTTGATTTTTTTACAATTTTTAATGGTGATGTTTTCCACGTATAAGCACTCATGTGCATGTTTAACATGAAAGGTCCGAATATTCACAACTTTCCATGCAAGTTATAATTAAGACTTAAGAGAAGACATATAGATCAGAAGTCCATTTGGACGGCATAATAGTAATAATTATTATTATTATCAGAATTTTAATTATCCTGTGTATTTACCCTGAAACTCAATGAAGATATCTTTATTATCTTGAGAAATCAGGAGTCAAGTTAGATGAACTGATTAGATCACACAGCTTCTATGCCTTAGGCATGAATTCAGAATGAGGCCTCTCCAATTTGAAATCACCTGTTACTCAGCCTCACCAGGATTGGTTAGATTCTCTCTGAGGTCATGTCTGCCTGGTGGCAGTGATTGCAGATAATCCTCTGTTCACTGCTGTCATGTTCTAGGTCCACAGGAAGGTGAGGAGTAGCCATGGCAGGAGGTTGGTGAGAAGAATGGCTCTCACACTGTGTAGAACAGGTCTGGGGAGTAAAGGGATTAGGCAGGCTCTGGTTATTGCCCTGTCTGCACTCTTGTCTGGTTCATCTTAGATCCTCAAACAGTTCCTGCTGTGGCTGCATCTTAGGTGATCCTCCAAGAGGCAAGTGTAGTTTCCTCCTTCTCAGTCTCTTCCCCAGTTTATTTTCTATGCATTCTTATTTCTCCTGTGGTCATAGTTGCTCTCTTCCCAAGGGATGTTTGGCCCTAAGGAAGCTAAGTGCTTCCATTGTCATTGGTTATTTTCTGTTCCTCTGGTACGATTTTGGAGACTCTCCTGACGATATCGTTCAAGAGGGTCTCTTTCTGTAGTTGCTATTGAGGTCCTGGCACAGCATTCTTACCTCTACCCATTACCCAGGATGGAAAAACAGCTTCTCTCTAAGAGGAATTTGGATTTGGGCATACCCATTGTATTCTGTCTTTACTGTGGCTCAGAAGGGGAAGTCCAATTTTCAGAGACAGAAGCGAGTGAAACTGATATATCCAAAGAAACGTAGATGAGACTGTGAGTGCCAGCTTTCTAGTTGAATTCTAATCCCACAGATGGCTTAACTGCTTCCCTAGCCTTATGTTCTATAAAATAATCCTATAGCCTTTTAATAAATTCTTCCTTTCAGCCTAAGCAAGCACAAATAGGTTCTGTTTTTTACAGCCAAACAATCCTCTGAGAGTTCGCTAATTTTTAAACCATTCTCACAATTCAAGCTTAATTTGCTTTTGCTCAAAATGAGTCACTAATCTATGTTGAGTCCCCATGATCCTGTTTTTTATTAGGATATGCAGTTGACCTCTAGGGTATATTTCATAGTCCTTAATGTCTCTTCTGCATAACTGCTTATTTATGGAGTTTTGTGATGTTTTAAATACTTCGGTTGCATAGCAAACACATTTCACTTTCAATTATCCAATGATACTACTAGGTCAACGTTTCTATACTTGGCCACAACCTTTCTTTCTATCCTTTTTCTCCCTCCCTTCCTCCCTTCCTTCATCTCTATGACATCAGGGAGTGAAGAATCAGGGAGAAAAGCACAGAACTGGAAACTAGGCATTCTTCATCTAGCTTACTAAATCATCTGAGCTCAGTCACCTCTCCTCTCAGGGCCTCACTTTAAATACAGTGGGGAAGCTATACCCATGTGTCTTTCCAACATGGAAATCCTATGATCCAATGATTCTGTCCCAATTCTGTAATATACCATGTAATGATAAAAATTACTGGAAAATTTGTTCAGAATACATATTTTCTAAACTTTGATCATGGGAATCTTTTATTGTATTGAAATATAGGTGACTTGGAGTGTTATGTTAATTTCTGGTATATAGCAAAATGATTTATGTATATATGTATGTGTATACATACACTTATGTCTGTGTATATTTATATATATGCTTTTTCATATTATTTTCTCTTTTTTTGTGTGTTTTTGCCATTTCTTGGGCTGCTCCTGCGGCATATGGAGGTTCCCAGGCTAGGGGTTGGATTGGAGCTGCAGCCGCTGGCCTATACCACAGCCACAGCAACGTGGGATCCGAGCCTTGTCTGCAGCCTACACCACAGCTCACAGCAATACTGGGTCCTTAACCCACTGAGCAAGGCCAGGGATCGAACCCACAACCTCATGGTTCCTAGTTGGATTCGTTAACCCCTGAGCCACAACGGGAACTCCCCATATTCTTTTCCATGATGGTTTATTACAGGATATTGAATATAATTCCCCATACTATACAGTAGGAACTTTTATTTATCTATTTTATATCTAGTAGTTTATATCTGATAACTCTAAACTCCTAATTTATCTTTCCCCTTTTCCCCTTTGGTAACCGTAAGTGTGTTTTCTATGTGAGTGAGTCTATTTCTCTTCCATAAATAAGTTCATTTATGTCATATTTTAGATTTCACATGTAAGTGATATCATATGGTATTTGTTTTTCTTTTTCTGACTTACTTCATTTAGTATGATAATCTCCAGGTCCAACCATGTTGCTGCAAATGGCATTATTTCATTCTTTTTTATGGCTGGGTAGTATTCCATTGCGTGTATATACCATATCTTGTTTATCCATTCATCTGTCAGTGGATATCTAGGTTGTTTCCATGTCTTGGCTGTTTTAAATAGTGCTATTATGAACATTGGGGTAGATACATCTTTTAGAATTAGTTTTCTTGGAATACATGCCCAGCAGAGAGATTATTGGATCATATGGTAACTCCATTTTTAGTCTTTTAAGGAACTTCCATATTGTTTTCCATAGCGGCTGCACTGATTTACATTCCTATAAATAGGTTAAGAAGGTTCCCTTTTCTCCATACCCTTTCCAGCATTCATTATTTGTAAACATTTTAATGATGGCTATTCTGACATGGAATACTTTTTAAATGATTACATATTGGTAGAACACCAGCAATAGTCATGGGATATAATAGGCACTTATATTAAAGAAGACAAAAATGGTCTATGATAAATAAGTTGCAAGGATTGGTGAATAAAACTCATATTCTAACTCAATACAGAAACAAAGCAATAATGCATATTAAATAAATTTAAGTCATTTTCATTTGAATTGTAAAAATAAAAAAGATAAAAATAGCCAGAATAAGTTTATATAGCAAAGAGCAATAATTATTGAGGCAATGTATATCAGCAGAACTAGTGGTTAGATAATACTGAAACATCAATATTTAGGTTCTCTTCATGTATTTATGATTCATAGAATTTCCTGGGTTTCAATTTCTTCAGTGCAAATAATTGCATGAGAATAATACTTGTCCAAGTCTATTTAAATACATTAAATATATTTTAGAAAAAACAAAATTATTGCAAGATTTTTTTTTCTTGGATCACTTCAAGTTTTGTTTGTTTGTTTATTTTTTGTTTTTTTCATGGGGAGATAGAAAAGATAGTGGAGTAGAAGGACTCGAACTCACCACCTCTCACAAAAACACCAAAATTACAACTAACTGATGAAAAGCAATCAACAAAATATACTGGAAACTACCATAAAAAGATATCCTACACCCAAAGACAAAATGAAGCCACATTGAGATGGTAGGAGATGTGCTTTCACAACATAAACAATCCTATACCCTCTGGGTAGGCAACCCAACGACTGGAAAATAACTATATTGCAGAGGCTTTCCCACAGGAGTGAAAGTTGCTAACCCCACATCAGTTTCCCCAGCCTGGGGGTCTGGCATGGGGAGGAGGAGCCCCTGGAGTATTTGGTGTCAAAACCAGTGGGACTTGAGTGCAGGATCTCCATAGGACTGGAAACAGAGACTCCACTCTTGGATGGTGCACACAGGGTTTCCTGTGCACTGGGTCCCAGGGCAAAGAAGGGACTCTATAAGAATCTGAGTCAGACCTATATGCAGGTAAGTTATCATTGCTTATCCATCCTAAATGCAATACTTTGCATCTACTAATCCCAAACTCCTAGTCCATCCCACTCCCTTAAATCTGTAGATTGTTTTGGGTAGTGTGGCCGTTTTAATAGTATTAATTCTTCCAATCCAGGAGCATGGGATATCTTTCCATTTCTTTGAATCCTGTTTAATTTCCTTGATTAATGTTTTACAGTTCTCAGTGTATAAGTTTTTCACTTCCTCAGTCAGGTTTATTCCTAGGTATTAAATTTTGGGGGCTGGTTTTTTAAAGTAATTTTTATGTCCCTTTGCTAATGTTTCATTCTCAACATACAGAAATGCAACCAATTCTTGTATCCTTCTGCTTTACTGAATTTGTTTATCAGTTCAAGTAGTTTTTGTATGGAGGCCTTAGGGATTTCTATACATAGTATGTCATCTGCATGTAGTGACAGTTTTACCTCTTCTCTTCCAATTTGGATACATCTTATTTCTTTTGCTTGTCTGATTGCTGTGGCTAGGAATTCCAGTATTACATTGAATAAAAGTGGACAGAATAGGCATCCTTGTCTGCTCTCAGATTTTAGTGAGAAGGCTTTCATGTTTTTCAGTATTATATTGGCTGTAGGCTTGTCATAAGTGGCTCTTATTACATTAAACTATGTTCTGTCTATACACATTTTGGTAAGAGTTTTTATCAAGAATAAATGTTGGATTTTGTAAATGCTTTTTCTGTATCTATTGAGAGGATCATGTGGTTTTGTTCCTTTTCTTTTTTTTTCCTTTTTTTTTTTTAGGGCCACACCCACAGTGGAGGTGACCAGGCTAGGGGTTGAATTGGAGCTGTAGCTGCTGGCCTACACCAGGGCCACAGCAACGTGGATCCAAGCTGGATCTGTGACCTACACCAGAGCTCATGGCAACGCCAGATCCTTAACCCACTGAGCAAGGCCAGGGATCAAACCCTGTGTCCTCATGTATCCTAGTCAGATTCATTTCTGCTGAAACACAACAGGAACTCTGACTTTTCTTTGTTAATGTGTTGTATGACATTTATTGATTTGCATTTGTTGAATTACCTTGTGAACTTGGAATGAATCCTACATTGTCCTGGTATATTCTCTTTTTTATGTACTGTTGGATTCAGTTGGCTAATATTTTGTTGAGAATTTTTACATCTATATTCATCAATGATGATTTTCTTTTTGATAGTATCTTTGTCTGGCTTTTGTATTAGGGTTATGGTGGCTTCATAGAATGTCTTTGGGAGTGTTTCTCCTTCAGTCTTTTGGAAAAGTTTAAGAAGGATTGATATAAGTGCTTTGTATGTTTGGTAGAATTTGCCTTTGAAGGCATCTGGTCCTGGACTTTTGTTTGTAGGAAATATTTTTATTATGCATTCAGTTTAATTTCTAGTAATCAGCCTATTCAAATTATCTGTTTATTCTTGATTCATTATAATGTAGTAGAGTATGCATGACAGATTTAGTATAACAGTATAGATTTAATATAATTAAATCACTTTGTTGTACAGCAGAAATTATCACAACATTGGAGTTCCCATCATGGCTCAGTGACTAGTATCCATGAGGATTTGGGTTTGATCCCTGGCTTTGCCCAGTGGGTTTAAGATCTGGTGTTGCCATGAGCTGTGGTGTAGGTTACAGACGCAGCTCAGATCCCGAGTTGCTGTGGCTGTGGCATGGGCTAGCAGCTTCAGCTCTGACTCGACCCCTAGCCTTGGGAACCTCCATATGCCATGGTTGCAGCCCTAAATAGACAGAAATACAAAAAAAAAAAAAAGAAATTATCACAACATTGTGAATCAGCTATACTTCAATAAAACTTTTTAAAAAGTATTTTTTTCTTGGATCACCTCAAGATTTGTGACTAAAGCTGACCTAGGTGAACCTGAATACCATATAGGTTTCCAGTGAGTAACCTATTTTTCCCCTCCTCTTTCCTCTACTGCCAACAGGCTTGCATATATAGCTGTTAGATTGATTTCTTTTCTCTTTTGTATTCTGTGACATTGCATGTATTTTATAGCAGTATGTTTGGCAGTGCAGTTTTGAAGACATCAATGGCCATGATCCTTAGATAGGTTTAAACTGACTTGACCACATGATATCCCTAGAGAATAGTCTTGCTATTTAAGGTATTTTCACTGAAACTAGTATGTGTGATGAATGTATAATGCCTTCTATTAAAAACTTGGAATGTATCCATAAACTGCACTTAATCATTGGTTTGTTTCTTTCATATGTCTTAAGAAAAACTCAATGGCTATAGCCTTGCCATTTGGTGACTAATCCTTTATGTAACTTAAGCTTCAGTTATCCTCAATGAATTGATCTATTTAAGAAACATTTTGGCTTAGTGCTAAACTGTATTTCCTACTCAAGCAGCCAAACATCATGAAGAACCTTCCAGTAGTGTGTAACAGTAGCTTCATCATTTTGCCCTTTTAAACTCTGCCTTCAGGGATAAATATTTTTATATCCTAGAACTTTTATATTTTTATATCAGAACTTCCAGGATCTCACTGCAAATACTTGAGTGGGCAGAGGTGTACTAGGATGGAGAAATTGTTAACTTCCAAAGGTGGAGCTACTGAGTTAAAATATAATGCTGCTTTCAGCAATAAGAGCCCTTAATGGCACAATTTCACTATTTCGAACACAATTTTATTTAGCCCATTAAAAATAACAGGGTGAATTAGGTGCCAGCATTACAGTGATGACTAAAGATCGGAAGCAGTTACTTATAGCACTTTATAGTAACTACTACATTTTTCTTACCACTTAATACTAATATTAATTATGGTGGTTTTAATCATCGCTACAGAGGGCACATTGCATGGTTTAGTTAAGTCGGGCTCACATTTGTAGGTACTTCAGAAATGAATACTTTGGGGATATTCTCACACACATACACACACAAACACCCATACACACACAAGATCAATGAAAAAGTATTTAGTTCAAAGAACAATGTGATCAATGCTTTAAACTTATTTGTGCATGTGTGTATGCATGAGTGTTATAAGAAAAATGATTCTTGTTTAAAAATTTTTTATTACAGTATAATTGATTTAAAGTATTATATAGTGAAAGGTATAAAATATAGTGATCCAGTATTTTTATACATGCAAAATGATCACAAGTCTACCATCTGTCACCATACAAAGTTATTACAATATATTTAACTATATTCCCTAAGCTGTACATTAAATCCCTGTGACTTGTTTATTTTATAACTAGTATTTTGTACCTCTCTCTCTCTCTTTTTTTTTGGTCTTTTTAGAGCCAAACCTGAGGCATATGAAGTTTCCCAGGCTAGGGGCTGAATCAGAGCTGTAGCCACTGGCCTACACCACAGCCACAGCAACACCAGATTGAGGCTGCGTCTGCAACGTACACCACAACTCACAGCAATGCCAAGTCCTTTACCCAATGAGCAAGACCAGGGGTAAAACCTGCATCTTCATGGATGCTAGTCAGATTCATATCCGTTGAGCCACAAGGAGAACTCCCCAGAAGTTTGTACCTCTTAATATTCCTCACACATTTCACTCATCGCTCCACCACCTTCCCTTCTGGCAATTCCCTGTTTGTTTTCTATATCAGTGAGTTTGTTTTTGTTTTGTTATATTTGTTTTGATTTTTAGATTCCATATAGAATCAAAATTATACAATATTTCACTTTCTTTGACTTATTTCACTTAGCAAAATTCCCTCCAGGATCATTCATGTTGTTGCAAATAGCAGTATGTCATTATTTTTTTGTGACTGAATAGCATTCCATTGTACATATGTACCACATCTTCTTTATCCATTCTTCTGTCAGTAGACACTTAGGTTGCTTTCAGTACCTTGGTTATTGTAAATAATGTTGCAGTGAGTATTGAGATGCATGTGTCTTTCTGAATTAGTGTTGTTGTTGTCTTCAGACAAATACTCAGAAGTGGAATCACTGGATCTTATTATGATAGTTTGATTTCAAATATTTTGAGGAACCTCCATACTGTTTTCTACAGTGGCTATACCAATTTACATTCCCACCAACAGTGCATAAGTGTTCTTTTTTCTCCATATCCTTGCCAACATTTGTTATTTGTTCTCTTTTTGATATTAGCCATTCTGATAGGTGTGAGGTGATATCTCATTGAGGTTTTGATTTGCATCTCCCTGATAATTAGTGATGTTGAGTACATTTTCATGTGTCTATTGCCATCTGGATGTCTTCTTTGGAAAAATGTCTATTCAGGTCCTTTGCCCATTTTTAAATCAGGTTGTTTATTTTTTGATATCGAGTTGTGTGAGTTCACTATATATTTTGGATATTAACTCCTTATCAGATATATCATTTGCAAATATCTTTTACCACTCAGTAAGGTGTCTTTCATTTGACTGATAGTTTTCTTTACTTTTTAAATTGATCAAGTCCCATTTGCTTATTTTTGTTTTTGTTTCCTTTTCCTGGATAGACATCTCCAAAACACTGATGGCAAAGAGCATGGTGCCTATGCTTTCTTCTAGGAGTTTTATGGTTTCAGGTCCTACATTTATGTCCTTAATCCATTTGAAGTTTATTTTTGTATATAGTGTGATAAAGTGGTCAATTTTTTCTTTTTCCTTTTTTTTTTTTTTTTTGCCCATAACTGTCCAGTTTTCTAAGCACCATTTATTGAAGAGGTTGTTTTTTTCTCCATTGTATATTTTTGCCTCCTTTGTCATAGATTAATTTATATATGTGATCAGACTGAGAAGACAAATAAATTAGGTGACTTAGTCCAGGTGACACAATTTGTGGCAGAGCCAAAAATTGGACTTTGATGTTTTATGGGGAAACATGAGATGCTTTTATTATTTGACTTACATCTGGTAGAAGCCAAACACAACCTGAAGAAATAGGTAATGGAAGACACTATGGTTTGGACCAGAGTGTATAATCCCTTTGCACTTCTTTTAGATAATACAGATATGTCTCAGAGTGCCTTTACTGTGTTAGTACCTTCATTCTTTATGAAGACAAAGTTACTTGAATAATATTTTTAAATGTGTCACATAAGGAACTGTTCAGTACTAAAATTTGTGCCTTTGATATGTTTATATTATGAATAAAAGTTGCTCCTTTAATAACCACACTCATCAATTTTATTTCGTGTGTATCTCTTTGGCATATTGTGAATCATAAGTAAATTCCTAATGCATGAATTAATGAGTATACTTACCTAGTATACTGGTTCCCTTTAATTCCTACTTAAACCCACCAGATAATTGAGTACTTTCATTGCATTGATTCTATTTTTTCCACTGAAAGATCATTATTATTAAATTTACCATATGTTTATAATGAGGGAAAGAAATGTCTAATTTAGTTCAAAATCCAACATGTAAATTCTTTCTGAAGTAGGATGACATATAAATAAATACAGAATTTAAAGATATTTTAAAAGTAGACCTTATTTTTTAGAGCAGTCCTTGGTTCAGATCAAAATGAGAAAGAAAATACAGAGATTTCTCCTATACCCACTGTCTTATATGAATATCAGAGTCTGTATGGGACCACATTGCTAAATGGCCACAGTTAATATAAAAACTCTGATAGCTGCATCCAAATATTTTTATTCATAACACTTGAAAAATCTTGGCCTCAGATCTATTATTCCGCATTTTTTTTTTTTTGAGGGAGAGACTTAAGAGCAGGCCTCCTTTCATTTAACCTGTGCATTCACATAGGGGCCACATTTAGAGGGGCCCTGTAGATTATGTAGCTGTTACTAGATGAAGGAGAGCTACAAATTAATTGACAATAGTCAAATTATTGATCAGATGTAAAAAATTAAGCCTGAGAAATAGTGAGAACCCAGAGAATATCTCAATTGTGTTAGTAATACTTTCTCTCATGCATTCAACATTTACTATTTGTTGTCTGAAACTTTTCAGGTTCCATCATTGCGTCATTATTGGTCCTTTCTTCCTTCCATTAAGAGACAAAAAGAAGTTATGATTGTGAGTTCCCTTTGTAGATCAGCAGTAACGAATACAACTAGTATCCATGAGTACACGGGCTTGATCCCTGGCCTTGCTCAGTAGGTTAAGGATCCAGCACTGCCATGAACTGTGGTGTAGGATGCAGAATTGGCTGGGATCTGGCATTGCCTTGGCTGTGGTGCAGGCCGGCAACTACAGCTCTGATTTGACCCCTAGCCTGTGTACTTCCATATGACACAGGTGCAGCCCTAAAAAGATACATACATACAAAAAAAGATGTTATGATTAAGCAAATGCAATATCCAAAGATTCCCAGCATCTTTGCCAAGCTGTCATATGAACATTTGCATATTGTTATATATAAATATGTATTTTAAATGTATTTTTATACCTTTCTGAGCGAAGAGTACATAATATAAAAGTCTGCCTTTTTCTTTTCAATTTAAGATAACTGCATTTTGTTCACTTACTATGCAAATCACTGTAGCACAAATATTGATGACAAAATTAGAGTTTTCTTTTTAATTAACTGTCAGTCAAAAGAATAAAATGGAACTTGGTTTTCCTCTTCTGGTAAGAGAATAGCTTAACTATAATTTGCTTCAAAAAGTATATTGTTTGCCAGAAAAAGAAAACTTTAAATTGTTGACCCTCTCAGATTAAGAAAATGGTTAGTAGCAAATTAACCGCCCTTTGAGTTTGAACATTCTGTCACTAAATGAATCAACAAGGATGAATGATGTTTATGAGCTATGAGATAAATGCTGCCCACCTAGGTAACTTCTAAAGTAGCCAGCCTCAGTGTATCAGTTAAAGTATTTGATATTAAACACTGTAACAGATAAAACCCAAACTCCAGTGGTTAAACAATTAAAATTTGTCTCTCATTCCTTCAAAGTCAGTTGGTATTTCTGGTTGGTGGGCTGCCTTCCAAACACGTGGATTTCTTTCTGTGAATCTCTGGCTTCATTTTCCTCTTAAACTGCAGACTTCTCTCGCATCATTAGGTAAATGGGGAAACCAGAGAGATTATCTATGTGCAGGCCCAGAAGTAGCATACATTGCTTCCACTCAACTTATATTCACATGTCCATGAAGGGGAAATGTGGTCTAACTGTGGGCCCAGAGAAGAGGGAATAAATTTTGCTAATTCTCTGCCACTCTCTGATCAAATGACACTGTGTCATAACCAAATTAATTTTCTATAATCCTTTAAAATTAGATTATGTCACATTATAATGATAATAATATGTGCTTGTTTCTTTTGGAAATACTATTCAGTAAACTTCTTGGGGCCTTTCCCAAACTTACTAGCTGAATGTAATCTCTCCTTCCCTTTCTTTTCTCATAGCACCTCTTCCTTTGTGTCATTTGTAAAACTATCTCCTGGTTTTCTTCTTTTATCTCTTGGTTCTCCTTCTCTATCTCCCATTTAACTTCTATTTCAGTGTTGGGAGTTCCTCAAGCTTGATTCAAGATCCCCCTTTTTTTCTTACTGGTTCTTCCATGCCTCTGTAAATCCTATAAACAATTTCAATGATCATTTGTATACCAAAGACTCACTAATTTATATATTCAACCTATATTTGCTTTTTGAGGGTGCAGACTTGTATATGCTGCTACTTAGTTAATATCTCCCTTTGAGATCCCACTTTGTATTCAACATATCCAAAACTGAAGACATGGTCTCCTTTCACTGTGTGCTCACTCTGCTGTATTTTCCTCTTGTGAATCTAATAAGCATCAACATTCATCCTACTGTTTATCCTCACCCTGCTCTGTTCATTGCTATAAAAATTCTATTTCTAAGACCTGTCAAGTTTACCTTCCAGTTATCAGGTCAATCAGTCCTTCTCTCTCTATCTTCATCAATGCCAGCCTAAGCTGACTTGATCGCTTTTCTGAGCCACAGTTGATAGTGCCTCATCCACTTCCTGGTATTCTGCTCTTGCTTCCCATCTACTCTGTGGTCCACATTGCAGTCAGAGTCATTGTCTCCAAACACAAATCTCAACTTATTAGTCTTTTTTTTTTTTTGTCTTTTTAGGGACACACCCGTCACATATGGAATTCCCAGGCTAGGATCGAATCAGAGCTACAGCTGCTGGCCTACATCACAGCTGCAGCAATGCAGGATCCCGAGCTGCATCTGCGACCTACACCACAGTGCAGGCAAAGCCAGATCCCTGATCCACTGAGAAATGCCAGGGATCAAACCCACATCCTCATGGATACGAGTTGGATTCATTTCCACTGCACCACAGCAGGAACCCCACAGCACCACATCAGTGGAAATGAATCCAACAAGTTGTCTTAAAACCTGTTGATGGTTTCCCATTATTCCTAAGACTGTTACTATCTCCTTATTGTAGTCTTCCAGGTCCTCTACAGTAAGAATTACACCCTATATCTAGCCTTCTTTTTGCCTTGCCCTGATGAATTCACTGCCTCTGTGTGTTTCCATCCACATCGATTTTCCACTCTGTTCCTCTCTCCCAGGAATCCTTGCTCCTACCTTCCCTTCCCATTACTCAGTGAACCCCTCTCCATCCTTGTCACCTTAGGAAATTCGCTTCACTCTGGAAGACTTCTCTGAACTATGAGACTAGGTCAGGACTCCCTACTTATGTTGTCATAGCACCCTATATATTTCTTTAACTGTGCTTAGGATATTTTAATACTTTGTATGTGATTAAATGGTTATTTTTTTTTATTTACTGAAAACTATCTTTTTACTCATCATTACTTCAGCAGTGCATAAAACAATGTCTGTAACCAGTAAACATGTTTTTTTTCCCAACAGCTCCTCCTTTTTGAATCCCAACCCTATTCTATCATCCAGTACAATGAGTCTACAATAAATTATTTAATTGAATTAGATGTTAATGATTAGCATTTAAGTATATTCATTTGATTACATCCTTTGCAAAATGCTCTTGTTGAGGCCAACCCAGTTTGACCTCTAATAAAAAATGCAAGAGTGGGAGCTACTGTCGTGGCTCAGTGGAACTGAATCTGACCAGCATCCATGAGGACGCTGGTTCAATCCCTAGCCTTGTTCAGTAGGTTAAGGATCTGGCATTGCCATGAGTTGTGGTGTAGGTCACAGATGTGGCTTGTATCCCGTGTTGCTGTGCCTGTGGTGTAGGTTGGCAGCTGCAGCTCCAATCTGACCCCTAGCCTGGGAACCTCCATATGTCACGAGTACAGCCCTAAAAAGAACAGAAAAAAGAAAAAAAAAAAAAAGGCAAGAGTGTTGTTTTGTTTCAGACACATAAGGTTGCCCTTTAGAAGCATGGTTTTTACTGATAGATTGAGACTGTCTTGAAGATAACAATTTGTTCCTATTTCATTTCTTTAAGCATCTGTTTCTAAAGGATTACAGATTTGATAGGAGTAGTAAATGTTCATGTTAAATATTTGCGTAGTAAAAAATTCTATGTAGTTTTTAGTGCTTATGGTGAAAAATATTACAGAATAGAAAAGTATTACAGAATAGAAGTAAAATCTTTTCTATCTGGTATTAGGGTATTGTTTAGGCAGCTGTGGCCAGACCTCAGGCTTAAATTTGATTTTTATTTTTCCCAGATAGCTGAATTTGGGATAGTAAGTCTCATAAGCTTTTTGTAGCAAACCCTAGGGTATATATGATCTGACAGATGCGATTCACTATTTGAGTCAAATGTTGAATATGTATTACAGTTTAAGCTGTGCTTCATGCTTTATTAACTTGGGCATCTAATCTCCTGAAGCCAATTAGGGAAAAACCATAATCAAAGGACCCTTTAACTCTAAAAGCCATGTCTCAATTATTTCTTTCTCAAAATGTTGCTTCTCTCAGGCAAGGATTTTTGAGATATTAAAGGAGAATTTTAGCTCAAAATAGTGGAAAAAAGCACAACTTTTATTTTCTTATTTTGGAGAATGGTCTTAGACATTAAATTCTTAGCACTTATCTTTGCCATAAATAAAATCCAGTATTACACTTGGACATTGACAGGGAAGCCAGGATAAGGAGAGTATTGAAGGGCATAAACTAGATGATTCATTAATTCAACAAACATATTTTGAGTCACACTATGTGCCAAAAATTCTTCTAGATATTGGGAAGATATCAGTGTAGGCAGATAGTTTCTGTCATAGAGCTTAAATTCTCAAAGACAGGTAAGAGAAAAAGGGAACCCTCTTACGCTCTTGGTGGGAATGTAAATTGGTACAGCCACTATGGAATACAGCATGGACATTCCTTGAAAATAAAAATAGAATTACCATGTGATCCAGAAATTCCATTTCTGGGAATATATCCAGAATATATAATAAAATCATATTATTAAATAAATATTTAAAACCATGAAAACTAATTCAAAAAGATACATGCACCCATATGTTCATAGTAGTACTATTTACAATAATCAAGACTTGGAAACAACCTAAATGTCCATTGACAAATGAATGGATAAAGAAGATGATATCACTTATATGTGAAATTAAAATATTATACAAATGAACATATCTACAAAACAGAAGCAGACTCTCAGACATAGAGAACAGATTTGTAGTTGCCAATGGGGAGGGAAGTGGGGGGGGGGAGGATTGGGAGGCTGAGAGTAACAGATGCAAACTAGTATATATAGGATAGGTAAACAACAAGATCCGTCTATATAGCACAGGTTACTCTATTCAATCCCCTGTGATAAACCATAATAAAAGATTATATATATATACACATATATATATGTGAGTCACTTTACTGTAGAGCAAAAATTAGTATAACATTGTAAATCACCTATAATTCAATAAATTAAAGAGATGGGTAAGAGCAGATAGATGTAGCTATAAATCCAACTCTACATCTAATTGTGTACACACAATACACAGTGCATGTATGTAAGTATACATAATTAGGTATGTATTTGCATACATATTACACATATGTGTGTGTGTGTATATATATATACACTTACGTAATTATGTGTATATATGTGTATAGTGTTACAAAGACTATATATTATATGTATAGTATTTTAGTAGTCCATAGGAGGCAGGTAAGGCTGGAGTAGAGAGAGAGAAGAGAGAGTTTATCAGAGATTGGATCATAGAGATCATGTAGGGCTGAATCGTCACTATTAGGGGATTTGGTCTTTATTTTGAATGAGATGAAAAACCATTAGAAAGTATCATCCAGAGGAAGGACACAATCTCCTTATAAGATTTTTTGGGATCACATTGTGCACCATTTGGAGATTAGGAAATAGGTGTGAAAATATAAAGAAGGCCAGTTAGAAGATATCTTAAATTAGTTTCCATAGAGGCAGAGCCTGAGATGGCAATTATTGTGGAAGGGATTTATTATGGTAGTGCTCTTAGGAGAAAGTTACTAAGAAGTGAGGGCAAGGGGATGAGGCATAGGGAGAAGTTAGGCAAAAATATAGTTTCATTTAAATCCAGCCTTAGCCTAATCCAAACCAGATGGGGATCTAATCCAGAAGGGGATCTTTGGAATATGAGTGGTACCACAGATTACTCCACCTTGAGATAAGGGACCAGATTTTGATTCCCTGTATCTGTAGGTCACTGGGTCTTCCAAAGACAGTTCTCTGGGGATACGGCTGTGAGCTGTTTAGCAATCAATACTCATAACACCCGAAAGAAGAGTGCACCTGCTCAGTAATAGGGATCTGGACAGAGACCAAGAACATCTATACAGACAAAAAAATGCATCATTCCAAGTGGGAGATAATGATGTCTTAGACTAGGATGATAGTTGTGTTTTTAGTAGATAGACAAGACCTAGATATGACTTTAACAATAGAGTTGACAAGATTTGCTGCTGGTTTGATGTCAGTTGCCTGAAAGAAAGAATTCAAAGATGGTTATACAAATCCTGATCTGAGAAACTGTATAAACAGAGTTTCTATTTACTGAAATGGAACGAGAGAGACTAGGATTTCCATATTATTTGGTATATGCATTCAGGCATGTCAGTGGAAAAGTTGGCTAGACAATTGGTTACATGAGTCTCAAGTTCAGGTCTGGTTTACAAATACAATTTGAGTTTTTATGATTTTAATATTATGAGGTTGCTGTAGATAAATAAGAAAAGCCAATCCAGTGTCTTAAGCCTAGTAGAGATACAGGAAAAGACACTGAGAAGGAGCAGCTGACAAGGCAGGAAGACAACTTAGACTGAGGGGAGTTTTGAAAGTCAAGTAAAGACAGTGTTTCAAAAAGGAAAAATTGATTAATTGCTAAAAGTTGTTTATGACATGAGTGACCATGGGGATTGACTAATGAATTTAGCATTGATGAGGTCTTGGATGATCTTGACAAGAGCTGTTTCAGTGGAATGCTGAGGATAAAAGTGTGGTTGGAATGGATTCAAGATCAAGTGGAAGGCAGTAAGGATCATGAGTTTGGACAACTCTTCTGAGAAGTTTTTCTCTAAAGAAGATACAGAAATGAGACAGCCGGTAGTTGAGACCTGAATGGGATGTTTATACTGATGGTAACAATCCAAGAAAGGGAAAATTAGTGATGCAAGGGAGAGAATAATAGCTGGAGAAATATTCTTGAGTAGGTGAAACAGGAAGGGATTTGATACATAATTGAAAGTTTTGGAAAGTGTGATGGAGGAAGCAGAAGGAAATTATTTTATATTTTGCTATAATGTTTTTCAGTGAAATAGTAATCAAATTATAAAATGAACACCAAGATAGAGAAGAAACTTAAAAATTTGAAGAGCGTGTACAACAGTCACCTTTGGGTAGGAGAGGGTGAATTAAGAAAATGAATGAATTAAGAAAATGTAAGATTTATGGATATCTCTAAGAGCTTAAAGGTTGTAAGAAACTATCTCAGAAAGTCTTGAGTGCTTAGAAAATTGAGCTTAGGGGGAAGCATTATATTAAAACAATCACAAAGAGTATGGTAAAAAAAAAAGTCCATATACCAATCTGGCTATATCACAGTATTAAAATATTACATGCATTAGAATGTTTTTAAAAAGACACTGGGGCCAGTCAGACCCAGTAATCTCATTATATGGTTCAGTGCAATGTTCAAAAAAACTTTTTTTTTTTTTTGTCTTTTCTAGGGGCCGAACCTGAGGCATATGGAGGTAACCAGGCCAGGGGTCTAATTGGAGCTATAGTTGCCAGCCTACGCCAGAGCCATAGCAATGCAGGATCCAAGCTGCATCTGTGACCTACACCACAGCTCATGGCAATGCCGGATCCTTAACCTACTGAGTGAGGCCAGGGATTGAACCCACAACCTCATGGTTCCCAGTCAGATTCGTTAACCACTGAGCCATAACGGGAACTCCAAAATTTTTAATAAACATGTTGCATCACTATGCAAATTTGAGAATCTGACCATTTGCTACTGAGAATGTTTTGGATTTATCTTTTAGTTGTTAAAGTAAAGGATGACATTTACTATTACTTTGTTGTGGGCATGTTATTTAATTTATTTGGAAAGTTTTAGGGTTGTCCTTAGCCAAATTTTATCTTATGATAAAATTCAAATGCTGATGGTGTGGCTTCAGAGAAAAGACAGAAATGCCACAGGGACTGGAAATCAGTTTTTTTTTCTCCTGCCATTTAATATATTCAACTAAGAAAAACATGGACACTCTCCTCATTTGTCTTATGCCTCTTCCTTCTTTTCCATGGTCACTTAGTATCTAGTGACACTGACACTGAGATGATTCTTTGTGCTGGAAATAGTTTCTTTCAGATGAGATTTGTCAAGCACTTTTCTAGGCCTTTTAAATGCATTGTATTCCTCATCCCTCAAAAGTGTATAGAAGCAAAAACTAGACAACCTGACCAGTTTTGTAAAGTGGGAAGGTGTAGGAGGAGATGCAGACCATAATGCCTTGTCAGGGCCGCAGTGCTTTCTGGGAAACTGGACCATTTTATGGGCCAAGACTCAGCTGCACACTTGACACAAGACAGCCCGAGAGAGTGAAAACTCCTGCAGGGTTCCTCTCCACATGTCCTCAGCAGAAGAGGGACTCGGGAGAGTGACCCTCTTTAGTAGCACATGGGTCTGATATTACAGGTCACCACCCATTGTTCTCCTTTTGGTTTGGATTAGTCCTTGCATTGCTAGCCCCTTTGTGCAGTCCACCTGGCTCCTGGGCCCTGGTCCCTTCCTGGCTCACTTTGTGAGTCCAGGGCTAATGTCCTCCATAGGTACCTGAAATTTACAGGTATTAACTCCTACTTGGGGTTACTCAGACACAGCAACTTTCCTGCTAGTGCATTTCATTAATGCTCCTTATTAAGTCGAGTCTGTTCTGTTTTAATGCTTGTTTTGAAAACATGAATTTGTTCTAATGCAATAGACATATTAGGGAACAATGTGATGAACCCCTAAAAAGCGAGAGTAAATAATTTTAATGGCTGTATACTATGTATCACCACTGAGATATATAACAATGATATTTTCCCTAAGAAGATGAGGAGTTTCTGGGCTCATGTATTATTCTTTGTACTCAGAAATAATACTTGTCAAAATTAATTAAATGCTAAGACTAGTAAAAAAGATTGCCACTAAACTTTGAGTCTTCATATTTTTAGCTTCTGTCTGAAAATTGCTTTTTTTAAGCTATTCTTCAATAAAATAAATTAAAAAAAAAGCGAAAATCCAAAGTGGCAATCCACACCCCTACAGCCTGATTACATCAGGCAAAAATGTGGTTGTTCTAATTCACAGAGGTTCTTCCCCACCCCCCTTTTTTTTTAATTACTCAATGAATTTACTACATTTATAATTGTACAGTGATCATCACAATCCAGTTTTATAATATTTCCATCCCACACCCCCAGCGCATCCCCCCACCACCCAAACTGTCTCTGGAAACCATAAGTGTTTTCAAAGTCTATGAGTCAGTATCTATTCTGCAAAGAAGTTCATTGTGTCCGTTTTTCAGATTTCAAATATAAGTGATAGCATTTGATGTTGGTGTCTTATTGTCTGACTGACTTCACTTAGTATGGTAATTTCTAGGTCCATCCATCTTGCTAAAAATGCCATTATTTCATTCCTTTTAATGGATGAGTAATATTCCATTGTGTATATGCACTACCTCTTCTTTATCCAATCCTCTGTCGATGGACATTTAGGTTGTTTCTATGTCTTGGCTGTTGCAAACAGTGCTGCAATGAACATTGGAGTACATGTGTCTTTTAAAATCATGGTTTTCTCTGGATAGATGCCCAGGAGGGGGATTGCTGGATCAAATAGTAGTTCTGTTTTTAGTTTTCTGAGGAATCTCCATACTGTTTTCCACAGTGGTTTCACCAATTTACAATCCCACCAACAGTGTACTAGTGTTCCTTTTTATCCACACCCTCTCCAGCATTTATTGTTTGTAGACTTTTTGACGATGGCCATTCTGGCTGGTGTAAGGTGGTACCTCATCATGGTTTTGATTTGCATTTCTCTCATAATGAGTGATGTTGAACATCTTTTCATGTGTTTTTTGGCCATCTATATGTCTTCTTTGGAGAATTGTCTCTTTAGATCTTCTGCCCATTTTTTTGATGGGGTTGTTTGTTTTTTTGGTATGGAGCAGTAGGAGGTGTTTATAAATTTTGGAGATTAATCCCTTGTCAGTTGCTTCATTTGCAAAGATTTTCTCCCATTCTGTGGGTTGTCTTTTCATTATGTTTAGTGTTTCCTTTGCTGTGCAGAAACTTTTAAGTGTAATTAAGTCCCGTTTGTTTATTTTTGTTTTTACTGTCATTCCTCTAAGAGGTGGATCTGAGAAGATGTTGCTGTCATTTATGTCAGAGAGTGTTTGGCCTATGCTTTCTTCTAAGAGTTTTATAGTGTCTGGTCTTATATCTAGGTCTTTAATCCATTTGGAGTTTATTTTTTTGTATGGTGTTAGGAGTGTTCTAATTTCATCCTTTTAGATGTTACTGTCCAGGTTTCCCAGCACCTCTTATTGAACAGGCTGTCCTTTCTCCATTGTATATTCTTGCCTCCTTTGTCATAGATTAGTTGGCTGTAGGTGCATGGGTTTAATTCTGGGCTTTCTATCCTGTTCCACTGATCTAATATTTCTGTTTTTGTGCCATTACCATATGGTTTTTATGACTGTTGCTTATAGTCTGGAGCCTGGGAGCCTGATTCCTCCAACTCCATTTTTCTTTTTCAGGATAGCTTTGGCTATTCTGGTTCTTTTGTGCTTCCAAACAAACTTTAAAATATTTTGTTTGAGTTCTGTGAGAAATGTCCTTGGTAATTTGATAGGGATTGCATTGAATCTGTAGATTGCCTTGGGTAGTATAGTCATTTTGATAATATTGACTGTTCCAATCCAAGAGTGTATGTCATCTGTGTATGTCATCTTTGATTTCTTTCATCAGCATCTTATAGTTTTCAGATTACAGGTCTTTTGTCTCTTTAGATAGGTTTACTCCTAGGTATTTTATTCTTTTGGATGCGATGGTAAACGGGATTGCTTCCCTAATTTCTCTTTCTGATCTTTCATTGTTAGTATATAGAAATGCCATTGATTTCTGTGTATTAATTTTGTATCCTGTTACTTTGTCAAATTTGTGGATGAGCTCTAAGAATTTTCTGGTAGAGTCTTTAGGATTCTCTAGGTATAGTATCATGTTGTCTGCCAATAGTGATAGTTTTACTTCTTCCTTTCCCAATTTGAATTTATTTTATTTCTTTGACTTCTCTGATTGCTGTGGCTAGGACTTCCAAAACTATGTTGAATAGTAGTGGCAAGAGTGGACATCCTTGTCTTGTTCCTTATCTCAGTGGGAATTCTTTCAGCTTTTTACCATTGAGAATGATGTTCATTGTGGGTTTGTCATATACCACCTTTATTATGTTGAGGTAGGTTCCCGTTATGCCCACTTTCTGAAGGGTTTTTATCAGAAATGGGTGTTGGATTTTGCCAAAAGCTTTTTCTGCATCTATTGAGAGGATCATATGGTTTTTATTCTTCAGTTTTTTAATGTGGCATATCACACTGATGGATTTGAGGATTTTGAAGAACACTTGCATTCCTGGGATAAATCCCGCTTGATCATGATGTATAATCCTTTGAATGTATTGTTGGATGCAGATTGCTAGTATTTTGTTGAGGATTTTTGCATCAATGTTCATCAGTGAAATTGGCCTGTAGTTTCCTTTTTTTGTGGTATCTTTGTCTGATTTTGGTATCAGGGTGATGATGGCCTCATAGAATGAGTTTGGGAGTGTCCCTTACTCTATGATTTTTTGGAATAGTTTCAGAAGGATAGGTGTTAGCTTGTCTCTAAATGTTTGATAGAATTCACCTGTGAAGCCATCTGCTCCTGGACTTTTGTTTGTTGGAATTTTTTAAATCACAGTTTCAATTTCAGTACTTGTTATTGGTCCATTCATATTTTCTATTTCATCTTGGTTTAGTCTTGGAATATTGTACCTTTCTAAGAATTCATCCATTTCTTCTAGTTTTTCTGTTTTATTGGCGTATGGTTGCATATAGTAGTCTCTTATGATCCTTTGTATTTCTGTGATGTCCATTGTTACTTTTCCTTTTTCATTTCTAATTTTATTGATTTGAGTCCTCTCTCTTTTTTTCTTGGTAAGTATGGCTAAGGGTTTATCAATTTTGTTGATCTTTTCAAAGAACCAGCTTTTTCTTTTGTTGATCTTTTCTCTGGTTTTCTTCATTTCTATTTCATTGATTTCTTCTCTGATCTTTATGATTTATTTCCTTATGCTAATGTTAGGTCTTGTCTGTTCTCTCTCAAGCTGCTTTAGATGTCAAGTTAGCTTGTTTATTTGAGCTTTTTCTTGTTTGCTGAGGTGGGCTTATATTGCTATAAACTTTCCTCTTAGAATGGCTTTTGCTGCATCCATAGGTTTTGGAGTGTTGTCTCTTTGTTGTCCTTTGCTTCTAGGTATTTTTTAATTTCCTCTTTGATTTCTTCAGTGATCCATTGGTTGTTTAGTTGCATGTTGTTGAGTCTCCATGTGTTTGTGTTTTTTGCAATTTTTTCTTGTTGATTTCCAGTCGTATACTGCTGTGGTCAGAAAAGATGCTTAGTATGATCTCAATTTTCTTAAAGTTACCTAGGCTTGATTTGTGGCCCATAATATGATCAGTCTTAGAGAATGTTCCATGTGCACTTGAGAAGAATGTGTACTGTGTTGCTTTTGGATGGACTGCCCTATAAATATCTATTAAGTCCATCTGGTCTAATGCTTCATTCAGGACCTGTGTTTCCTTATTGATTTTCTGTTTGGATGATCTGTCCATTGCTATAAGTGGGGTGCTAAAGTCCCCCACTATTATTGTGTTATTGTTGATTTGTTCTCTTAAGGTTGTTAGCAGTTGCCTTATATATTGTAGTGGACCTATGTTGGGTGTGTAGATATTTAAAATTGTTATATCTTCTTCTTGGATTGATCCTTTGATCATTAGGTAGTGACCTTCCTTGTCTCTTAAAATATTCTTCATTTTAAAATCTATTTTGTCAGATATGAGTATTGCTACTCCAGCTCTGTTTTGATTCCCTTTTGCGTAGACTATTTTGTTCCATCCTCTCACTTTCAATTTGTATGTGTCCCTAGAGGTGAAATGGGTCTCTTGAAGACAGCATATATATGGGTCTTGTTTTTATATCCATTCAGCCAGTCCATGTCTTTTGGTTGGGGAGTTTAGTCCATTAACATTTAAGTTAATTATTGATACGTATGTTTTTATTGCCATTTTATTTTATTTTATTTTATTTTATTTTATTTTATTTTATTTTATTTTATTTGTCTTTTTACCATTTCTAGGGCTACTCCTGTGGCATGTGGAGGTTCCCAGGCTAGGGGTCTGATCAGAGCTGTAGCTGCTGGCCTACACCAGAGCCACAGCACCATGGGATCTGAGCTGCGTCTGCAACCTACACTGCAGCTCACAGCAATGCCGGATCCTTAATGCACTGAGCAAGGCCAGGGATTGAACCCACAACCTCATGGTCCCTAGTCAGGTTCATTAACCACTGAGCCATGATGAGAACTCATTTTTGCCATTTTATTAATTGCTTTGGATTTGTTTTTGTTGCTCTTTTTTCTTCCCTTCTTCTCTTGTTCTCTCTTGTGGTTTGATGCCTATCTTTAGTGCTGTATTTGAGTTGATTTTTCTTATTTGTTTGTGTATCAATTGTAGATTTTGGGTTTGCAGTTATTCTGAAGTTTGATATAAGAATCTATATGTATATATGAGATTGGTTTAAGTTGTTGGTCTCTTACTGCAAGTGCATCTCCAGTGTCCTGCATTTGTACCCTCCTTTTCTCATGATTTCTGATTTTGGTGGCATAATTGTGCATGGATGATTTTGTATCTTTACGGTATATATACCTTTACTGGTGAGCCTTGTCATTTGTGGTATTTTTGTTTCTGGCTGTAGCCTTTGCTTTTCTGCCTAGAGAAGTTCCTTTAGTATTTTTTTGTAAAGCAGGTTTCATGTTGCTGAATTCTCTTAGCTTTTGCTTATCTGTGAAGGTTTTGCTTTCTCCTTCAAATCTGAATGAGAGCCTTGCTGGATAAAGAAATCTTGGTTGGAGGTTTTTTCTTTTCATCACATTAAGTATATCATGCCACTCCCTTCTGGCCTGCAGAGTTTCTGCTGAAACATCTGCCAATAACCTTATTGGGTTTCCCTTGTATGTTATTTGTTTCTTTTCCCTAGCTGCTTTCAGTATTTACTCTTTGTCTTTACTTTTGGTCAGTTTGATTACTATGTGTCTCAGTGTATTCCTCCTTGGGTTTATTTTATATGGTACTCATTGTGCTTCCTGGGTTTGAGTGAGTGGTTCCTTTCCCATGTTAGGAAAGTTTTTGGCAATTATCTCTTCGAGTATTTTTTCTGTCCCCTTCTCTCTCTCTTCTCCTTCTGGCTCCCCTATAATACAGATGTTGGTGCATTTAATGTTGTCCCAGAGTTCTCTGAGACTCTCTTCATTTGTTTCCAATCTTTTTTCTCTTTTCTGTTCTGCATCCATGATTTCCACTAATCTGTCCTTCACCTCGATATTTGTTCTTCTGCCTCCTGTATTCTGCTGTTAGCTGCTTCTAATGAATTTTTCATTTCAGTTATTGTATTTTGCATCTCTTCTTGTTTAAGTTTTATATTTTCTATCTCTTTGCTCAGTGTTTCCTGTAAGTTATCCATCTTTGCGTCAAGTTTATTTCCAATGTCTTGCAGCATCTTCAGCATCAACAATCTAAAGTCTTTTTCTTGGAGGCTGAGAATCTCCTCCTCACTTAGCTGATTTTCTGGGGGTTTTCCTTTCTCTCTCATCTGAGTTACAGTTCTCTGTCTTTTCATTTTTATAGGTTTTTGGTGTGGTGACCTTTTTACAGATAATAGGGTTGTAGCCTCTCTTACTTCTGGTGTCTGCACCCCTTTGTGGCTGAAGTTGGTACAGGAGCTTGATGTAGGCTTCCTGATGGGAGGGACTGATGCCTTCCCACTAGTAGGTGGAGCTGATTCCTATCCCTCTGGTGGGTGGGGCTTTGCCTCTGGGTGATATTAGAGGTGTCTGTGTGCCTGGGGGGCGGGTCTCTAGGCAGCCTGTTTATTGATGGGTGGAGCTGTGATCCCACCTGGATTGTTGTTTGGCCTGGGGCTTCTCAGCACTTATGGGTGGGGCCAGAATTTCCCAAAATGGCCACCTCCAGAGAAAGGCATGCTGCTAAATATTCCCAAGAGCTTTGTCTCCAATGTCCTTCCCCCACAACAAGCCATATTCACCCCTGTTTTCCCAGGAGGTCCTCCAAGAAATGCAGTCAAGTCTGACCTAGATTCCTATGGAGACTTTGCTTTGCCCTGGGACCCAGTGCACATGAAAGTCTGTGTGCACCTTTTAATAATGGGGTCTCCGTTTCTCCCAGTCCCATGGAACTCCTGCTCACAAGCTCCACTGGCCTTCAATGCCAGATACTCCAGGGACTCTTTCTCCCAGTGCCAGATCCCCACATGTGGGTGTTTGATGTGGGGCTCAGAACTCTCATTCCTGTAGGTGAGTCTCTGTGAACCAGTTAGTTTCCAGTCTGTGGGGATTCCCACCCAGGAGGTATGTGATTGCTTATATCACATAATTGCCCCTCCTACCTCTTGATGGGGTCTCCTATTTGACTTCTGGAGTAGGATATCTTTTTGAAAGTTCCAGTCCATTGGTAGAAGATTGCTCAGTCTTTAGTTGTGAATTTTGTTGTTTTTAGGAGAGAAGTTGAGCTCCAGTCCTTCTCTTCACCATCTTAATCCCCTAGTGAAAGTTTCTCATATTCTCCCCTTGTTCATCTTTCCTCAGGGTGAGTTCATATAAATCTGTGGCTTTGAGTCTCACTTATATATTGATAACATCCTGTTCTCTTTATATATGACCAAAGACCAATCTTTTCCCAAGTCACTGATTTTGATTTATAGCTGAAGTTACCCTAAGTATTTCAAACTTCTTAAATAAAATAAGTTTAGTATTTCTCCTATTCACTTAAACTTTTGCATGTGTCTGTGTATGTGTATGATATATCACATATGCTTATGTCTGTTAGGTAAGGTCCTATGTGCTTTGTCTCTATTAAATCATTAATTCCCCCAGACAACATAATGAGGTAAGTCTTCTTATTTTGTCTACATTATAAATGAAGAAACCTATACAAAAAGATTAGGTGAATTACCCAAGGTAAATAAAGAAGCTGGTATTTTAACCCAGATAATCTAGATCCAGAGGCTATCTTAATTCCAAACTTCAAACAATCCAGAAGGGAAAACACCTGTCAGGATTATTTTAATTACTTTTTTGAATCTCACTTAAGTAAGTAGCTTCATGGTAGAAAGATATTCTGGATTTGGTTACAAAGGAAGGATGCTCTTAGAAGACTTGGATTTTGTTTACAGTTACTTACTCTTTGCTTTTTGTGAATTCTTGAATATTACAGAAACTTTATTGGTGTTCAGCCAAATTGGAAACTGTTTTGTGAATGCTGTCTCTAGCAGTTTTGAGATGATTATTAACCCATGCCTCTAAATCAAAGATAAAACATGAACATAAGGTTGGAGTCACTAAGGAACTAATGTTAAGGCTGGAAGGATGAGAGTCTGATTGTAGAATAGTTTAAATGACAGACTGATATGGATAGGGGCTTTATCCTGCCATGGGCATATAAATACCTGGTGCTAAGATTCTCTATCTTTAGTGTATATCAGAATCTCTTGGGGAAACTTGTTATAAAACCTGAGACCCAACCCTCTGAGATTTTTTTTGAGTAGAAATGGGTGTAAAATGCAGGAAACTTCAGTATAATAAACACCACACTGGACAATTATGATGAAGATGGTTTGAGAAACACTGATTTACTGTCTATGGGATTATGGGATTAATACAAATGTTAGGTAAAAGCCTGAACTAGGGTGGTGGGAAAGTTAGAGGTGGAATTTCAATTCAGAATGGCTCTTTGAGCCCACATATTTCACTCTCTCCCTCTCAGATGCTCACTGAAAACACACACACACACACGCGCACACACACACACACTCAAAATCTGTATCCACCCTGAAAATTAGGAAAGGTTTCCAGGCAGGTAAAAAATGTGAGGTCTATGTGCCATATATAGTGCAGGGAGGACTAGGCTTAGGAAATCAGCCATAATCTTGGAATCCCAAATGGGAAAGCCTTCCAGGGAAGTAAGTACACAAGATTCCTGGAAAGATGGAGTGGAGGAACCAGAATTAGGTCTGGTCATGTGACCATCAAGTAAATCTCAACCTTAAGAAATTCTGAAGAAAGCAGAGGTCAGCAGAGAAGCTCCAAGGGATTTGAATTGAGTATGTTGCAGTGATTAGTCCAGGATAGGATTACTGAAAGCAAGAAAAAAAGATAAGATTAATTTCCAAAACTTTTGGTTTATGTCCACTCCTAGAAAATAGGGAGGAGGCAGTCACCAGAGCTGGTAAGAAATTTGACAGCTATCCAATAACCTCAAAGCAAAGAAGTTAGTGGTTTTCAATAGAATGTGGTTAAATTGCCACAAGACATAGGAAGATAAATAACACATTCATTGTTAGTAAATCAATTGTTTGGCAGTTTGGTGTTCATGGTCATCTTCGTGAGAGATTTTCAGCAGAGTGATGTGAATAGAAGTCAAATTGAAGAAGTGAGTAAGGAATAAAGAAATGAAGTCATCAAGAGTTGCCTAGTATCTCTTTGTGTTTTTCCTTCTATGAATTTGGTAGCAAAATGGAGGGAAAGAGAGTTGGTAGCTGCAGGGATAATCAGAGAATTAATATTTCTATGGGCCTGAGATCCTCGCTTCACATCTGGCAAGAAAAATGAAGGAGCCAGAGAAGTGAAGAGGGAGAGAAATATTTGAAATGGTAGGGAGCAAGATAATGTTTAATGGTGGATCATGTGTTATGGGAGTAGGGTCTTTTTGAGACTAATATAAATCTTTTTCCAGGGCCATGAATTTAATTCATATTTTGTTATAATTAATTTAAACTTGTAAAAAAGTGATGTAGGAATTCTCACTGTGGCTCAGTGGGTTAAAGACCCAAAGTTGTCTCTGTGAAGCTATGGGTTTGATCTTTGGCCTTGCTTAGTGGGTTAAAGATCTGGGATTGCTATACGCTGTGGCATAGGTTGAAGATGCAGCTCAGATCCAGTGTCACCATGGCTATGGCATAGGCCTCAGCTGCAGCTCTGATTTGACCCTTAGCCTGGAAACTTCATATGTTGCAGGTGTTGCTGTATTAAAAGGAGAGGGGGGATATAAAGATTATAATAAAATTTTTCTATATTTTAATTCGTCATTAAATATAGACTGATTTGTAAAATGATAACATTATTTTTGAGATAATAGGGTTAATATCAAGAAAGTAAAAAAAATGAAAGATTGATGTTTTGATGTCTGAAATTAGGGTGACAGCACGGTCAGTTTCTAATGAGAGCTCTCTTTCTGGCTTCTACCTTCTCACTGTTAGTTTCTTTTTCTTGTCTGATTGCTCTGGTTGGGACTTCCAATACTATGTTAAATAGCAATGGTGAGAGATGGCATCTTTATCTTGGTACTTAGAAAAGGTTTGCAGCTTTTCATTATGGAGTATGATTTTAGCCATTAAATGGCCTTTATTGGTTAAGATGTGTTCCCTCTATACCAACTTTTATGAGAGTATTTTTTTTTTTTATCATGAGTGGATGTTGGAATTTTGTCAAATGATTTTTCTGTATCTGTTGAGATGATAAGTAATTTTTTCTTTCCTTTGGTTAATATGATGATTACAATGATTTGCAAGTATTGTATCATACTTGAATCTGTGGCATAAATCTCACTAGATTATGATTCTTTTTATATATTGTTGTATTTAGTTTGTTAATATTTTGTTGATGTTGATGCTCATCAAAGATACTGGCCTATGATTTTCTTTTCTTTTATTTTAATGTCTTTGGTTTTGGTATCCGGGTAATGGTTAGTGTTTCGACCTCTTTAAGTTTGGAGGAATAGCTTATTAGAAGGATAGGTAGTTTAATAGTTTAATAGAAAGATATGTATTAACTTTTCTTAACATGTTTTTAAATTTCACTCATGAAGGCTTCATGTCCTAAACTTCTGTGTGCTGGGAGTTTTTAATTAGAAATAAAATTTCACTATTAATGATTGATTTTTCAATTGTCTATTTCTACTTGATTCAGTCTTGAGTGATTTTATCTTTCTAGAAATTTGCTAATTTTTTCCTAGGTTGTCTAACTTGTTGCTTATAGTATTCTCTTATGAATCTTTGGATCTATGTTGTATTGGTTGTTTTTTTATCCCCTTTCATTTCTCATGTCTCATGTGGTGAGCCTGACTAGGTTTATCAATTTTATTTATGTTTTAAAAAATATTCTTCTTTTTTTTAAACTATTTCTTCTCTGATCTTCATTATTTTCTTCCTTCTGCTGAATTTGGGCTTTGTTTATTCTGCTTTTCCTAATTCCTATGGGTAGTAGGTTAGGTTGGTTGAGGTTGAGGTTGAGGTTTTTCTCGTCTGAGGTTTTTCTCGTTTATAGAAAGGCCTGATTTCTATAAACTTCCCACTTAGAACTGCTTTTGCTGCATTGTGTAGATTTTGGAAAGTTGTATTTCCATTTTCATTTGTCTCAAGGTATTTTCTGATTTTCCTGTTTGATTTCTTCATTGGCTCATTGATTTTTTAGTAGCATGTTATTTAGTCTCTACGTGTTCGTTCTTTTCCCATTTTTCTTCTTGTAATTGATTTCTAGTTTCATTTGTTTGGGGCCTGAAAAAATGTTATATGTAATTTCTATCCTTTTGAAATTGTTGATACTTGTCTTATGGCCTAGAGTGAAATCTATCCTGCAGAACATTTCATGTGCACTTGAAAAGAATATGTATTCTGCTGTTTTGAGATATAATGTCCTGTACATGTCTGTTAAGTCCAACTAGTCTATTGTCATTTAAGACCACTGTTGCCTAATTGATTTTTCTGTTTGGATGATCTGTCTATTGATGTAAGTGGGGTGTTAAAGTTCCCTATCATTATCATATTATTGTCAAATTTTCCCTTTACATCTGTTAGTATTTGCTTTATATATTTAGGTGCATATATGTTAATGAGTATTGTAGTCTCCTTCTACTGATTTCATTATATAATTCCCTTCTTTGTCTTTTGTTATAGGCTTTGTTTTAAAGTCAGTTTTTTCTGGTGTATGTATTGCTACCCCTACTTTCTCGCCATTTTTGTTTGCATGAATTTTTTTTTGCTTTTTAGGGCCACATCTGGGGCATTTGGAAATTCCCAGGCTAGGGGTCCAATCAGAGTTGCAGCTGCCAGCCTATGCCATAGCCACAGCAATGCAGGAACTGAGCCTCTTCTGTGACCTACAAAACAGCTCACGATAACACTGGAGCCTTAACCCACTGAGCAAGGCCTGGATGGAACCTGCGTCTTCATGGATACCAGTCAGGTTTGTTACAACTGAGCCACAGCAGGAAGCGCTGAGCATGAAATATCTTTCCATTGCCTCATTTTGAGCCTGTGTGTGTCTTTAGTCCTGAAATGAGTCTCTTGTAGACAGTATATAGAAAAGTCTTGTTTTCCAATCCAATCAGACACCCTATTTCTTTTGATTGGAGCATTTACTCCATTGATATTTCAGTAATTATTGATAGGTATGTACTTAGTTCCATTTTACTACTTATTTTCATCATTCTTCTCTGTTCATTTCTTCTTTGTCTTTCACTGTGGTTTAATGATTTTCTTTAGTAATATACCTGTGTTCTTTTCCTTTTCGTTTTTGTGTAACTATTGTACGTATTTGATGTGTGGTTACCATGGGGTTCATATATGTTAACCTATAATTGTATCTACTTGCTTTAAACTGGTAGTCATTTAAATTCAAATACATTCTAAAAGATCTATATTTTTACTATTCAATATTTTGAGTTTTGTGATGTTATATTTTACATTTTTTGATCTTTCAATCTTCATATTGGGTTATTTATGTGGTTGATCCATCCTTAATATATATTTACCTTTACTAGTGGGCTTTTTCCTATCCTATAGGTTCTTGCTTCTTTTCCACTTGGATAAAACCCTTTGACATTCATTTTATTGTAGACTTAGTATTGACAAACTTTTAGTTTTTGCTTGTCTGAGGAGTTCTTTATCTCTCTTTCAATTCTAGATGAAAATCTCACTGGGAAATGTATCCCAGGTTGCAGGTTTTTTCCTTCCAGCACTTTGAATATATCATATCATTCCCTTCTGACATGCAAAATTTCTGCAGATAAATTTGCTGATAGACTTAAAGGGATTCCTTTTGTATATGACTCTTTGTTTTCCTCTTGCTGCCTTTAGATTTTGCCATTTTATTTATGATATGTCTTAATGTGGGTCATTTTGGGTTCATCAGTTTTAGAACTCTTTGTGCTTACTATATTTGGATATATGTTTCCCTTCTCAGGTTTTGGAAATGTTTCGCCATAATTTCCTCAAATACATTTTCAGTATCCCTCTCTCCAGCACCTCTTAGACCCTATAATATGAATATTGCCAAGCTTTATGTTATCTCATGTAGTTCTTACATTGCTTTTTTAAAGCTTATTTTTCTTTTCTTTTTTTCTCTCTCTCTCTCTTTTTTTTTTGGTTTTTGCCTTTTCTAGGGCCACTCCTGTGGCATATGGAGGTTCCCAGGCTAGGGGTCTAATCAGACCTCTAGCCACCGGCCTACACCAGAGCCACAGCAAAGCAGGATCAAGCCACATTAACCACTGAGCCACGACGGGAATTCTTAAAACTTGTTTTTCTTTTTGCCCCTCTGATTGGCTGATTTCCTTTATTCTATCTTCCAGATCACTTATGTGTTCTTCTATATCATTTAGTTTGCTCCTCATTTTTTTCTAGGTTTTTTTTTTTTAATATCAGCTAATAAATTCTTCTTTTCTGATTAGCTCTTTTTATATTTTCTAATTCCTTGTAAATTTTTCATTTTGTTCATCTATTCTTTTCCCTAATTCAGTTAACATTTTTATTATCAATGCTTTGAATTCTTTATCTGATAAATTGTTTATTTCTATTTCATTATTTATTTTTCAAGGATTTTCTTTTGCTTTTTCAATTTAGAGCTGTTCCTCTGCCTTTTCATTTTGTTTAACATTCTCTGCTCCTAGGAAATTAGTGAAACGATTACTTGTTGCCGTCTTAAGTGCCTTTTATGGGAGAGTTGGATATGATGTAGATGCAATTCATGTCTTTCCTCAAGATGTTCTAGCCGCTATCACCTTGGTTGGGAGTGTGACTGGAGAAGGAGGGGTGAGAGCTGAACCCAGGTATGAGATAGGACTTTCCCTCTGCTCAATGGCTGTTGCTGCCTTATCAGGTGCAAGGTCTGATCCCAAGTTCCTGGAGCAGAAGATCTGTCAGTCAGGCTTGAGATTGTCCTGTTCCCTTTAAAAGTATATTTTTCCTTTTTCTAGCACCAGGACCCTTGCCCCAGATGTGAAGCAAGGGTGGTACATGCAGGCTCTCAGCTCTTTTTTGTCATTGACAGAAGTCTGAGCTCTCTCCAATACATAGGTACCTGTAGTGGTTTCCCTTGTTCTACTCATACATGACCTTGCATGCAAGTCCTCTTTGTTCCTCACAGCTGATCGCTCCCTGAGTCTTTGCCTCCCCAGCCCTTTTGTGGAGCCATACAATGGGGAAAGCAATGTCCATATTGACTCTTGCTGTGTATCATTTGTGAACTGTAGTTGAGTATCTCCCATCAGAGTTCTGGGCTACTTCTGATGTGTTGATGTAAGCATCAACAATAGCTGCTGCTGCCTCACTCAGGCTCCATCCTGTGGAGTGGTCAGCTCTGTATCCCATGGCTGAGTTTTCTCCCCCGTTGTAGCTGTCCTTGACCCAGTGCCATGCTGAGATGTGGAGTGAGAACTGGAGTATCTGCTTGGCTCAGGCTAGGGTGCATGCTGAGGCTTGGGGAGCCTTGCAGTTCCTAGAGAAGTCCTCTTTCAACCTTTCTGCAATACCTTGGGGGAAAGCCAGCACACATGCCCTTCCCATGAGTGGAGTCCAGGCTTCCAAGGCTCTCTAGCTAGTCCCAGCAGATGTGCAACTAGCCGAGGAAGTTAATCTTTCCTGTGCAAGGCCTCAGCACTGGGGCACCCAATCTGTGGCTCTCTCTGCTCACTCTCCAGGGTGGGTCTCTGCTCACGTATTCTCCTTTTCCTCTGAGTCCCCTATTAGGGGCACAGGTCCCAACTTGATTTCTTTTCTTCCCTTCCTACCCAATTATATCTGAATCTTACAGGCTTGATTGTACAGAAGTCTTTCAGTTTCCAGTTAGTTTTCATTGACAACTAATCCACATGTAGATGTATTTTTGACCAACTCAAGAGGCAGGTGAGTTCCACATCTTCTTACTCTACCATCTCAATTGAGTTCCCCCATAACAGTTACTCTTAAATAATTAAATTCTAAAATAAAACATAATATTAAGGATAATAAAAAATTATTTCGCTACTAAATTATAACTATGCAAAATTACTTATGGATACGGGCAATGGTTAGCAAGAAATGTTTTGTTAGGACTATGCAGTTTTGGTAATGTTAAATTATTTTTCTACTGCAACTATAATACTTTTTGTGGAAAAACTCTTAAAAATATAGCAAACATTAGTTCACACTTGCAGAAAGTTAGATTTTTATTCTGGGCTCTGAATCTCACATGTTTTGATTGGGTTGCAAAGGGATTAACAAAAATACTGCTTTCTTTATACCATTCTGTGTAGGTTGCTATGCTCATTGACATGATAGATGCAAACTGCTGCTCAGTCAATTACAATATAGGAGGTTATTTTTGCATTCCAGATGTCATTTCCTGTGGGCACTGAGTTTGCAGTTTTCTAAGTATGAGGATTTAATTTTTTCCTGTTCTAATTCCTGGTATCTTTAAGGTCCTTGATTTCTTTTCATTTAGCAGCAGCAACCAACTTTTCTCATAAAGAACTGTATCACTAACCCAATTACTTTCCCACAAATAATTAGCCCCACTTATAGATTATCTATCAGTTACTACACTCTTAGATATTTATAAAATTAACAGAATTTAAAATATATGTTTTCTTTGGTTCTCTCTATCCAGGAAGATACATAGTCAAATATCTGTATAAGTGGTTTAGAAAAAGTTTAGAGACTTGCACAGAATTATTTTGTGTGGATGGTAATGTGTGGTATTTGGGAGTACCAATAAACATGAAAAGGTTTCCTTCATTAACATCTTTTAGAAGCTCAGAATTAAGTGTGCATAATTTTTGTATACTATTGCCATGCCTATAGAATTCTTGGTTTCAACCTTTTTTCTGTGGGCAAAAGTTCACATATATTCAACACCGACTAGGTTGGACACTGTTGCTTATGGCTACTGTAGACTTAAGAGACTGTGGGTTATGATTCATTCTTTAGGATCTACCTATAATCATCATTGCCTTTTCACAGACCTGCATCATAATGTGCAGGTCTGTGAAGACCTAATCTAGAGACAGATTAAACCTATATGGACTAAGAATTATGACAGATGCTATCCTATAACAGTTTTGTCTTTTATTCATAAGTATGTTATTTACTACAAAAAAAGCATTCAGTTTAAGTCTTCTATACTGAATTGTGATTATAGAGATGAGCACAAACAAAGTTATTTGGGATATTCCCCTTTCTGATATTAACATCATTTTGTCAGTAAACTAATCAATAATGCACTTATTTTATGTCAGAAGAAACAAATCCCTTTATAAAAGTCCTGATTATCATAGAGTTGTTGATAGCTTTAATATAATGGAATTATGTGACTCTGTTGTCCATGTTTACAGATTGTAAGTGATTAAAGACTCTCAATCTGGAAGTATGATGACAAAGTACACAAAGTGCGAGGTGTTTGAATTCCAATTAACTGGCCCTTTGATTTTGGTAGATTCTATTTAAGTTGTATAAGCTCAGGTTTCTCACTGAGAAATAGGGGTAATGTTTATGTTCTAGGGTTACATTGTGAATAACATAGTTGTAAATGTCAAGTTCTTTGTTCCATATCAGGTACAAAGTAAGTGCTCAAAAATATTAACTTTTAATAATCATTATCACTTTTCGATGTCTCCATTCACTTTTTTACATGGTCAGTTATAAATAAATTTCATCCTTCATTCATGAGTGGCACTGCTAAGGATGCTTCTGTGTCATATTTTTTCAGAGACTTCCCCATTGGTAAGGAGGGAACATGACAGCAACTCTACTAACATTGGTGGCAATCCTGACTCCTAACCACTCCCATGCTGCCTACCAAGTTTCCTCCCTCCCTTCCTTCTTTCCTTCCTCTCTAATTATATATGCAACATTTATATATCCACACAGACAAATATATATGTATATGCATATATATAATACCTTTGACCATCTTAAATATGGATTGGGAAAGTGATAACTATACTGTATTTCTTACTGTTTATAATCTACCATGATGTTCTATATTATTTCAGTAGGATTTTAAGAGGCAAACTGATGACAGGTGCGAGTTTCTTTGCAGCCTAGTGAGATTTTATCTCATCAAAGCAAAGCATTTTGGGGCAATACCAAGGATAATCTTATGGAATTAATCTTTTTTTTTCAGTGCACTCCATTTACCACTGAGAACTAGATTCAATAATTTTGTTCTCTGTTTCATACTCAGCATAATGTCTTGACCTCCAGATCTGAAACAATAGATTTTCTAAGAAATGCTGATTATGTTTTGTGAAGTTGTACAGGGCCAAGTAAATTCAGAATGTTTTTTTTTCTGCATATGGCTAATCTGAATTATATATTTTGAGCTATTCAAACATTAAAATGTACATAATGGAAAGTTACAAATCAGAGAATTTTTGCAAATGTGCTTTATATTTTCTAAGTGCCAACACAAAATTTTTTTTTACATTTAAAACAACTGCTATTCCACATCACTTGTATTTTAAAAAACTAAGTTGCCATCTTATAAAAATATGTGCATGGCTGTAATCTACAAAAAGTATCAGTTAAAACCTACTGTGAACATCTGTTGTGCACTGAGCCTATGACATACTACTAATTACTATGACAAGGTGGGATTCACTGAGTCAGGTAGAGCATCAAGTCCATTATTTTCATGGATTACCTTGCATCACAGTGTAAGTTGTATGACTTCAACAGACTTTATCAAACATCTTCCATATGTGAGGCACCATTCTTGGTATTGGGGAAGGAGATCAGAAATCTAAATGCTTCCACAGTGCAGAGAATATCGCTGCCATGTTACAAACAGTTTTTGGACAGCCAGATGTATCCCTGGAGTTTAACTACATGAAGCAGTTACTTGAGCTCTAAGTCTTCACCAGTAGGCAGGAATGTTTTAGAGGTTACTAGAAGTTAGACAGACAAGGGGGAATTCTGTTGTTTACTATTGTGAGTATGTTTCAATACTTGTGCAAAACTAACTGCTTAAAAGGAGAGGTTGAAGATATAAGAATGAAGAGCTGATATTTTGGCAAAGGCTTTGGGTAGTGAATTCACTCAGAACTGAATACAACCTAGAGAAAAGATTTAAGGATTGGTTTTGTATCAGTGGAATGATGTCTCTTCCATTGTCTTAGAGGGAAAGTAGAGGCTAAAGGAGGTTATTGCCATATATGCCTTAAGAGAATTGGACACACAGTAGTAGTAATGGTATTATGAAGGGAGGCATGTCTAGAAATATCTAGCACCTAGGCATCTGCCCAACCCTTAAATATACTGCCATAATTTCTTCATAGGGAGCAGTATTAAGATAATGGGAATGTAATATATGGGACTAGTAGAAGAAGGTATAGCTGAAAGTTTCTTGGGGGTAAAGTCTATCTTATGTTCATCTTTGTAATCTTCATTGCATCCATCCCAGTTTTGAGTATTGTTGGTGCTAAATAAGTTTATGGTATATGTTGTGTTCTAGAGGGATGGGCACAAAGTTTTAAAAGAGATGATGGATGGAGAAGAGATGATGGTATGGAGGGGTGATGGTTCAGATTGGACTCTTCTGCCTAGGAGAGGTCTTTAACTTATTTGATACACAGTTATATTATTTAACGCTTAATTTGGAAGCAGCAGAAATGCTGATGGTTGGAGCATGTCATTTATATTCTCAGAAGTAATTCATGCTGTTTACTATGTTTTTTTCATTAATTTGACTAAATATCATCCCCCAGAGTTCGAAACACTACTTTTCCATGGATTATTCACTCCATGGAAAAGATGTCAAATGTAAGAAGAACAATGCATATTACTGGTTATCATGTCTGAAATTGGGCACATAAACATTCATTTTTTATTAATCAGTAGACCTAATTAATCATTAACTAATTAATGGAATGGAAATGGACACATTCTTTGGACAAGCTATTTTCTGACAACATTAATCAATATTAATATAAAATATACAGAAATTTAATGACTGCCCTCTTCTATTAGCTGTGTTCTTCAGGCAGCTGAATGGATCAAAGGTTTAACTGGGTTTATTTGGATACTTCTTGTAAAATGTTAAGGAGTTGATTGTGGGATCAGTGATTTCCCATAAATTAGATTTTCTTTGAACTCAATACAGATGTCATAAAATTGAAATATAGATGGTTAATACAGGTGTTACAAAAATAAAATAAGGTAAAGATGTTTTGTAATCAGTTGTTACCAAAGGCTGGTTTAGTGGTGATGGTCATTTTTAGTTTTTGCTTGTTTAGAACCTGTATCTTCCCTCAGTTCTGAATGATAACTTTGCTAGAGAGAGTATCCTTGGTTGTAGTTTTTCCTTTTTAGGATTTTAAATATATCATCTCACTCCCCTCTGGCCTGCAAAGTTTCTGCTGAAAAATCTCCTAATAGTCTTATGAGGATTCACTTGTTTTTCTCTTAATGACTTTATTCTATCTTAAACTTTTGTCATTTTAATTATATGTTTCAGTGTTGATCACTTTGGATTAATCTTGTTTGGAATGCTCTGTGCTTCCTTGATGTGGATATCTGTTTCCATTCCATGTTGGGGAAGTATACAGACATTATTTTATCAAATACATTTTCTTCCCTTTTGCTCTTTTCTCCTCTGGGAATCTACAATGTGAATGTTAGTTATGCTTAATATTATCTCAGATGTCCCCTAAACTATTCTTTATTTTTTAAGATTATTTTTTGTTTTTTGCTCTTCTGATTAGGGAATTCTTTTTCTATTCTGTTTTCCAGATCACTTAGGCATTCTTCTGTATTATGTAATTTTCTGTTGATTCGCTCTAGTGTATTTTACACTTTAGTTATTGTGTTCCTTATCTCTGGTTGGTTCTTTTTTTCATATTTTTGAATTATTTTTTTGACTTCTCTTTGGGTTCCTCTATGCTTTCTCTCAGTTCATAGATTATCTGTATGACTATTACTTTGAACTCTTTATCAGATAAATTACTTATCTCTATTTCATTATTTTTTTTCCCCATGTGGTTAATTTCCTCTTTTTTGAAACATATTCCTCTGTCATCTCATTTTGTTCAGTTTTCTGTTTGCCTCTATGAATTGGGCAGAATGGTTAGCTTTCCTGGTCTTGAGAGTGTGTTCTTATGTTAGTACATCCGTTTGTAGACTGTATGTGACCAGTAGCTTTAGCAAGCTTAAAGCTGAAGTGGGTGCAGATGAAGGCTTCTCTTGGGTACACCAAGGGCTGCCACCTTAACTGGGGGCTGCTGGATCCTGAGCCTGGCCTGGGCCAGAATTTCTTGCAGTGTCCATCAAGGGCCACTGCCTTTATGGGTGGGGCTGGAGTCTGGTGAAGGCTAGGCTTCTCCTGGGGCATGCCAGAGGCTAGAACCTTGCATAGCCTACGGGCTGATCCTGGCAGGACAGTTAAAGAACCAGGTACATTTCAATCTGCTGCCTCTGTGCTGGGATTCAGAGTAAGTTTGTGCTCCTACCCTTTATGATCAGAGTTTTGATTTCCTATAGCCTTTCAGTTCTCTAAATCATAAGCCCTGCTGGTTTTTAGTACTGTTTAAGGGGGCTTATCTTCCTGGTGCTGGTCCTTGGGGCTGGGGTCGCCAATGTGGAGCTTGAACACTTTGTTCCTTAGAGAAGTCCTTTGAGTTTGTGATATACCTTTTAACTTCTGGGTTGCCTGCTAGGGGTGTGGGTCCCAACTAGATAGCATCTCTGCCCCCTTACCCATCTCAATGTGTGTGTGTGTGTGTTTTGTTTTGGTTTGGTTTGGTTTTTTGGTCTTTTTAGGGCCACACCCACTCTATATGGAGGTTCCCAGGCTAGGGGTCAAACTGGAGCTGTAGCCACCGGCCTATGCCACAGCCATAGCCACAGCAACAGCAATGATGGATCCTTACCTTAACCCACTGGGTAAGGCCAGGAATCAAACCCACAACCTCATGGTTCCTAGTTGGATTCATTTCCACTGCGCCATGATGGGAACTCCTCAATGTGTTTTTTTCTTTGTATCCTTAATTATAGGGCAGTTGTTTTGCTAATCTTTAGCTTGCTCTCAGAGAGAGTTGTTTTATTTGTAGTTATGGTTTTGGTATGTCCATGGAGGGAGATGAGCTCTGGGTCTTCCTATTTTACAATATTTTTGGGGAGGGACACACACACACACACACAGCTTATGGAAGTTTCCAGGCCAGGGACTGAATCTGAGCCACAGTTGTGACCTACACTACAGCTATGGCAATGCCAGATCCTTAACCTACTGTGCTAGGCCGAGGATCAAACTCACACTGCAGCAGTGACCCGAGCTGCTGCAGAGATAATACTGGATCCTTAACCTACTGTGCCACAATGGGAACTCCTATCTTACCATCTTGTTCCCCCACCACAAATTAACATTTAAATTATGAATTAAACCTAGATTTTGGTAAAGAAATAAATTTTTATAAAGGGATAAATAATCTAGGCATAAATCAATTATTTATCATTTGCATATTAGGTGAGGGGAATAAAATACTTTTCTTAATTTTACCTTTTTGATTATATTAAGTAATACTACCATTTTTATTTCTTTATCAGATATATTTTTATCACCTATCTTTATAGAAAACTTAACATTCCTGTGTGGCTGGTAGATTAATTTTAGATACTGTCAGTCTAAAAAAGTGAGTTCCAGTATAAGATACATATGAAATCTATAAAAATATGTATTAAGGTTCTTAGGTTAATTATTTATATGGTAGCTCAGCAGGGGATTAATCTCTAGAACATTTGCTCTGACTAGAACCATTGAAGTACAACACATTCCTATAGTGGTAACTAATAAATACTTACCGTCTTTAGGATTATTTAAATTCCCCAGTAGTATATGCTAATACAAGAATTACTAGGTAAGATGTTGAATAGATACATGCTACTTTTGTTTTCCAGGTAAATGCTCAAACTAGTTTCCTGGAGGTTGTCATGTTCAGTGCTTATAATATCATCAATATTATTGTTGACACTTAAAGTATAACCAAAACTATCCTGATCTGATAATTTTTATTTTCTTCAAATATAGCCTTGATGTTTGTTTTTCTCTCCTTCCCTTCCCAGATAATCAGCCAACCCTAATGAATAGGTTTTTTTTTTAATTACATTTGGATGTTTTTCCTAATGCTATGTATAAGTGAATTTGATTTTTTCCTATTCATATTTTATAAGCCATGTTTTCTTTTAATTTAATGAGAGTGGTAGATGGAACACTTTACTCTAAATCATTTTTCCCCCCTGACAATTAAGACTTGCTTTTAAGTAAAGTTTGTTATACTTGTCTCTATTTTATCTTAGGTTTATTTCTTTACATGGAGCTTCTTCATCTCCTCCTACAAAATAAACTTCTGAAAGGCTTACTAGGTCACTTTATATGTCCAGACCTGCATGAATTCTAGAAATGAACAGTTTAGTTCAACTTGGGGCCTGGCTGTCTGTTGTTTATTCCTGTTTAATAAGTCTTGTCTCCCTACCATGCTCTAGTAATAAATAATAGGAATCTTGGCATGGTAGTTACTACCCTCTTCCTGAAATAGTTCATCCCTGAATGTCCTTCCTCTTTTTGCCTCTTTCTTCTCATTTATCCCAATACGAAGTAATGATTATAAATGAGCTCAGAAGTTTGACATTTCTACTCCGTTCATGTCTACCTAAAAGCAAAGAAGAGTCAGTAATCATCATTTGTTTTGATTCTAAATCCCCAACTGGAAGCATCAAGCTCCAGGAACTCTGAATTAGGCTGAGTATCTGTTCTGTCATGCAGTGAGACAGCAGTACTGACTGAATTCTGTTTTCTGAAAAGTGTTCTTCTAGGAGCTCTAGTAGTCATAATGCTGCCCCATAGGAGCTTATAAATTAATGGGAATCATGGTGCCAGGATGATCTAAGAACTTCCTCCGCTACAAACCCCTTTACTTCCTGGTGGGTGATGTTTTCTGTTCTGTTATTTCTTTTTTAGTAAAATGAAAATTACGAGTGAGATGGAATCAAAGACAGAATTGGGATGAGGACACTTTCATTTCCCTGGTAGGACTATAGGGCCCTGGTATTCAGCTGGCTGTTTACAACGAATGTTTCTTCTGGTTGGTCATGACCTTAATTCTCATTGGTTTGTGCCCAAGCCTATTGATTGTATTGAATATGATCCCATGACTACAGACATTCCTGTTCTTAGCAATACTAAGAAGTGAAGAAAATCTTCTGTCTGTATTCTGTTTTGACCTTCTGGGTCATCATTTCTATCTTTTCTTTTTTGTTGGCTCTTTATTTGCCCTCCATCTGTGCATCTGATAATAGTAACTTTTGATAAACTAATTCCATGTCTACTTCAGTCCTGGAGTCTTAGGATTCCTCTGGAGGGTGCCAGCCATGTTAAAATGTACTCCTATCAGCTCAGTTAAAGCACTGTTTGTGTAAGTATAAGGGTCATTGCACAGCATTTTTCACCTACCCATCCCTCTTCCCCTCCTACACTTCTTCCACCCTCCCCCCCACCCCCCAGTTGCACTACCAGCACTGAGAAGCTGGTGGCCTGTTTGAAGGATTTCTTCTCTACAGATTGAATTCAAAAGACTTGATTTATAATCAGACTTCCAGTGATTTACTTTGCTGGCAAATTAAAAGCCATCTGGATAGTTTATTGTGATTCTAGAATTAATTAGTTTTTAGTTCTCTGATACCCTAACTAGATCAGATTTTTAAGATGAATGAGAGATCTATCAGAATTCAGTAATTCCGAACTCCACTGAAATCTCCCAATTTTTTTGGGCTGATTTGTGTATATTTTTTAAAAGTTATTTCCTTTCATGGCTTGGCAAGACCCAGACAGAAAGCAGCTTCCAGTGTTAGCGGCAGCAGGAAAGAATACTAATAAGTGTTAGTCATCCACAGTAAATTAAAAATATAATAATAAAGGAAAATTAAACTGCGGTGTATTTGGGTGTTTGCTCTATTAGCATAAATTCACACTCTCATTTTATATTCTCTGAAAAAGAGTGGGTGTGGCAAGAAGCATTTGTGAAATTCCATTAGCATTTTTAGAGAAAATTACTCCACTAAATGATTCAGGATTCAGTTCCTCCTTCCAAGGTTCAACTCAGGCGTGTGAAACATTTTATTTTGTATATGAGTAGAGAAGTCTTAGGACTTAAAGATTTGTTAGCAGCTAGCCCCAAATCCTCTTATTGTTTTAGGTGAAGAAATGCTAATGATTAGCTCAGGTTCTCATACCTCGCTACTGATGGTGAAGAGGTAAATTTACCAGTACACATTTTGGCTGGAGGTTGATCAAAATACTTCAGAAACATTATTTTAGATGAGAATATGACGACTTGCTCTTAGTAAGTAAATGAACAAATGTAAGATGTTGTTCCTTTTGAGATTCATGATTGCCAGAAAGAGGACTACATTATAAAAAATTATTTTCCCCTCACTTTATTACTAAGTTCATTTGAAAGTGAATAGAATGCAGAGGTGCAGCCAGATATTGAGTCAGATTTCCCAGGCTTTGAATTTTAGATATGCACTCATTCCTTTTTTCTAGGAAGATTGCCTTTCTTTCTCTCTCTGCTTAGTTTTGATGCACAACAGATTCTACTACACTGGAGATTGTTAGGACTTCATCAAATGAGGAGTCCTTGACTTCTGCTTTCCTGCTGGACCACACAAATAGCCAAACTAATTTATGTTGCATTATTTTCAACCCCACAAGACAAGACTCCATGTAGACCTAACACTGCTTTTGCCAATAATCCTAATTTTCTAGGAACATGATCACTTTGACAATTTGTACACGTTTGTTGTCGCTGCCAACCTCCAAATCGCAGAAAGCTGTTAATTCCAAATCACCTTTTGCAAAATACATTTCAGAATCTTCTCACAGATTGCTCTCAGTATATTGGACAACTAGGTTGATGTGCACTTTTTTCTTTTGATTTTTTTTTTAGTACTCAAAAAAGCTTCATTTTTAAAATTTTGCTTTCTGACTCTCCTTGTGCCTCAGCATTTTGATGGTTTTCCACTCCTTAATAGGGAAAGCACGCTTGGTTCTGGCATGAACATATTTATCACACATGACACCGCCACAGTTGGTTGTTGTTGTTGTTTTAAATTTTAGACCACTTCATAAGAACTTTAGGCCTCACAGCATAAACTCCTCAAAGCTGACCTTGGCAATACCACAGGCCTTAGCTTTGATTTATAAAAAAACTTCATTTTCCAATGTGTATATGTGAATACATTTCATAAAAGGTAATATTTACCCATGGTGTCCCACTGTAGAGCTATAGATAAATGATAAAATCATTTAGTGCATAAGCTCATATCACAAAATTTCAATAGAATCAATAATTTTGTTACAATTTAGGTATTCTCTTATCCGAAAACATGCAAGACTGAAGAACCTTAAGAAGAGTAGTAGTTCCTGAAGGCAGAAATCAGAGTTTCAGATATCTCCGCTATTGTTTCTAGGGTGGTGTCAAGTGTGTGTCTGATTCATTGGTGCTGTTTCATATTGTGACAGATGAGTGGATCAGGGAAGTAAATACCAGTGTAAATATTCTGAATCCAATTAAGAGTTTGTGGCAAATTTATTCCTTCACTTATTTCTATTTATTTTGTTATTATTTCTAATAAAAACTTGTGATGCATTTTACTTTTCTTTATATCAACATAAGTACTAAAGGCTGTTATTTTCCTCTGAGTGCTGCATTAGCTATATCCATTAGCCTATGATATGTAGTATTTTCATTATAGTTGTTTTCTAAAAAGTCCACTCTTACAATTTGTTTTTCTGCTTTGATCTAAAAATTATTTAATAGAGATTTTTAGAATTTTCAAGTGTAAAAGATCTTTTTTATTATTCAGCTATGATTTTATTGTTTGTAGTTTTTGCTTGTGAACAAAATTGTTATCTTTATTATATCTACTATTTCAGAAATATGAAGTTTTGGAGGGGCCCAATATGTTATCAATTTTCATGAATATTCAAACTGCTTTAACAGCAGGAATAGTCTTTATTAATAGAGCACATACTTCAATGTGACTGTATACTTCTTTAATATCTACCTTATTGTTTATTTTGGGGTCTTCAATCACCTTATTCACTTTTTGATAATTGAGAGACATGAGGTATCATATTAATATGTTTCTGACTATTCCTCCATTAGTCTTTTGTCATTTATGTTTTATAGGAATTACTGTTGTTATTTTTCATATAGATATGTGTAAGTGTTAGGTCTTCATTCTGAATTGTAGACTTTAGCATTATTTATTGTACCATTTAATTTTTTCTTTAATATTCTACATTGTGTAATGGTAAGATTTCTTTTTTCATTCATATCATATATCTTTGTGTGTTCTTTCATTTTTAATTACTCTAAAGCACTTTAGTGTATCTCTTTTAGTGGCATAGAGTTTGTAATCTGTAAAATTTTGTAATCTAACCTGAAAATGTTTTTATTGTAATAAGTGATTTAAGTTCTTTACATTTATTGATATGTGTATTTCATTTTAGTTCTCTCTATTTTATACTCTACATCTTATTTACTTTTAAAAGTCTTCCATTTGTGATTAATTTTCTTTGGCATGTTGTCTTTACTAGATGCAGGGGTTTTTTTGTTTGTTTCTTTGTTTGTTTTTTCTTTAGCAGTTCTGTTGTATTTTGTGTGTATGTCTCTCTTTAGGTATAATCTATTTTATATGAAAGAGTATTTACACAGTTAGTTTGTGACTTCTTCCTCATTCCTCTCTTCCCTCTCCTATACCATCCAATGTCAGTTAATAGTGTTATTTTGCTTAGTATTTACCTTTATACTCCAAAGCTATAAATTATATCTTTGAACTTCCAGTTATTATATGTGAAGCAAGCAGTAATTATTCTTCCTTCTCTCCCAGTTTTTCTTCCATTTTCCTTAGTTGAATTACTACCATACTATCAGGGCATATTATATTTGTATGTTATTCTGTCAGTCTTATCACTTTTATTTTATAAGTAAATAAGAGAAAATAGTCAGTGCACATCATTTAACTTTTTCTCCAAATTTTTTTTTTCATTTCTCCTCTACTAGTTTTTTTCAGGAGCAACAGCTAATAGGAAGAATATTCCCTGAGTTTGTGTACATTCATAGCACAAATAATTTTGTTCATAATTTTTATACTTGAAGAACATCTTTACTTAAAATTTTGTTCCTTGAGTGTCTTTTAGGTTTTACTCCATGGTTTTCTGCTATTGAAAATTTTTCATTTCCAAAAATTCTGGTACAAAGCTCATTTTAGTTTCCTTATTAAAGACTAGATAGTTTTGCTTGTAGGCCCAGTGGATTCTTTGGGTTTTTTTTAATACTAAATATTTAGCAGGATATCATAGTGTTTACCATCTGGATCAATTTTCTTAGATATATACTATGCTTTTAAAATTGGCAGGGTGTTCTAAATTATAGATTAGTAGTTTAATCATCTTTGTTTTCTTTTTCAGTGACTCTAATTATATATAGATCTCCTTTGTTTTCTATATATCACTTTCCTTTAAATATTTTAAAATCCTTTCTTTAGTCCTATTGACCTTCTTTACTTTTCTCATTTGTTCCCTGTGTCTGATGTGCTTTCCATTATCTTTATCTTACCTTGTAGTCATTGTAATAGAAACTTCTTTTAAGATGGCTTTTCATTCTTCCTCAATTTCTTCGCCGAATTCTGTTAGTTTTTTCCTTCCTATTGTTTGGGCATCATTTAATCTCCTTTTGGCTGTCAAAATTTTCACTGAATTTTATAGTTTTACTTATTTTAGATTTATAATTGTTTAATAATTTTTTCAAAAAAGGGTTCATCATAGAGTATTAGTTTATACCATCTCTCTACACTTCTGGAACATTTTCCTGATTTGTTTCCTTAGTCTGTGGGGGATTTTTGCTGCTCTTTTTCTTTTTTCTTTTTAGAAGTAACTTGGTATGAATGTAATGATCTTATATTTTAAAATCAACCTGAGATTAGAATGAGTTGGATATTCCTGCACCACCAAGTCGAGAAGGATATTATGAAGAGAGGGGAGGTGCCTGAATAGCTTTTCTAACTTCTCAGCTTAAGGATCCTCCTTCTACTCTTATATGGTGTTTTGTGCAGCCAGGCTGGCTTTGACCTTCAGCACCAGGACCCCACATACCCTTTTTATTCTCTATCACACCTAGAATGCTCATGGCTATGCTTATGCCCCACTACCCCTGCAGCTTAGTTGGTTGGGAATGTTTGGGCCCAGCCCATCCTTATAGGTAATTTAGTATTTATGTTTTTTTTTTCTCGAAAGATATTGTGTGTGTGTATGTATATGTTTAAGTATTGAGGGAGAAAGGGTGGTTTTTCACTCTTTTTATTGCTCTGTTCAGTTTTAAAGAAAGGTGTAGGAATTTAGCAATCCTACCTAAAAGAAAAAATGCTGAGAGATAAAAGAGAAAGGGCAAGATTCTCAATTCCCATTATACTCCTGCCATCTCTTTTGGCAAGATTGGCCCTGCCTCTCCTGTCCTATACCAGAAAGATATTTTCACATTTAAGCATGGATTCTATGATTCAAAGATGAAGTTCTATAGTACATTGTTTGTTAGTCTTGCTTCCTTCTTCTCACAGAAGTTGCCTTTGCCAAGTGAAGAAAAATTGGTCAGCTGGTAGAATAAAGTGGCATTCCACTACAGTGAGAAAAAAAACCAGGAGCCCTGGGTAAAAAAATTGGGCCTGGCTCTACCTATAAGGGCAATTAGCATTCTACTCAACTTTCCGTTAATTATTCAAAAAACAATTATGCTCCCTTATGTTTGTTTGGTTTAAGCTATGTGTTGATGATATTACTAAGAGTTTGGTAAAGGCAAGAAGTAAGTGGAGTCAGTCTTAAATCACCATGTCTGACTGTGACCTGTGATACAAACTTTAATGGAAAAGTCCAGCTTAGTTAATGATATCAGACATTCATTTGGTATTGGACATAAATTTAGAACTAAGCTAGAAATTGTTCCTACTGTTTGGGTAAGTCAGTCATCTTCCTCAAATAAGCAATCTCGCTTCACATTCAGTGAAGATACAACTGTTGACTAAGAGAGTTTTCTAACCTCTTTTTATCCCTATTAGCCTATGAAAGAAGATATATACTTGGTTTCTTTCTAGGTCTCAGGGTTCTGTAAACTTCAGAACAAAGACCCTTTCTGCTTTGTTTCTTACTAGATTTCTACTGCTCATCATAGCGCCTGATATAACATACCTCTATGACACATACGCACACAAAAATATATTTATGATATATTGAATGAATAAAAAATATGTTAACAGACAGGAGAGTTGCTACTAATTGATCTCTAACATCATTTTATTATCCTGATAATTGTGGATTTTAATTCTTTGGAAGATAGTAAGGTGTCAATCTTAAGTTATGTACAGATTTACTATGTCATCTCAGATGGTCAAATATAACATATCCAATACCAAAATGGTAAGGCTAAATTAACTATAATAATCAAGGCATAATGTGAATATTATGTAATCTAATGACCTTTTATTGAGACTAAGTTCAGAGAAACATTTCACAACTCTTTTTACTTAAATTGTGTATATTGTATGTGTAGTATTCAAATGTGAATGGGATTTGGAATCAGAAAGACAAAGCTTCATATTCAAGTTCCTCCACTTGAATCTCTTTAAGATAAAATTACTTGATAGCATTCAATGAAACAATATGTAGTACATGGCCCTTATGAAGCACTGGTTTTCTTATCTCTCATTCACTTTTTATTCATTCTCATTTTCACTCCTTGCCATGCATGTTCAGTACTTCATTCTTTGGCTCTTTTTCAGAATAAGAGTATTACTGTGTCACATTCAATTTTAAACTAAACACATCACTTCCCAAGTAGTTGAAATTAATATCAGTAACAGCTCATATTTCTGAAGACCTGAAAATACATTATCTATTCAGGATCCAGTTAACTGGCAAGGTAAGAGTCTCAGTAAATTTAGAAACATTCATTTTAATGGTGTTTTCTGAGGTGTTAGCTGTTATTCTGAAAGAAAGAAGAGAGTTTGTAAGGAGACTTTGGTATAACACAAAACTTATAAACTAATGGCTCAGAAGTCTTGTAATTAAGTACCATAAAGGCTCAGAATTTCATTATTCCCCTATGTAAACATCACAATTGCCTCATTAGCTTTTAGGATTTCAGCCTAGTTTTAATGCATAAAACTATGCATTAGCATTTCATGAAATTAGCATTAGCATTTAGTGACTTGTAATAATAAACTTCCTTCTAGATAGTTTTGTGTGCTTATATTATAAAGCACATCCAAATGACTATAATGCATGAGGACCACAATTTAAAGTCATTTTCTTTCATCCTAAATATTGTCGTTTATTCTTAATCTACAGTAAACTTGAGTCATAGAGCAGACACTGTCTTTATAAAATTTGAGACTTTGCTTTTTCTTTTTGAAAGAAAATGAGTACCTTATTCAGAAATTCCCTCTGTAAAGAACCAGACTAAATTATAATTTTTTTTAAAAATTCTGTTATATGGTGCTTTGTTTTCTTGCTTCCTCTGGTGAATTTTGCTCTCCATAAAGGTGAATACAAATGACTAGTACTCAGACAAAAATATAAGTACTTAGTGAAGTAAAGTAACCATATTAATTTTCTGGGACTGCTGGATCAAAGTAACACAAACTGAGTGGATTTGACAATAGAAATTGATTGTCTCACAGTTCTGGAGGCTAGTCTGAAATCAAGATATTGGCAAAGTTGTTTTCTTCTGAGGGCTGTGAGAGAGGGATTTATTCCAGGGTTTTCTCCTTGCAGATGGTTATAGATGGGTGGGTTCTTTCAATGACTCTTAACATCATCTTCCCTCTGCACATGTCTCTGTGTTTAAACTTTCCCTTTTATTATAAGGACACCAGTCATATTAGATAAAGCCCCACCCTAATGACTTTATTTTAACTGGATTTCCTCTGTAAAGACCTTATCTCCAGTAATGTCACCTTTTATGGTACTAAGGATTAAGGGCTTTGACATATGAATTTGTGTGTTGGGGGGGGTGTTGGGAATCAATCCATAAAAATAGCCATTTCAATACTTTTCAATATGAACATTCTTTTCCTTTAAACTTGGAGTCCCTCCTCAGCACTAGTAAACAATGCCATCTTTGTGTGTACTATTTACAACAAAATAAAATGACCTCTACATTTTTGTTAACATTCAGGTTACATTCAACTTTATTTTCAGTGATTTAAAAACTGCCCTATCAGGGGCTGCCTTTACTCATTCACTCTTCCCCACTCACAGATTACTTCCTGAGATTCCATGATGGGCACTTTGAGATTTATGAAGGATGGAAACTCAGATTTGCTAAAGTCATATAGTTAGTATGTGGCAGAGCTGAGATTCAAATATCTTTCTGATTGACTCTAAAGTTAGTGTTAATTGAGTGGTCAACAGTATTGTATTTTTAAATGCTTATTTACTATTTATCTTCTCAATAAAAATACTGATTTTTTTTCCTGAATATAAATATAGCAAGTGCTCACTAAAGAAAAAATTTAGACAAGCCCTCTCAATATTATAGAAATGAATGTTAAAATTACCCATTTCACCATTTAGAGATAACCATCATATATTAGCTTTCAGAACATATAGATAGACATTTTTGTAATTCCATTTATATATTTATATCTGTAGAACTACAAGTGTAATTTCACATATCATCAGAAATTGTTTGCAATAAAAATTTTCAAATCTCAAATCATTTGCCCAATTTATAATTGCCTGAACTTTATTAGGTAAATTAGTTTTAACTATGTAAAAAATGAATTATTTTCTTCTTACATTCTTCTGGTGAAAATAATGCATAAGCCTATACAGATGCAAGTGAATTAACATTATCTTCTTAATTCTTATGCTAGAGGAGTGGTCTGAGACAGAGTGAGAGCAGAACAACAGCCAGCACTTGGCCTTTTTTCTACTCTCTGGTCCATCTCTAAATCCAGGACTTCTACCCAGACATTCAAGTACTTGAATAAGTAGCCCTTTCTAGTTCCTTGTACTAATATAAAAACTAGGATTTTTGTTAGAGAACAGTCCCCACTTCCCACCCCAAATCTGATGTAGGAGCATCTTCTTGAATGTAAAGAGTCCAGAGTAGCATAGCATCCATCCATGGCAACCATACCTAGATATTATGGAATTTAGAGAGCCCGCTGAATCCTTTCAAAAGATAACCAGGGGACCTAAATCAAATCAGAGATAGCACCTAGCATAGAACCGAGGACAGGACCTAAGTTGAATACATCCTTTATGTTTGATACAGTGGCCTCTCCAGGGAAGTCCCACATCTGCCTCGCCATCTCACTTATTTATATCATGTGACTTAACGCACTTACTCCCACATCTCATCCTAAGCATGTTAGTTTTATCTGACATTTGACCACTTGTAATCTTTTGGTTTTCGCTTTGACTCTGAAAGTTTCTTGTGGATAGGCTGGGATCATTCAGTCCTGATGAAATGTTTGACTTAGGCAGGTTGTCTTTCAGAGCAAAGAGTCTGGCTTGCCTTGACGCAGCACCATAGTTGGTCACAACACTCTCCTTGCAGACTTGGTTGTTTACAACAGTCCCAGGATGATTCAGGCTGGTGGATCTTGCTCCAGGCCTTGCCAATAGGTCTAGAGACTGTTCACATGAGTAAACTTGACCCTAGATCCAGTGGTGGTCATATGAGCTTAGTAATTCACTTATAGCCCTCACTGGAATAGAGTTAGAGTGAGAACTCTATGGTGGTTCTTGGGAGGTTTTTTAAGGTTGTTTGGGAGTACAAAGGTCCTGACTTTATTCCTAGTACCCTCCATGCACTCCTGAGTTAGATAGCAGGTGGAATCACTACAATTCATTCATTTTGTAACCACTTGCTCTTATGCTACCTTATGATCTACTTTTTCAGATCATTGTGACAAGTTTTCTACTCTTATGGAAAATTCCTTTTACAGTTAAAGCTTTTAGTAAATGCTATGAAGTTTAATAAGTTTCTCTACTGAATGGGAATAATAATGCAGTGGTTCATAAAACATACTCAGGTCTTGTTTAGTCATTAGAAAAACTAGAGGAGTTCCCATCGTGGCTAGGTGGTTAGCTAATCCAACTAGGAACCATGAGGTTGTGGGTTTGATCCCTGGCCTTGCTCAGTGGGTTAAGGATCCGGCATTGCCGTGAGCTGCGGTGTATGTTGCAGACGTGGCTTGGATCCCGCATTGCTGTGGCTCTAGCGTAGGCCAGCAGCTACAGCTCTGATTAGATCCCTAGCCTGGGAACCTCCATGTGACATGGGAGAGGCCCTAGAAAAGGCAAAAAGACAAAAAAAAGAAAGAAAGAAAGAAAGAAAAGAAAAAAAAAACTAGAATATGATGTTTAAATGTGAAAAAATTCACAGGCCAAAGAGCTATAATATTGAAAAGTTCTTTTGTTTCTGAAGTTCCTTGGAGATGGAGTAACAAATCAGTTAATGACCGAAGCAATAATTTGTTTGAGTTTATATAGGAAAGCCCACATCTTCTTTCAAAAATAAAGCTTCCACATATTCTTATTGGAAAAGCTATTTTAAAAATTCTACCTAAGCCTCCCTATTGTTTGGCCTAAAAATTTTCAAGGCTTTCTTAATATAAATTGTCAAAAATATGTGTTTATTTTCATTGACACTTAACTAGTCAGTGTGTGTGTGTGTGTGTGTGTGTGTGTGTGCGTGTGCGTGTGTGTGCGCGCGTGCGCGCACATGTGTTTGCTGTCAGAATAAGAATCTGGCATTTCAAAACTGCAGAGTATTTTCAGTGAGTTCAATAGGTAGCTTTTATACCCTTTTATTGCTAAGCAATTAAAAATTATCAGAGCACATGCTTTTTAAAATGATCACAAATAGCTGTAAAATCCTCTGTGCTAACATTGGCACTCTCTCCCTTCTCTTTAGAATTTTGTATCTTGTCATATGAATAATTGCATTATTTTCAGGTCCCATTTTTACATACACATGGCACCTAACCTATTCCTCTAAATTAAGCAGAATTCTTTTGGTTGCAATGACAGAAACCCAACTCAAGGGAGCTTGACTATTTAAATAATAAAAATAATAGTGATGACAATGTATCAGTTATCTTAACTGGAAGGATATTTGAAGACATATAAATAAAAGGAATAACTATAGAGCCAGAGCCTCTGAGACTCACTTCGTCAGAAATAGAACTTTTGTTCTCCATCAATCTCCAACCTCTTCTTGGCTTCATCTATACAGAGGATTTTTCCACCTGGGAAGAAAGAGAATATGTCTGGCTGTTCCTGGAAGTGAAGATATGAAAAGCAGGAATAGGAGTCCCACCAGACTCCTTTGAAATGAAGGTGCGATGGTTTCCCAAGCAGGGGAGGGTAAGAAATAAAAAAACACTTGGTTGTACATCCAAGGGCTTTATTTCCTTTTCCTCACTGTTTACCCCTGTCTACCCAGAATCTGCTTATCCCAAACTTCCTTCCACTCTCAGTGCTTGCATTCCCACTGGAAAATTAACTTGTGAGTAATCTTTTCAGACTCACATCCTTCAAAAGACAAGGCAGAGTAAACAGCTTTATTATATTTCCAATTTCAATAAACTAAAGAAAACCCCTGGTGATTTTTTTTCCTTCCAAGTAGATTATTATTCTTAGGAGTAATTAAATGGATAAACTCAGGGGTTATATGAAAAATATTTTATAATACCTACATAAAGCAGGGGCACTAAACAATCAGAATTGTCATCCACCTTTGTGTTGGCATGGCATCCTGGGGGGCCTCTGCTATAACTTAGGCCTGTAATTTTCAGTTGCTGGACAGTGGCATGGTCCTAGGTATCCTGCCAGTTGTGGAAAATTAATAGTTGGGAATTCAGGGCAGCCTGAAGCAGGAACTACTTACCAATTGCATGGGGACTCTCCTAATATTTCTGCAGTGATATGTAACCACTTGACTATACAGCTTGGGTTACCATGTAAGTATAGAGGATTAACAGTTACTTATGAGAATTAATTCTGCACAATTGACTTTAAGGGAATTAAATATTTGAGACATTAACCAAAGATGATAGGCTTTTTGAATAATTGCTCTGTAGATTTTTTTCTGGTTTATTTTATTTTATTTTCCTGCATGCACTTCAAATGTGTCACTGAAACTTTGGAAATTATATGTAAATTTGGCAGATAAGTGATATATGCATGATTTTTTTTTCCTGTGGAGAAGACCAGTCATTTTTAGCAGGTTCTTTTTTTTTTGGTTTTTCTTTTCTTTGTTTCCATTTTAAAAAGTTTTATTGAAGTATAGTTGATTTACAATGTTGTGATAATTTCTATTGTACAGCAAAGTGATTCAATTATACATATACACATATCCATTCTTTTTCAGATTCTTTTCCTGTGTAGGTTATCATAAAATGTTGTGTAGAGTTCCCTGTGCTACAGAGCAAGTCCTCATTGACTAGTCATTCCACATACCACAGTGTGCATATGCCAGTCCCAAACTCCCAGTCCATCCCTTCCCCACCCCATCTTCTTTGGTAACCATAAGTTTATTTTCGAAGCCTGTAGTCTGTTTCTATTCTTCATATAAGTTTGTTTGTATCATTTTTTTTTAAGATTCCACATATAAGTGATATAATGTTTGTATTTCACTGTCTGACTAACTTAGTATGATAATCTCTAGCTCCATCCATGTTGCTACAAATGGCATTATTTCATTTTTTATGGATGAGTAATATTCCATTGTATATATGTACCATATCTTCTTTATCCATTCCTCTGTTGATGGACATTTAGGTTGCTTCCATATCTTGGCTCTTGTAAATAGTGCTTCAGTGAACATTGTGATGCATGTATCTTTTCGAATTATGGTTTTCTCCAGATAGATGCGCAGGAGTGAGATTGCTGGATCATATAGTGGTTCTATTTTTGGCTTTTTTGAGGAAGTTCTGTACTGTTTTCCATGGTGTTTATACCAATTTACATTCCTGCCAACAGTGTAAGAAGGCTTCCTTTTCTCAACACCCTCTCCAGCGTTTATTGTTTGTAGACCTTTTGATGATGGCCATTCTGGTTGGTATTAGGTGATACTTCATCACTTTTGCCAGATTCTTAAATGAGCCTATTCCACACACACACACACACACACACACACACACACACACGAACACACAGAAAATGTTAAGAATCATTATTATAGAATTTTATATTTATAATTTCCATAAATGGAGAAGAATATATCAAATCCATGTGAGATCAGTTTAAAATAATTAAGTTACAGCTTTAAAAGCAGTAGGATCATAGCACATGCCTATGGTTCCTTACTGAAAAATTTTCTTTGATGTTTACAGCACCATCTTGTATGCTTACTCATGCAATTATATTAATCAGTAAATGGGGGATTTATTTTGCGTTCATTCAGCTTAGGTCATTATCAGTTCTGGTTCACATGAACTCACGTGTAAGAACTACCAGTATTCTTGTATTAATCTTCCTGAATTTTTGCACAAAATGATAAGGTATGAAGAAGTGCTCAATATCAAACATAATTGGGCCTAGAGCTTGTCTACTTTTATTAGCTAAAAAAGTCTCAATTTATAATTTTAATGAAGAAAACTGGCCTAAACTTTAGTGGGAATGTATAATAAGCCAAACAGCAAAAAGCCAAATGGGATCAGAGCTGTCTCTTTGATAAATGGTAAATTCTAACCTTTGGCTCCAGCCAGGCCAGACCATGCCCTTAGAGTTACTAAAGATAAACAATTGGCAAGGAACAAGTTCATTATTAAGACTGAAACTTAAACAGTTCTAAGAGTACTTCCTTCAACAGTTCTACTTGTACTTTATTTATCTGGAAACTTTTTAGGAAAAGCTAGACAATATAAAGGAATCCCTGAGGCCCAGACAATAAGTAAGTAAGGTCTATACCAATTGAAGCCAATGATTCTATTTTGAAAAGTTAAGAAAAGTAAAATTCTCAGGTGGTACATCTGTTTATGAATGTCCAGGACTCCATTTTCCACAGTGTTTACAATTTTCCTTGATTATGGCATCTGATGACCAGGCCCCTATTTTACCCATGTAAAGGTATTGAGTTTGTTTTGAAAGAATATGAAATTCTGTAGTTTTATATTATTAAATTTATGAATGGCTTCTACTTTTACTTTTTGTATGTTTCTACTCTAGCCTAGCCTTTTTCCCCTGTTGTTTGTTTTGTTTTTGCTCCTCAGTATATCTTGTCAAATGCAGCACTATTCCCACAATTGATGTCTAAAATTATACAATTTGGTGTGAGATGAGGGAGAAATTTCTTTCTAAAGGTACTTGAAGTGAATCCCTAAAATGTTCTGGGTTTGTTCACTTTTTTAACAGATGTTTGTTGTATGATTATAAATTAGTCATCAGCTGTATTCATACCAGTGAACAAAACAGACCTGGTCTCTTAGGGCATTTATAATTAAATGCAGGAAACTGACATGAGTTAATCAAGTGAGCAGATAATCATATAAGTGAACATGACAACTACAAAACAAAAAGATCATCAGAAATCTTTGAAAAAGTGATAGAAGGGTTTACCTCAAATAGAAGGGAGATGTTGTATTCTTTGGGAGGGAAATATTTTAGCTATGAGCTGAAGAAGGAGGAGTCTGCAATTGTGGGAGAAGGAAAATCTAAGTGGACAAAGCAGCATGTACAAAGGCCAGCTGAAGAACTGATGGAAGGCCAGTATGGTTATGATGAGTGGGAGAGAGGATGCCTTGAAAGGAAGAGAGAGAGTTCTTCATAGCAGCCCTAGTGTAGTTTATCAAGTATGAACATTCTGCCTCTGTCCAGAGGCAAGGATCCTACTGCCTGCCTCCCTTGTTTTGAGGAGGGGCTGGGTTGCTAGATTCGGCCAGGCAGTTTGAGTAAAGCAGTGCCTCTAACTTTCAGACCAAATCCTGAAATAAGGCTAGTAATGGATAAGCTCACCTCTGCAATGGAATGGAAATTCCTAGCCATCAGAAAACAGGGAGGAAAAGTGGCTTTGGGCACCATAGTATGGGGCCCAGAGTCAGGAAGAAAAGAGGAAGGTCACTTTCAGAGGCAGAATTGAGGGGTCAAACCATTTTGTGTAATGTAGTAAGTTCTGCTATAGTGTCAGGAGGTGGAGAGCGAGGGAGGGAAACCTTCCCTTCATATCCAAAGAAGGCAGGAAAGGATATGATGTAGTGTCTAAGACCCTGTTAAGGTTGCCTTTCTTATTCTCTGATTTCTTCATAGAAATAAAGAAATGAGCTAATAAATAATAAAGAAATCGGTAATAAAGGGTTAGTCACTTGTCATGCAATGAGGAAATCTCCAGAGGAGCCCAAGACCAGTGATGTGGACTGTTTTATCAGGCCTACCCACCCAGAACTCAAGAAACTGTGAGCCTCCCCACCCCCCATCAAAAAGGCAGGTGACCCCAACTTTCCACACTTGTTAGACCCCACCTGGTATAGAGCTGTGTGGAGCCCTGCCTGTGAACTTACTATTGCATCTTCTCTCATTAATGTCTTTGGGAAGATCTAACACTCGACAGTCTCTTACTAAGTCCAATCAGAGGCACTACATGGAGCTGTGGTCTTTTATCTGGGTATGTGTTACAGATCATGTAAAGGACTTCCAAAGATTACCTGATTGGGAGTAATTGTAAGAACATCATTTTTTAAACCCTCAGTTAACATGTGTTTTCTTTCCTAAAACAGATACCTGAGAATCAACCTGGGTAGAGTCACAAGTTCTCCTTTCTCGACTGCCTTTTCTGTAGTTGTCCCTCTTCCATTTTAGAAAAAAAAAATTTAAAAAAAGAAAGAGGAATTCCCATCGTGGCACAGAGGAAATGAATCCAACTAGGAACCATGAGGTTGCAGGTTCGATCCCTGGCCTCGCTCAGTGGGTTAAGGATCCGTCGTTGCAGTGAGCTGTGGTGGAGGTTGCAGACACGGCTTGGATCTGGCATTGCTGTGGCTCTGGTGTAGGCCGACAGCAACAGCTCCCATTAGATCACTAGCCTGGAAAGTTCCATATGCCGTAGGTGTGGCCCTAAAAAGACAAAAGACAAAGAAAAAAAGAAAGAACCTCTTCTCTGACCCTAATGTCACTATGGTGCATTGCTATGAAAAATATCTAAAATTTTCCAGTAGAGAGAAGAGGGATAATTTGACATACTTGGTAGTAGTTTTAAAAAAGTGAATGACTCTAATGATTAACAAATTTTTGTGAAGAAAAAGTGGTTATCAATTTTTTTTGCTTTTAACACAATTGAAGGAGGACCTATTTCAAGTCTAAAGCTGAAGTTCAGAATAATTTTTGATATTACATCACTGAGTTTTGCAGTATATTTTCTTTTTTGGCATGTAGCAAGACTTCAAAGGATTTAATGATATTACCATAATAAGCTCCTGTTCCCATATACTTATTTATGTAGCACTTACTATAAAATTAAAGTACAGAAATATAATTTGTTTGGACTTTGTCTCATTCTAGTAATAAGATATATTCACCAACAAATAAATGAGCAGTGTCTCACTGAGACAAATTTCCAGTGAAATTTTAGTTTTAAATTAAAAAGTTATTAAAACTTATGTTTTGAATAATTATGAATTATGTAATTATAATGATAGCTCTACTCAGGAGAAAAAAATTAATACTTAAAGTATCATCATGGTATATATATTTTTTTAACATTTAAATGTCAATTCATATGCTTTTTTGTTGCTTAGAGGTATAATAGGGCTATAAAATACTTTCAAATTTAAAATGTATTACAAGTTCAATAACATTTTCTGAGGAAATGGAATGGAAATACAAGTTTAAGAAGTAGTATTAGTTGAAGTTCCTGTCATGGCACAGTGGAAACGAATCTGACTAGGAACCATGAGGTTGCAGGTTTGATCCCTGGCCTTGCTCAGTGGGCTAAGGATCTGGCATTGCCGTGAGCTCTGGTGTAGGCTGCAGATGTTTCTCAGATCTGGCATTGCTGTGGCTCTGGCGTAGGCCAGCAGCAACAGTTCCAATTAGACCCCTAGCCTGGGAACCTCCATATGCTGCGGGTGCGGCCCTAAAATGTCAAAAGACAAAAAAAAAAGTAGTATTAGCAATAGTAAATATCTTTTTCTTTTTTTTAAAGGAAGACTTTGTTCTCTTCTCTCTCTGTGTGTATGTGTGCTTTGCTTAGACAAGCTTTTGCACAGCAAAGGAAACCATAAAAAAAACCCAAAAGACAACCTACAGAATGGGAGAAGATAGTTTAGTTTCAAATGATACAACTGACAAGGGTTTAATCTCTAAAATATGCAAACAACTATACAACTCCACAGCAAAAAAGCCAACAACCCAATTGAAAAATGGGCAAAAGACCTGAATAGATATTTCTCCAAGGAAGATACATAGATGGGCAACAAGCAAATGAAAAAATGCTCAACATCCCTGATTATTAGGGAAATGCAAATCAAAACTACCATGAGATACCACCTCACACCAGTCAGACCGGCCATCATTAATAAGTCCACAAATAACAAATGCTGGAGAGGGTGTAGAGAAAAGGGAAAAAACTCTCCTGCACTGCTGGTGGAAATGTAAGCTGGTACAACCACTATGGAGAACAGTATAGAGGTATCTTAGAAAACTATACATAGAACTACCATATGATCCAGGAATCCCACGCTTGGGCATATATCCAGACAAAACTCTACTTAGAAAAGACACATGCACCTGCATCTTCATTGCAGCACTATTCACAATAGCCAATACATGGAAACAACCTAAATGTCCATTGACAGGTGAATGGATTAAGAAGTGGTATATATACAAAATGGAATACTATTCAGCCATAAAAAAGAGCAACATAATGCCATTTGCAGCAACATGGATGGAACTAGAGACTCTCATACTGAGTGAAATAAGTCAGAAAGAGAAAGACAAATACCATATGATATCACTTATATCTGGAATCTAATACAGGGCACAAATGAACCTTTATGGCCTTGGAGAACAGACATGTGGTTGCCAAGGGGGAGGGAGTGGGATGGACTGGGCATCTGGGGTTAATAGACACACTACTACATTTGGAGTGGATGAGCAGTGAGGTTTTGCTGCATAGCACAGGGAACTATATCTAGTTGCTTGTGATGGAACATGAGGGAGGATAATGTGAGAAAAAGAATGTGTGTGTGTGTCTGTGTGTGTGAGTGACTGGGTCACTTTGCTATGTGGTAGAAATTGTCAGAACACTGTAAATCAACTACAATGGAAAAAATAAAAATCATTAAAAATCCCAAATAAGTCAATAAATAAATTGAATTATACATTACTGTTATTTTCATTTAAAACCATTCAGTTTAATTGTAATTGATGTTAACAGAAGAAAAATAACTTGAAATAGAATTAAGCTGTATATGCCCCCAAGTATTATATTGGATTTTAAGATCAAGAAAAGAGATTATGAAAACTTTGAAGGCATTAGGATTATTTTTCAAACTATTTCATTTTAGAGAACTCACTCTCTGCTCTGAGAAAAAAGCATCTTAGTGTTTTCACATTCCTTCCTTCTATCCTTTGATTCCTTCCTCCCATCCTCCTCCCTCTCTCCTAATTGTTACCCTTACAATGACCAGGCTTATAACATGTATACTCTCTCTATAAACATAGTTTGTATGATTGTTTATAATACATCCTATAAATGAATGCATTACAGGGTAATTACTCTGGCGCATTCCTTATAAAAGTTTACAGCTGTTTGTAAATTTTACATGTATAGGTACAGTTATTTGATTAGTCCATTTTTTCCTGTCCTAAGGCTTAAGTCCCATCAAGGCAGGGACACTGATCCTCTTTGTTCGCCATTGTAACATACCTCACGCAGTACCTGATACAGAAAATGCATTTAATAATTATTGGCTAGGTGAAGAAGCAGTGTTAAGAGCTCCATATAGAATAATACATAAGAATAATTATAATGAGATTAAAAACAGAATACATTATTCAGGAAAAAATTTGTGGAAGTTATTGTCTTTGCAGGGCATTGAATTTTGACAGATGATAGTGTTGCACTCAATACGTGTTTTTGTTTAGGAGTGGGATGGATTAGGAGTCAATAAAGGATTGGTTCAACAAGATGTGTGCATGATAGTTTTATGCATTATGTATGTTTTGCAGACAGAAAACTATCTGGAAAGATAATACCTAAATGTTAACTATAATTATCTAAGAGTAAATTGATTCCAAATAATTTTTTCTCATCTTTGTAACTCTCTCTAAAATCTATTTTTAAAATAATAACCACGTATCACTTTCATAACCAGATGAAAAATAATAAAGCTATTTTCATCTTGGAAAAATATACATTGGTAACAGCTAACATCTACGGGGGGCTTTGTGTCAGAAAATTCTCTAAGTACCCCACAATACTGATTCATTTCTTACCTGGAACAAAAGAGTGAGGTAAGTTTTGTTGTTGCACCTATTTTATAAATGAGGAAAACGAGAACAGAAAGAAGTTAAATACTTTGCTTAAGGTTATATAACTAATAAGGAGAGGAACTAGCATTTGAAACTAAGCTGTCCAGAGTCAACACCACTGTCCATAACCACCTCTCCCAGTTAATACAGGACTTTAACAATCAGAGCTCTCTCCCTCCTGTTCTAAATTAGAAGAAATGCAGGCAGCATTAAGGGCAGGCATCTTCTCATTTTCCACTCACCCACTTTAAAATTTTTAGTATTGGCCAGTGAAAACCTTCAAGGTTATACAGTTCACTCTCCCTACCAACATCGGGCCATGTGCACAGCTGGACACCTGCCATTCAAAATCTCCTGAACAAGCTGCCTATGAAATTAAACCCCTCCTGTATCATTTCTCCATCTTCTTTTCTTAGATTAAATCAATGGATAATTCATCAACTTTACTCAAAGGGCCATTTCCAAACCCTTTGAGGATATTGGCATTTCTGCTCCCAATATAAATGCCATGCCTCATCAGGGTCAAATGATGAAATGTAATGTCATGTATTTGCCTGAGTTTTCATGGGTGATTGGTGACTGCTGTCCTATACAACTTATCCATCATTCTCCACTGCGTTGGCTGCCCTGCCTTGGCTGCTGGAACTATGGGCAATTCTTACCCTCCAGGCAAAGCCTATGCACTAATGTAGAACAGAAAACCAAATACAATAGTGAATCATTCTTTGGATACATACCTATCATTGTGACTTCTGGGCTTTTTTTAGTTTCCTTTTTTTGCTCTGCTCAAAGGGACTCAGAAAAATAGGTTTTGAATATAAGCCTCTTTCTCCCAAGAAGCTCTTTATTCCACTATTAAGAAATTGGTTAAATCAGATAGAATCTATGCTTGACCCTGAATCCTTAAGAGCTAGGCTATTGCAAATACAGCACAAGTGTGTATGTTGTGGGGGAAAACAGGAGGGCAAGTAGGGGAAGGTGTATGATTTATTCTTTTTTCATGTATGAAATTTATGTTTTACATGCACATTCAATATTGTATCTTATGATGATTAAGTGTGAGTAATTACATGAATACCCTTTTACCAATACCTTCCAAAATTATTATGTGTATATTGAACACAATAAACACTTCCATGACAGTTCTATTGAGCAGAGGGAGGTGATTTTGAATGATCTCTTGATAGCACAGTGAACTTTTACAACCAACTCAATCATTGTCTAATTGGAACAATGTAGACAGTTGACCTAGATAACAGAAGTGAAATATTCCATTTGGGGTCTAGACTCATTTAATTCGACTAACCATATAATCATCAATGCTTTGTCTCACTTTGTACTGTATGACTCCTTCCTAAAGCATGAAGGAAGATTTTCACCTCAGGAAAATCTAAGATGAAACCACACTTTTTCTCATTTATGCTTTCATTAGATGAGTCATCTTTATTTGTAATCATTATTCTGGCTTGGACTATGTTATTTAAGTTCCTTCTTTTAACTAATCTCATTTGCTCCCATCTATGCTGATACACATTGTTTTCTCCTGAGACACAGTGAAAAAGAAAATTGTTGTGCTTTTATCTACTCATGTGTTCTGTCCATATTCTGGCAGGGAGCTCAGTATTTAATACAATGTTTTACTGTCACACAATTACATTGTCATCCATCAAGTCTATTCTCCAAGTCCATGATTTTCTTTTCTGTGGAAAGGCTCATTCATGCCGTATATTAGATTCCAAATGTAAGTGATATCATATGGTATTTGTCTTTCTCTGATTTAAATCACTAGTATGAGAGTCTCTAATTCCATCCATGTTGCTGCAAATGGCATTATGTTGTTCTTTTTTATGCCTGAGTAGTGTTCTATTGTATATATATACCACATCTTCCTAATCCATTCATCTGTCAATGGACATTTGGTTGTTTGCATATGTTTGCTGTTGTGAATAGTGCTGCAGTGAATATATGGGTGCATATCTTTTTCAATGAAAGTTTTATCCTGATATATGCCCAGGAATGGAATTGCTGGGTCATAACTTAGTTCTATATTTAGTTTTCTTAATTAATTAATTAATTAATTTATCTTTTATTTTTTTAAATCATTATAGTTGATTTGCAATGTTTTGTCAAGTTCTCTTGTGCAGCAAAGTGACCCAATCACACACATTTCCTTGTGCTGTACAGTAGGGTCCCATTGCCCATCCATTCTAAATGTTAATTACAGTTTTGGGGTTTTTTTTGATACAAACTGTTATATACTTAGTTTTTTAAGGTACCTCCATATGGTTTTTCATAGTGGTTGTACCAATTTACATCCCCACCATCAGTGAGGAGGGTACCCTTTTCACCACACCCTCTCCAGCATTTGTTATTTGTTGACTTGTTAATGACGGTCTTTCTGACTGGTGTGAGATGGTACCTCACTGTAGTTTTGATTTGAATTTCTCTAATAATTACGGATATTGAGCATTTTTTCATGTGCCTCTTAGCCATCTGTATATCTTCTTTGGAGATATATCTATTCAGGTCTTCTGCCCATTTATCAATTGGCTTATTGGTTTTTTGCTGTTGAGTTGTATAAGATGTTTGTATATTTGAGACATAAAGCACTTGTCAGTTGCACCATTTGAAACTATTTTCTCCCATTCTGTAAGCTGTCTTTTTTTTTTTTATGGTTTCCTTTGCTGTGCAAAAGCTTGTCAGTTTGATTGGGTCCCATTTCTTTATTTTTGCTTTTATTTCTATTGCTTTGGGAGACTGACCTGAGAAAACATTTGTACAGTTGATGTCAGAGAATGTTTTGCCTATGTTCTCTTCCAGGAGTTTGATGGTATCTTGTCTCACAGTTAAGTCTTTAAGCCATTCTGAGTTTATTTTTCTGCATGGTGTGAGGGTGTATTCCAGTTTCATTGATTTACATGCAGCTGTCCAGTTTTCCCAGAAACACTTGCTGAAAAGACTGCCTTTTTCCCATTTTATATTCTTGCCTCCTTTGTTGAAGATTAATTGATGCTGTAGGTGTCTGGGTTTATTTCTGGGTTCTTGATTTTGTTCCATTGGTCTTTGAGTTTGTTTTGGCACAATACCACACTGGCGTGATGACTGTGGCTTTATAATATTGCCTGAAGTCTAGGAGAGTTATGCCTCCTGCTTGGTTTTTGTTCCTGAGGATTGCTTTGGCAATTCTGGGTGTTTTATGATTCCATATAAGTTTTTGGATTGTTTGTTGTAGTTCTGTGAAAAATGTCCTGGGTAATTTGATAGAGATCACACTGAATTGTAGATTGCTTTGGGTAATAGGGCCATTTTTGTGATAGTACTTCTTCCAACCCAGGAGCATGGGATATCTTTCCAATCTTTGAATCCTCTTTAATTTCCTTGATTAATGTTTTATAGCTCTCAGCATGTAAAGTCTTTCACCTCCTTGGTATTTAATTTGTTTGGCTGTGATTTTAAAAGGTATTGTATTTTATATTCCTTTTATAATATTTCATTGTTAGTATACAGAAATACAAGTGATTTCTGAAAGTTTATTGTCAATAAATGCAGAAAAGCATTTGACAAAGCCCAACAACCATTCATGATAAAAACTCTTACCAATGTGGGGATAGAAGGGACAAACCTTAACATAATAAAAGTGATTTATGACTAACCCACAGCAAATATAATACTCAATGGATAAAAGCTGAAAGCCTTCTTGCTAAGATCTGAAACAAGACAAGGTTGCCCATTCTCACCACTTTTATTCAACATAGTATTGGAAGTCTTAGCCACAGCAATCAGATAAACAAAAGAAATAAAATATATCCGAATTGGAAGAGAAGAGGTAAAATTGTCACTGTATGCAGATGACATGATACTATATGTAGACAACCCTAAGGACTCCACACAAAAACTTCTCTAACCAGTCAATAAATTTAGCAAAGTAGCAGGATACAAATTATAATTCAAATTTTTAGGGAATTACTTCTCTAATCTCTCTCTCTCTCTATGCCCATCAATCTATCATAATGTAACCTTAGAAAGATAGCTGAAATCACGTTTGCCTAATGTTTAATTTCTGGTGGTGTGATCGTAAAAGTGTTTTGCTTTCATTGTTGTTCTTTCCTTTATATGCAAATTATTTAAGGTGAATATATATCAGTTTTTTTAGAAGTGATTTCCTTAAGAGAGATTGAGATGGAGGTAATTTGCCAAAATGATTGTAACAAAAGTTCCCTTGAAATTTGTCTTGACCATTAAAAATGATAAATGTAGGGTGCTTAGCACAAAGCATGAAATAGAGTGATTGTTAAATAATATAATTCAGTTATGGGTTATTATTTTTGATGGATTAAAGAGATAGATGAAGTTTGCATGGAAGTGATGGCTGATATATTTCAGAACATTTAAGCCTGAGTATCAAGATGGTGATGAAATGAATGAGAAAGTTGAGAGAATTAAAGCAGTTATAGAATAGTTTAATGGGATAGGTAAGGGGAAGGAAATGGCAGAAAGAAAAAAATAGGTTGGGAAAACCAAATAAGTTGGTAAAAGCATGGTTATTAACAGTTTCCATAATCACTACTGTTTCCACCACAGAGAGAAGGTGGGAGCCTACAATGCTTTGTCTTCAGTGATTTGCATACCATGTATTACTAATCTCTTCTGTCAAAGAGGTCTTTAATCCAAGGTCATATGATATGATATCCTATTTTTTTCTTTTAATATGTTTATAGTTTTGTTTATTTTTTAACATTGTTTTAAATCCATTTGTAATTGTGATTATAATTTTGTCAAAAAGTATTCTAACTTTTTTTCTAAATTGATAACCAATTGTTCTGTCACTATACTGAAATAGCCATAGATTTTAAATGTTCTTCATTATCATGATAAGATTTCCTTGTTACTGTTGTCAGTTTCCACATACACATAGTCTGGTTTTGACCTCTCTTCTGTTCCATGGTCAATTTGTCTTGTATCTTTCCAAGACTAACTTTGATTACTACAAATTTCTATGATTCTACATAAAGCTAGTAAGAATGGAAAAAAAGAAGGGAAATTGGAATTTTTTAAAAAGGAAGTCGAATTGGCACAACTCAGTGGCTGGTTGTATGTGGACACTGAGAAAGAGAGAAGAGTGAAGGATGACTCCCAAATATCTAGGTTGTTTCTAGTCAGAAGGAAAAAGGAAACAAGAGGAATCGGGCAAAAAAGAAACAAGAAAAATAAACAGGAGGAAGAGCAAGTTTGGGACATTGTGGAGGTGGGGTGATAATTCAGATTTGCACATGGTGCATCTGAGGTTCCTGCAGATTGGTAGAGCAGAAGTGCAGGCCTTGAGGTAGGAAAGTTGCCACTGGAGATGCACATTCAGGAGGCATCAGATATAGGCTGCAGTTAAACTCATAAGAATGAATGAAATGCTTCCAGGAGTGTGGCATGGAGGCAGTGGCTACAGTGATCTTCAGTGTAACTCTGGGTGGCTGCTTCTTGTAGCTGGTGCAGTTTTTTTTACAGTAGCTGGGAGACTCCTCAGGGAGAGATGGGCAGAGGTTATTGGTATAACCTCTGCCCATCATCATAGGTCTTTTCATTCTCCAGACTCGGGTTTTTAAGCTCTGGGAAAAGTTCTTATATAGTATTTCTCGGGTAATTTATCATCTTCAGTTTTCTCTATTATCTTATTCCAGGAATAGTAGTTGGATGTAAGCTCTTGTGGATGACCTCCTCTGTTTATTATCTTCCCCATCATAGTTTTTTGTTTCCCTCTTTTTAAAAAATTCTAATAGCTGTGAACTTTTTCTCATATTTATATTCCAGCCCTTCCTTTGAATCTCTTAACAATCCTGTTTGTAACTTTTATTAGCTCTTTGTTGTTTCACGATTGTTACATTATCATAACATTTTGTTCTTGTTATATTGAAGCAATATTTTCTTAAATCTCTCTTAGGAGAGTAATTCGAAGTCTTAATTAATTTTTTCCAAATTATAGTTTCATGTGGGTTATTTCATCTTCTTTGCTTGTGTATATGGGGGTGTCTCTTTCAAGACAAATCTTCAGATGCCTGATGAGCCAGCACCATGTTTTCATCCAAGTTCAAATGGTGAAAAATTGAATGGATTCTGACTTGCATTTTGTTTTAGGGTGATGGAACAGTGAACAGTATTACTGGGGGATCAGAACATGCCAGATTGTGGAGGTCTTTTGTCTAGAGCTCTTAAAGTTTTCATTTTTTTTTTTTTTGCTTATTTTAGTGAAGATTCCTTAAGTATTTTCCCCTGGCAGAGAGGCCTAATGACTTGGTGTCTGCTCTCCTACAGGGTTTTATAGTGGTTACTTCCACCTGTGGAGGTTTGTAGTTATTACTCCTACTGCCAGTTCCCCATTTCACGTTTGTTGTCTTTCCTGAGTTCATGTCCTTGGTGTTTTGGAGTTCTGGGCCTTTTTGGTTGTGCATAACAATCAATCAGTTTCCCTCTGACTCTCCCCTCTCATTTCTATCACTTCTATACTTCACTCTACTCTATTTCATTAGTTATCACCTCTTTATCTGCTTTGACTTTTATAAATTTGTTGAAATCTTCTGTTTTGGGATGACTCTCTTCCAATTCCTTAGTACCCTTATGGTTTTGTTTTATACTTTTCTCCCCTTTATGGCATCTGAGATGGGGGAGTAATGCATATAGCCATATTAGTCAGGGAAACAGAAACCATTCCGGGAATTTCACACAGGACAGTATATGATACAAGTAATTAAAGGCTTACACAGTTATTCCAAGAGCTTGAAATTGGGGAATTAGGAAGCTACTACTAGAGTTCAAGAAAACAGGAAGTGCAAAGATCATAAACACCTGACATCAGTGTTCTCAGATGCCCACAACACAAAAGTAGGTATTCTCAGCAAATTCTTAGGGTTGTACAGGGTTCTCCAGATGCCTAAAGTCATGTGTGTACCATGACAGTGCCATGCAGGCCATGCAGAATAGAGGAAGCACATTTTTGTGGGGAAAAAAAGTACATATTTTTGACAGTGCCCAAAAAAGATAGAATTTCTCATTTCATTGATGTTTCTGTTTCCCAAAGAGGGTAGCAACCATGTATCAGTATGGGTGACACCACCTTATATATGTGCATATTTATACATGAAGGTTTGAGTAAAGTAACTTTTCGGGGCTCCAGAACAATAAATATTGGGATTTGTTTTCCTCCATAAAAATAAACAAGAAGAACTTTAATACTACAGTGTTATTAATGTGGCATCTATCTTATGGATGACAATACTGCCTTATGCTTTTTTCTCTAAACTATTACGGGGAAATAAGAGGTTGGCAATGTAATCTTTTATTATATTGTAACACTGAATTTGCACATGTTATCATAGGGGTATTCTAACTTTTATGGTCTTTCTTTTATTAGTTCTCACTTAGCTTCATTCCATTAAAAAAAACCCTCTTGTTGGAGTTCCTGTCATGGCTCAATGGTTAATGAATCCAACTAGGAACCATGAGGTTTTGGATTAAATCCCTGGCCTTGCTCAGTGGGTTAAGGATCTGGCATTGCCACGAGCTGTGGTGTATGTTGCAGACATGGCTCGGATCCCACATTGTATGGCTCTGGTGTAGGCCGGTGGCTATAGCTCTGATTAGACCCCTGGCCTGGGAACCTCCATATGGCATGGGAGCAGCCCTAGAAATGGCAAAAAGATAAAAAAAAAAAGCTTTTTGGCTGCTCTTCAGTTCGTCTTCTCTTTCCACAGGAAATAGTTCAGAATATAGATCACATTTTCTGGGGATATTATTTTCATTTATGTGTTTATACATTTGGATCAACAATTTTCACAAAAACAGTGCTAAAATCCAAGCAAAAGAGGAGGATTTTGTAAAGTATAAACAGTTGTTAAAGGCATTCTATGATTAAACTTTGAAGGTTTTATTTCTTTCACTTTCCATTGCTTTGGTTTCACGGACCACTTGTAGAATAGTTCTTTATATGCACAATGTAAAATCAGGTAAAATACAAAAAACCCAAGAAAGCCCAGAGTTTACTACACTATTCATTTTTATCATGAGCAGGTAGAGTTTTGAGATTGTATCAAGAGACAGGAGGAAGAATAGTCAACATAGTTTCAAAATGCTCAAAACTTTAGCTACAAATTCACCTTTAAAATCTCAAAAATTTTTTCCAAGTGTCCTTTTTTTTTAAATTTCCCCAATACATTATTTGTTTTTCTACTGTACAGCCTGTTGACCCACGTACTCATACATGTATAAACTTTTTTCCCACATTATCACGTTTCATCATAAGTGACTAGACTTAGTTCCCAGTGCTACTCAGCAGGATCTCATTGCTAATCCATTCCAAAGGCAATAGTCTGCATCTATTAACCCCAAGCTCCCAATCCACCCCACTCCCACTCCTTCCTTCTTGGCAACCACAAGTCTATTCTGCAAGTCCATGATTTTCTTTTCTGTGGAAAGATTCATTTGTGCCCTATATTAGATTCCAGATATAAGTGATATCATATGGTATTTGTCTTTCTCTTTCTGACTTATTTCACTCAGTATGAGAGTCTCTAGTTCCATCCATGTTGCTGCAAATGGCATTATGTTGCTCTTTTTTATGGCTGAATAGTATTCCATTTTGTATATATACCACTTCTTAATCCATTCACCTGTCAATGGACATTTAGGTTGTTTCCATGTATTGGCTATTGTGAATAGTGCTGCAATGAAGATGCAGGTGCATGTGTCTTTTCTAAGTAGAGTTTTGTCTGGATATATGCCCAAGCGTGGGATTCCTGGATCATATGGTAGTTCTATGTATAGTTTTCTAAGATAAACTCTATACTGTTCTCCATAGTGGTTGTACCAGCTTACATTTCCACCAACAGTGCAGGAGAGTTTTTTCCCTTTTCTCCACACCCTCTCCAGCATTTGTTATTTGTGGACTTATTAATGATGGCCGGTCTGACTGGTGTGAGGTGGTATCTCATGGTAGTTTTGATTTGCATTTCCCTAATAATCAGGGATGTTGAGCATTTTTTCATTTGCTTGTTGCCCATCTATGTATCTTCCTTGGAGAAATATCTATTCAGGTCTTTTGCCCATTTTTCAATTGGGTTGTTGGCTTTTTTGCTGTGGAGTTGTATAGTTGTTTGCATATTTTAGAGATTAAGCTCTTGTCAGTTACATCATTTGAAACTATTTTCTCCCATTCTGTAATTTGTCTTTTTGTGTCAATAACCACATGATCATCTCAATAGATGGAGAAAAAGCATTTGACAAAGTCCAACATCCATTCATGATCAAAACTCTTACCAAAGTTGGTATAGAGGAAATATACGTTAACATAATAAAAGCCATTTATCACTAACCCATAGCAAATATAATACTCAATGGAAAAAAGCTGAAAGCCTTCTCACTAAAATCTGGAACAAGACAAGGAGGCCCACTCCTACCACTGTTATTCAACATAGTATTGGAAGTCCTAGCCACAGGAATCAGACAAACAAAAGAAATAAAAGGCATCCATATAGGAAGAGAAGAGATCAAACTGTCACTGTGTGCTGATGACATGATACTATACATAGAAAACCCTAAGGACTCAACCCCAAAACTACTTGAACTGATCAACAAATTCAGCAAAGTAGCAGGATATAAGATTAACATTCAGAAATCAGTCACATTTCTGTATACTAATAATGAAACTTTAGAAAAGGAATACAAAAACACAACATCTAAAATTGCACCCCAAAAATCAAATACCTTGGAATACACCAGACCAAGGAGGTAAAAGACTTATATGCCAAGAACTCTAAAACATTAATCAAGGAAATTAAAGAAGATGTAAAGAAATGTAAAGATAGTCCATGGTCCTGGGTTGAAAGAATTAATATCATAAAAATGGTCATACTACCCAAAGCAATCTACAGGTTCAATGCAATCCCCATCAAATTACCCATGACATTTTTCACAGAGCTAGAACAAACAATCCAAAATTTATATGGAACTGCAAAAGACCCAGAATTGCCAAAGCCATCCTGAGGAACAAAAACCAAGCAGGAGGCATAACTCTCCTAGACTTCAGGCACTATTACAAAGCCATAGTCATCAAGAGAGTGTGGTACTGTTACCAAAACAGACATTCAGACCAATGGAATAGAATAAAGAACCCAGAAATAAACCCAGACACCTATTGTCAATTAATCTTTGACAAAGGAGGCAAGAACATAAAATGGGAAAAAGGCAGTCTTTTCAGCAAGTGTTGCTGGGAATCCTAGACAGCTGCATGCAAATCAGTGAAACTAGAACATACCGTCATACCATGCATGAAAATAAACTCAAAATGGCTTGAAGACTTAACTATAAGACAAGACACCATCAAACTCCTGGAAGAGAACATAGGCAAAGCATTTTCTGACATCAACTGTACAAATATTCTCTCAGGTCCATCTCCCAAAGCAACAGAAATAAAAGCAAAAATGAACCAATGGGGACCTAATCAAACTGAAAATCTTTTGCACAGCAAAGGAAACCAAGTGTCCTTTATACATCAGTTTTTGATGTCTTGTTTCTCCATGAGTTTGTTTAAGCTGGTGGTCAACTATAGTGTATCTTTGTGTCTATTTTTTACACTTTTTTTTTAGGGCCGCACCCATGGCATATGGAGGTTCACAAGTTAGGGGTCAAATTGGAGCTGTAGCTGCTGGCCTATACCACAGCCACAGCAACACAGGATCCAAGCCATGTCTATGACCTACACCACAGCTCACAGCAATGCAGATCCTTAAGCCACTGAGCAAGGCCGGTGATCAAACCTGCATTCTCATGGATGCTAGTCAGATTCGTTTCCACTGAGCCACGATGGGAACTCCTATTTTTCACACTTTATTTTTTTTATTTTTATTTTTTTTGTCTTTTGTCTTTGTTGTTGTTGTTGTTGTTGTTGCTATTTCTTGGGCCGCTCCTGCGGCGTATGGGGGTTCCCAGGCCAGGGGTCGAATCGGAGCCGCAGCCACTGACCTACGCCAGAGCCACAGCAACTCGGGATCCGAGCCGTGTCTGCAACCTACACCACAGCTCATGGCAACGCCGGATCGTTAACCCACTGAGCAAGAGCAGGGATTGAACCCGAAACCTCATGGTTCCTAGTCGGATTCGTTAACCACTGCGCCACGACGGGAACTCCTATTTTTCACACTTTAAATAGAGGATTTCAAACCAATAAATTATAAGGCAGCCCATTTGGAGAATCTTATTAAGGTTCTCTCTAGAACAGTCATACCTATACAAACATGTTGTATACAATTTTAGAGGACTCCAACCCTTCTATATATAGCCAAGGTAAAGTTCTCCTTTCTTTTAACACAATTGCAGTCAGTTGTAATATTGTGTTCCAAATCTAGAGACAGGAATTATGTAACCTCTCTCTGAATATGATGTCTGTTTCCTTCAAATGAAAAATGGCTTTAGTCATAAGTACCTGTATTCAGATCTACTTAAATATACTTGACATTAATAAAACACTACAGATAGGAATCCAGTATCATATTTATATTAATTAGCCAATATTTATGGAATGTTAGACACCATGCTATTCAAATAATACCTATTTTATGCCCTCAATGATCTCACAGCTTGCTAGTGATAGAAACCAGCATAGAAATGGAAAAAAAGAATAAGAGCAATGCAATGTTCTCAGTATAAGGCAGAAGGGCTAGAAAGAACTAGAGGAAGTATGAAAAGGAAGTGAATGAGAAAAGGCTTCTGAGAGGAGGTGTGGCCAGAGCTAAGTATTAAAAGATGTGAAGGATTTATTCAAGTTGATATGGAAAAGATGAAGAAGGAAGTCATGGGTTTCTTTGTTTTTTGGGGGGAGCACAGAATGCATATTGAGATCACAGACATCTTAACTAAGGCCAGTTATGGGGAGGAATCCAGGTACTTCAGTGTTGCTAACATAAAACAAACAAGTCGTGAATAACAAGAGATGAGACTGGAGGGGTTGGCTGAAGAGGATCAGATCACATAATGGTAATCCCATATGTGATGCTAATGGAGAGATAGGAGGAAAGGCCTTGGAAGCTACTGACATATTTTCAGCAGAGGAGGGAAAAATGGATTTGTGTTTTTCAACGATCACTCTGTTGGCTATATAAAGCATAGACCTAAGAGATAAAAGATTGACTACAATGTTGTCATAGCTAAGGGAAAGAAAAAGCCTATATCAAGATAGTAAGAATGGAGAAAGATAAATTAGATGTATTAGATAAATTAGATTTCTAAAAAATTAGTAAAATCAGCATAATTTGGTGGTTGTTTGGATGCTGAATAAGAAAGAGACAAGAGTCAGTCTTTTTGGTTCATTTTCCTGGGTCTTCCTAGGAAGACTAATCTTTAATAGATGGGTGAGAGAAGAGGAACCCTGCAGAATGTTCTGGGTGGAAAGAGCAAGAAAATACCCTGCTGGTATCTCAAGACCTATAGCCTCAGTTTCATTTTCTTGCCAAGTTCTGTTGATTCCATATAATTCTTTATGTTTTTCTATTTTCTTTTTATGCAGTTATTTTTTAATTAGAATATAGTTTATTTACAGTGTTGTGACAGTTTCTTCTGTACAGCAAAGTGACCCTGTCATATATGTATGCTATACAGTAGGACATCATTGCTTACTTATCCTAAATGTAATAGTTTGCATCTACTAACCCCAAATTCCCTATCCATCCCACTTCCCCACCACTCTTGGCAACCACAGGTCTGCTCTCCATGTCCGGGAGTCTGTTTCTGTTTTGTAGATAGTTCATCTGTGCCATATTTTAGATTCCAGATATAAGTGATATCATATGGTATTTGTCCTTCTCTTTCTAACTGCTTCACTTAGTAGGAAAATCTAATTGCATCCAGGTTGCTGCAGTTCTTTAAAAAAATATTTTCATGGTTAAATGCCACTAGCATAATTTAGGCCTCTAAGGCATATAAGCCTTCAGATGCCTCATTGCAGAGGACCTATTTGACTTTATGTGAAGGTAAACATGTCTTAACGCTTGTGTTTTTTAACTTCTCAAGTTTCTTCTCAAAATCTGTAGATATTTGGTGGATTGATTACTAATCTTAGTCTAGTGTTGCTTTTACTTTTCATCATCTAAATGTCTCTTAAAGAGTTTCCAATTTCTTCTGTGCAGAGTTTGGTTTCTTCAAATATAAGCTGACATTCAATTACCTAAGTCACAGGAGAACTCAACATTTTTATTCATCTTAATAAATGGCTGAAATCCCAATTCTAAAGCAATTGTTTGTACACATGAGAAAAACTCTTTTCAGTTGGCATTATTAGATACTGGAATGAATTTCTTAGTAAGATACTAAATGTGCTATCCAAAAACATTGTTTAGATTAGGTAAGCACTGATTGTGAATAAAATAGGTGTAGTTGTACCTGGAGATAGAAAATCATAATTACATCAAGCTAGAACTTTGTGTCCGTGTGTGTGCGTTTGTGCGCACACATGCACATATGCTGGCTTGTATGTGCAAAGTGTATTCGCTAAAGATAGTTGTAAAGAAAGTCATAGGTTATAACAACTGAAAAGGAATCTTTATTTTAAAGATGTGAAAACTGAGGCCCAGAAACTTAGGTGGGTTGTCCATGATTTTGAGAACACCATTCAGAGTTTGAGCTACTAAATTCTCTTCTAAGATATATCATTGTGCTCTCAAATTTTAGATATATGGACAAGGAGAAGCTCTGTGATTATGCAGAGCTCATTCATAGCTCCCCAATCCAGTTGCAGATATTCTGCTGTCTCTCTTCCAGGGGAAATCCATTTAGCACGAAAACTAATCACTGTGGTTGACCATGCTTTTTTGACAAATTATACTGCTACTGTTGCTTCCTTTCTTTTTTCATCATTCACATTATGACAGACATCTGAGCAGAGTCTTAGTATAAACTTCCCTTTGGGGGTTGGTACTTCTGATTCTCAGCACAGCCTGCAAGCCTCATTTGGAAAGGATGTTCAATACAGGCCAGTGGTCTTTTATATTTTGAACTGAGATAGCAAATGCCATGATGGGTTCACTCAAGGGAGACCTGATATCTTAAATACAATGAAGAACTCAGGCAATTTTCAGGAGTGGAAGTGAGAGTATGATTCATACGTAAATTGGTATTTTCTTTTATGAGTTTTTTTGATGTGGCAGTTACCCAAGCTTTATGGTGAGATGAGATGAAAGGCAATGAGCAGTTACTGAAGGATTTCTCATCTCCCTACAATTTCATTAGGAAAATTGTATAGCAAGGACACAGTTTATGCTGCTGCTTTCATTTATTAGCATCTGTATATAAAAGTGAAGTCTTTCATCACTTTTCTTCCCTTCTCTTCTTTACTTCTCCTTTCCTCTCCCGGCCAATTACCCCCACCTCTATGCCAGCCTCCGGCCTTGACTTTTTTTTAAGCTTTTTCTTCTTTCTTTTATCCTTCCTTGTAAGTGATTTTATTTCTTTCTGTTACCACCCTATGTCCATGGTCCCTCCACTCTATGGTATAAGATGAAGACAGTCTAGGATAGAGGTTAATAGAACAGGCTCTGTAGTCAGACTTCCTGGCATTGATTACTGGTTCTGCCACTTACTAGTTGGGTCACTTAGAAAAAGTCACTAAACTTCAAACTGTTTCAACTTTCTTATCTCTATTAGATAAAAGTTTTTATCTCTTAAAATTATTCTCTGGATGAAATGAGATTATACATGGAAGTGCTTAGAAGGAGGCATGGTGCCTGGCTGTTTTTACAGTACAGTCATGTGTTCATATATATAGTCCTAAATAAATGTGTGATATATGTATAACTATTATATATAAATATTTTTTGCAATATAAAATATATTATATATATGTAACATTTATTATATGTGTTGTTGAACCATTTAATGTTAACGAAAGGAAAAATGGATTGCATTGTCCTAAAGCAATTGTTATAATTTATTTATCTTTGAAGAAAGGTATGAGAAAATCAACCACAGAGACATGGGCAGCCTTAGAGATAGTCGGCACCCTGACTTGACCTCATTTCTCCTCTCCTGAGACTCCTTGCAAATTTGTCATTTGTTGCTGCAAGTTTGGAGCTTATATGAGGCAGCAGAGGGAAGAACCTATGTATCAATAGAGACTTCGTTGATAAACTAATGAGGGTTTTTTTGTGTGATTTAATGCTACGCCTTTACTTGATACTTAATTAAATATCAAATCAAATATGCCTTTTACATCTATATACAACATAATTTAATCCTGCAAAATGAAAAAATGTACAGTCTGGAAAGCTAAGTAATATGCAGTGTAGAATACATGTCTGTATTTGTTTTTGCCACAATCTTTGTGATATCCTAAGTGATTGAAATTTTTCCTTCTTAATCTTTGATAATGACTTCATATATGTAATTCCACATACGTGTGTGTGTGTGTGTGTGTGTGTTGTTTCTGCTGTCTCTGAATATTGCGGCATTCTGAATGCTTTATGATTGGACTTAAACTTTGGAGTTTCCTATGAGCTTGTTAGATTTCAATCTTATTCCTTCTCTGTAGTTTTTGTTTTTATTTGTTCTGTTTGTTTTCTGTAGGTAGAATATTCAAGGCAAGAGAATAGCATTTGATATAGAGGAAAATATGCTTATTTTAGGAAAGAACACTTAAACTGAAAGGGTTTATGGGGTCTTCATTAGTATCTTTTAGTTTATAAATCAGTTATTTTCAAATGTTGCCATTAGGAGTTCCCGTCATGGCTCAGTGGTTAACAAATCCGACTGAGAACCATGAGGTTGCAGGTTCGATCCCTGACCTCACTCAGTGGGTTAAGGATCTGGTGTTGCCGTGAGCTGTGGTGTAGGTTGCAGACAAGGCTCAGATCCTGCATTGCTGTGGCTCTGGCATAGGCTGGCGGCTACAGCTCTGATTGGATCCCTAGCCTGGGAATTTTCGTATGCCATGGGTGCGGCCATAAGGGGACAAAAAGACTAAATAAATAAATAAATAAAACAAATGTTGCCATTAAAATTGGCTACCATGTAATAAGTTTCTAATATTGCCCTGGCATGGCATAAAAGGATCTCTGATTGCCTGAAAGAATCAGAACCTTTCCACAGAAAAGAAAATCATGGACTTGCAGAATAGACTTGTGGCTGCCATGGGAGAGGGGGAGCTTGGGGTTAACAGATGCAGACTCTTGCCTTTGGAATGGATTAGCAGTGAGATCCTGCTGTGTAGCACTGGGAACTACATCTAGTCACTTATGATGGAGCATGATAATGTGTGAAAATAGAATGTGTGCATGTATGTGTAACTGGGTCACCATGCTGTACAGTAGGAAAAAAAATGTATTGGGGAAATAACTATTAAAAAATAATAAATAATCTGATCTCTATAAAAATTTTTAAAAATTTTTTTTCTAAAATACTAAAAAAAAAAAGGATTAGCTGTGCTCTCCTTTATGTATGGCTTCCTCTTAAAGGGTTACTGAAACACAACAAAGAATGACCTATATTTTCCCCCAAGAGAAATGGAGGCTCTGGACAGCAGTACCACAAGAGTACAGTACAGAACTATAACTATAGCTACAACACTCTATGAAGAAATAAGCCAAATGCAAGGCCATGCACCGACATTTTCACTTTTCAACCAGTGGGATACAGACACCATCTAGAGATCTCAAAATCCTAGAGTTTTATTCATGGAGTGACTGCTTGTCAGAATAAAAATTCAGAGCAATTTGTGATTTAATGATTGGTGTTTTTGAAAGAGCAGGCAATGATAGTTGATTCACAAAAATGAAGATACTAATCAAAGTCAGAGAACTTTTCAAAAGCTTTTCTTTTAATTAGCTAAAATAATTATAAAGTATTCTACTTCAAAGTAAGAAGGGATTCTTTTTTCTTAACACAGTTATGAAAGAATTCTAGGTTCACTTAATTGTAAGTAAGAATCTTAAAGAATCAAATAATTACTCATTGTTTAAAATATTACCCCATAAGTCTTGAAGTAAATGGAATAAACGTACATGATTCGGGTGATGAGAGAGTTAATGCCAGTGTTTATTATCTGACATACACTTAGGGGCGTTGTAGAGAAGCAGTTCATTATATTAAAATGTAACGTTAGTCTTGAATGTGCTTACACCTGGTATTATAATACCAATAATATGTACATAGATATTTTGTTCTTTAACTATTATGGCATACCAAAAATGCCAATTTACATGGTTAAGAACTTGGGAAAAACTTCCACATAGTGTGCAACTCTGAGTAATGTTTGAGTGTAACCAAAATAAAAGTTGATTAACTTGTTTGGTCAAAGTCACTGTGAAAGAAAAGATGTGGACCTCAGCCATTCACAAATTTAATTAGGACAATGTCATTCTGTGTCCACAAGTGGAATCTTCACACAACCAGCAGGCTCATCAGCATTTGCCTTTTATTCACAGAGGAAATTGGTGAGAGAATTGAGAGAAGGCATAATGAAAACCCCTTTCCACTGGGGGTAAATCTCATATCCTGCTGTTGATGATGTGTTAGCACTGTTGACCTGCCACATAGCAATGTGTTTTAATGCAAAAAGAGGCATTGCTTGTTTTTTTTTGTTTTTGTTTTTTTGTGGTTCTTTGTGTTTTTTTCTAATACGTATTTATTAGAAAAACGCAAAAGAGAATTTTGCTTAGAGCCTAATAAAATATGAACCTTGTGGCTGAGGGAAGCTATAGATAGATGAGTCCAGTGTTCTTGTACTTGTGACACCTAAAGAATTCACTTCAAGAGGAAGTGTTTCCAGTTTGGTGAGTTGAGTGGATCTGGTATTCAAAATCCATTTGTAAATGAATGATAAAAATATAGAACTTACAGTATAATTGAATTTATTTTTTACAACAAATGTTGCATTCAAGAATGTTAAGTGGGGCATCCTGAACAGCTATTGTACTTCATTTCGCTCTGTTTATATGTCATCATCCAAAAGAGAATGAAAGGAACCGTCATACAATAGCAGAAGTTCCTCATGGTGGCTATTATAATTTTACTCCCTACAAAGGACATCTATGCATTTTCAATTAGCTTTGAAAGCATATTAAAACTCAGAATTTATAAATGAAAATTTTTGTGTAAATTAAACTAAAGACACAGAATTGCATAGTTTCAGGGCCACAGACATCTTAGACACAGATAGACAGAACCTTGTTTTGCGTAGATTTTTTCAAAAAATAAATATGATCAGCAGAAAAAAAGAGCCAACAAATTTTTGTAAGTCTTCAAAATGATGGTAATGTAAACATATCATTTACACTTTATGATTATGTTACATCTAATTTTTTATGCAAAATTTTATTTCAGAGCAATTTGATAATATCCAACTCTAAAAGTAGTCATCTTAAGAGCTTGTAATGTTATTTAAGAAATCACTTTAAGAATAAAAATCTTCAGAATAAAAGCTGACCACTCATGTTTCATATTTCAGAACTAGCTTTGTTTTCTTCAGATGAAAAATATTATACATAAATAGGTTAGAAACTATACGTTTTCATAATACACTGTATGTCTCCTTTGTAACACTCATTTTATTTCATTAATTTGTTATTTGTTTTTGGAATGATTTGTCCAATATCTATCTTCTTTGCTTTGCTAGAAATTTCATGAGGGCAGAGACTTCTCTCTCTTGTTCACTGCACCCTTGAACTTTTGGGATGTGGCATAGTCATTGGCACAGCATATGTACTCTTAAATACTCATGACACCAATGAAAACGACTCTATTAATGAAAAAGCGAATAAATAGTCTTGGACTAGAAAAAGATATGTTATTAGTATTAGTGAGAGCCAATTATAAATTCATGCATTAATCTCTAACTTGAAACTGAAACAAATTATCAACTCATGAACCTTAAAACTATACATGAAATTCTATTGCCTATAAGATGAAAATAACAATGTTCATGCTTTATTTCTCCATTGAAATGTTACAAAAATGGCTTGAGGAAATGTTCAAATGAGCTTTTCAGTTCTGCACTTTATACACCTGTTAATATGAATTTACAGGTGCTAAATATTTTAACTCATAATGCTTATAAATTCTCTGGGCTCTAACCTTTAGGATTTTATAATGGCTTCTTTTCCCTCTGGTCCTACCCACAAGATAGCATTATTACATATATATTCTTGCTTTGGTTTTGTGGTGGAAAACCATCTAATCCTATCTGAATTAATCTCACATCTAGCTAATTGCTAACTGCATAGGATTCTTCTGGCCTCTGATAGCATCTCATAATTATTATGAGATAAAATATTTAGAAATGGTGAGCACTTGGATTTTGTATGTATTTCATGTTTTTTCTCTCCTTACCTTGCCCCCAGCCTCCAAGACATGAGTGAGATTTTAAGACCACTTATGAACAAAGTACTGTGTGGTTTGAGTAAACCAGTGACCTTGATGTGTCCAAGTTAGGGTGTGTTCAGTGGATGTAATTCATCCCCACAGAGGTTGGCACCTAAGCCTGTGAGGACATGGGGGTAACCAAGGAATGGAATTCCTGGGTTGGGAGACCACAGTGACTTTAGAGTCAGGTCATAAATGAGACTCAGGGCTCGTTCATTTCTCTTTCAAAATTCTGAGAATTTTATGACTTCTCCAAGCTTATTCTAACAAGATTTTGAAGGTATAAATAAATAAATATATATATATATATATATATATATATATATATATATATATATATATATATATGCCTTTTTGGATGTAGTCACAGGCATTTGCAGAGAAATTTCAATAAATCATTCAGGTAATGAGTTGTGTGAATTTACCAATAACTTTTTACGTTCTCATCAGCCACCTTGTTTGTTTTTGTGATTCACTCTGCTGATGAGTTCATATCATTTTTTTCAAATATGAGAATTACCATATGGCAGGTGATTAGATGTTGCTGAAAATAAATAAGACATATACCTTATTTTAACCTGAAGACACTGACTGAGGGTTTCTTAGACTCTTGTATTGTGCATAAATCATGGGAAATTTGTGCCTGGACCCAGTGATGACTTATTATTTGGAACATTTAAAGCCATGTTTATCTTATTTGATAATATGTTTATCTTATTTGATAAGTTTGAATTTTATTTCTCTTGTTTTATTAAAAATTATTTTTTCATAAAACAAAAATACAAGTTCACATGAATAAATTAATTTGTGTATATCAAAAAAAGAGAATATAATACTTCCAAGTAACACTGAGGGATGATGACTGTAAAATTTCCAGCCAAACTTTATTTAGAAACTCAGCAGTTGGTGTCTTAAATATTTGATGGCTAATAAATTCTATAGGCCTAAGCAAACTGAGAAGAGTATAATTAATTTTATTGTTGTATAACATTAAAAATAATAATTTGAATGTGCTGGGAATGTTATAGTGGCACTGGTAGAATGGGCAAATGGTAGAGATTTAAGGCAGGCAAGGACTTCCTTGGATCAAACCTTCCTTGTGCGAGGCCTATATGATGTCACTGAGATTCCTTTGGCAATGCAAATATTGGAATGAGCTTTACCTCCTCTCCACCCCCAAACTAACTTGGGTATTTGATATAATGCTTGAACCTTCTTTGTTGGGGAGCAAAGGTGGTCATACTAATTTCTATTATTGAAGTGCCCACTACATTCTTTTCACATATATAATAGGTAATTTATTATATGGACTATCATTTTGGTTTGCTAGTCCTTAGATATATCTGGATTATATTATTATTTCAGATTTTTGAGTAAGACACAGTGTAACCTGATAGAAGGAAGATGAGTTTGCAATCATGCAAAGTTTAGGTCCTAATTATCACAGTGGGCCTCAGTATGAACACAGGCAAATCATGTAACTTCTCTGAGCCTTATTTTCTTCATCTGTAGAGATAACAGCCTCTTCCCAGGAAGGTTAAAATAGGAATTGAATATGATAAAATATGTAAAATACCTAGCAGAGGGCCTGCCTCCAGTGCATGTTCAGTAAGCTACTACTAAGGCTAATAATTTGATCAATAAGCTTTCATGTGCACAGCATAGGCTTCCAGACTGCTTTCCTGGGACCATGTGGAACTCTCTGGGTCCAGCGGAGGAAGAGCTAGGCAGAGTGAGGCACCAGGATTATGTCTGGAATCCAATCTCATTGCTCAGTACCTTGATCTATAAGTTTTTTAATACTGTAAATATCATTCTTAATCATTCCCATCTTGCAGAGAAAGAGAAAGAATTATGGCTATATAATGCATGTAAAGTGCCTAGTGCAATGAAGTACACATAGTAATAATAGCATAATTTTTATTAGCAGCTATAATAGGCTAAACAAGGACCCCCAGAGATGTCTACATCCTAATTCCTGGGACCTTTGAGAATATTACCTCATATAGCAAAAAGGACTTTGCAAATGTGATAATTGTGAGGATCTTGAGGTGGGGAGATGAGCCTTGCTTGGGCTCTAAATATAATCATGAGAGACCTTCTGAGAGAGGCAAGAAGGTGAGAGATGCAAGGTGACATGACAGCAGAGTAGAATTGATATGAAGTGGTACAAGCCAAGGAATGTTGAGAGCGTCTGGAAGCTGGGAGTGGAAAAGAATGGATTTCTGCCCCCCCACCACCACCACCATGGCATCTCCAAAAGGAAGCAAGCCTGCCAACATCTTGATTTTACTCAAACACTAGCAGTCTGGACTTATGACTTCCAGGACTGTAAGGAAATAAATTTGTTCTGTAGCAATTTGTTACAGGGGCAATGCAAAATTAATGTATTTCTCATCCATAACCATATTTATAAAAATCTTAAACTCTTGACCATCCCCTGAAACTATTCTTTACTTGCATAGTTCTTGCTTTTGTGTATATACTCTCCCTACTCACTTCTCAACACCTTCCACTTCATCGCCCTTTTCACATCTTTTCTACCCAGAAAAGATGCAACATGATGATGGGCACAATCTCTAAGTGCTTAGGGTGTCATCATGAATGAAGGACACATCTGCCTGCCAGATGGGCAAAATTAATTAATACTGAGGTGAATGGTCAAGGGTAATGGCAATTATTTGGCTTTCAGCAGTGAGATTTTATGGCTACCTAGTATCATTTGCTCTATTTTTATTATAATAAAAATGTACAACTTAACATTTACCATCTTTTTAAAATATATATAATTATTTTTATTTTTTCAATTATAGCTAGTTTACAGTGTTCTGTCAATTTTCTACTGTACAGCATGGTGACCCAGTTACAACTACATGTATACATTCTTTTTTCTCACATTATCATGCTCCATCGTAAGTGACCAGACGTAGTTCCCAGTGCTACACAGCAGGATCTCATTAATAGATGCCTTGGTTGTCCTACCACTTTTATACTTCTGGACTCAAAATCATAGTCTGAGAAAGAGAGAATAAGATGGTAAATGTTCCCTCTTTCTCAGACTATGTTTTGAGTCCTGAAATGTAAAAGTGGTAGGATAACCAAGGCATCTATTTTCCTGGAGAACCATCAACATTGACTTTTGAAGAGAGGTTTGATATCTTGTCTTTGAAATTCTTATTACAGAGCTCTTGAAAACCCAAAGCAATCATTTATGAAGAATTATCCAACATTGGAGATAAATTTCTGGGTATTCTTATGTTTTGGTTCAGTATACAACCAAAGGTAGAATTCAACAGTGAAAGTGCCAGTCTCTTGAGGAAAATTCATGTTTACCTCCCCCCAAAAAAACTCAGATGAAAAATGAGGTATTTTACCAGTAATATGTAGATCTCAGTGGGTATAAACTCATTTTAAACTATATTGGGGAAAAAAAAAAGACACTCTGTTCAGACTTTTAGGGAAAAAAGACACTCTGATACGGACCTTCGTTTTGCCAAATCTGGAGATGATTTCTAATCACCAATGGCACTTTCAGGAGAGTCAGATGATTGATACAGAGATATTTTATATGGTGGTAATAACCATGGCTTAGCCACGAAATAATGCCATATTGAGTTTTGTGCTGACCTACCTGCAAAGACATAAAGATTTTGCAAGAATATGTGCAGTTCTTCAAAATAGGCACTATGGATTTCAAAGATGAATGTAGTTTTTCTTTTTGAGTTATGAAAAGCAATAGTTTTACAAGCTTATGGACTATCTTTTGCTTCACATGGTCACCCAAAAGGACCCATGACAAAGCAGCAAAGGAGGGAAAATAATATTTTTTAAATGACAACTCTGTGGAAAGCTCTATGACAGGTACTTCACATATGTCATCTCATTTACTCTCCACAACTGTCTTCCCCAAGAAGTTATCCCCAGTTGTACAGAAAACAACTCAGAGAATTAGTGATTTGCCTAGAAAGGGTCTGTACTATTCCAAAGCCCACAGTGTGTTTTCTATGATACTAAAGTAACATGAGAACAGGCATCTTTCCTATTTAGAACAAGTGAATCTCTGTAAACTGTCTTCCCCTTTTAAGAAAATAGTGTTTTGAGGTCACCAGAGGGAAGGATCTGAAAAACAGGATTGTAATTTTATTGATAAATTCATGATAGAGAAGTCAAGTGATGTTTTGCCAAAGTAAAAACCCTGAATTATTCAGTGTGACTATACACATTGATCAAATGAAATGGATAAATGTCAGCTTACCACAGTTTAAAGAGTAATAGATCTATATTCTCTCCAATAGGTCATTAATTTTATAGGTTACTATCTTCAAAAGAGTCATCACTTTTCTTAAATATAGCTTAATCTGTAATAAGATTTTACTGAATTTCCCTGAATTACCAAATTCTATTTCCAAAGCTCTCTTAAGAAGGTAATTTATCATGTCTCTCCCTAACCAACTTATAATAAAATACCTCATTATAGCCACTCAAGATAATAGTTAGAAAATAAAGCTGATTTTATTATTCTTACTTATAATGTGCTTCAGCTTCACTGATAGTCTATTGTATAATATTCCCTATATACGTAATTACATCAGGTCTTGACCACTTTGTGAGCTAAATAATTCATTATTTTAATCTGTAGTGAATGATCAATAGTTTCTCCCAACATCCCTCATTCTGTCTTATCGTGAGATCTACTATTTGCTTTTATCTATCCTCATTATAGATCCAGACTTGGTTTGATATGGATAGGTATTTTAGTACAGTAATCCCCCTTTATCCACAGGGGATATGTCCTAAGACTCCCAGGGACAGTGGAAACTGTGGATAGTACAGAACCTAAATATTCTATATTTTTTCCTATACATGATTACCTATGATCAATTTTGATTTATAAATTTGGAATAATAAAATGTTGACAACAATAACTGTGATGTTGACAACAATAAATTGATGTAAAATATCACAATTACAATGATATACTGTAATCAAAGTAATGCTAATGTGGTCTCTCTCTCTCTCAAGCTGTCTTTTTACGCTATATTCACCCTTCTTATGATGATTTGAGTTGAAAAAATGAGATGAAAAGAGATGAATGAGGTGAGGATGGTTATGTAGTATTAGGTTACTCTTGACCTTCTGATGTTTGTCAGAAGATGGATTATCTCCTGTTGGATATTAGGAATAGATGATGTCAGTGGTTGGAAATCCTGGGCAGAACAGAGTGGAACAGCACTAGATTTCATCACACTATCTGGAACAGCATGCAATTTAAAACTTATGAATTGTTTATTTATGGAAATTTCCATTTAATATTTCTGGACCTTGGTTGACCACAGATTACTTAAAGTGCAGAAAATGAAACCACAAATAAGAGAGATTACTGCAGTTTAATATTCTTACCATAAATATCTTAACAGTTTTTTAATGTGGATTTTCAGTAAAAAGCTCAGTGGCTTAGCAGCAGGTAAAAAGTTAGATTGAAATTGTATACATGAACTTTTTCTTTTTCCAAGATGCAGGATTAGCTGACTGAAATCTACATTGGTTTGGATTGATACACAGGTTTAAAGGGAGAACATACACTTAAGTTGTCCCTGGGTTTCTCACTGCTGCTGTTCTGAATTTTTCTCAGCAGCCTGCAGGCTTGCACAAATTTTTTGGTCCCTGCAATTTCCTGGCTCTTGTTTTGATTTACTCTACAATGGCAGGATGTGATGAGAACTGGTGTGGTAGTGAAATAAAGGAAAGCAAATAACCTTTGTAATGTTTGATTTCCTTTAAGATTTATTTGCCACATGAAAGACAAAATTTTTGTTCATAATTAATACTTGTTAAACCAAAGACGACTTCCGATAGCTATGGAATAAAGTTTTCTTTAGTTATGAGTGGTAATCTCCACTACCCCTTTCCTCATATAAATTTCAAAAGATGCCAAAGAAGATACATATCTCTGAATATAAGAAAATAGTCTCTTTTTCAGAAATAAAATGTGACGGGTTCTAAGTTGCCCACTATATTTTTATGTTCCACACCCAATTTCATCAAAGCATTGAATTTTAAGATGCACATTATCTATGAATAAAATATGGCTGTAGAGTCTCTTTGTTTTAAAATTATATAGCTTATTAAGGCATTCCCATTGTGGTTTAGTAGGTTAAGAACTTGACATTGTCTGCATGAGGATGTGGGTTCGATCCCTGGCCTTGCTCAGTGGGCTAAGGATCTGGTGTTTCCGTAAGCTGCAGCATAGGTGACAGATGGGGCTGGAATCCTGTGTTGCCATGGCTGTAGCATAGGCCGTCAGCTGCAGCTCTGATTCCACCCCTGGCTCAAATCCATATGGCATCCATATGCCACAGGTACAGTGATAAAAATAAAATAAACAGTGTAATATTAGCTATTTAAGGTTTGGTTTATACTGATTTCAAATCTGGACTCTCTATTTTTTATCTGAGTATAGGAAAGAATTTTTTGTTGACAGTTTCTGGTTTATAGTTTTCACCTCTACTGATCCTGATTATCAACCAACTTTTGTCCACACAGTTTGGATCTTGGTTATTGAGGGGAAGTTTGTGCGATTAGGGCTTTAGGATAGGGGAATTCGTTAGACCAGTTGCTCTTGACTGCTACCCAATGTGTCAACCAAGTACTCTAGAAATTAAAGGGCGATGATTGGAATAATTATATAACCTCCATTTATGGTATAAGAACTTCTTGGTGCATATATCAGGAGTGAGGATTTTTGGTAGCCAAAAAAGGAAAATATAGTTCACAGTATGAAAGTTTTCCCATCACAGAAAGGTTGATGCTGGGACTTCCATCCCATTATTACATACACAGCTCCTTTGCCTACCACATCCTCACTATAACACCCCACCACTACCACAAACACTATACCATCATCCCAACTTCATCAGTCACCTTCACTTTGCCCAACTGATGCTATAGAAGGATTCCTAATGGATTAACAATAGCCCTAGACATGAAGGATAAATATGTACCCAACTAGTTATACTGGAAAGCAGAATTTGCTTAATATACTAAAATAAAACTATCAAGTACAATAGATACTTAGAGAAGGGAGAAGGTAATCTGACTGAAGGGATTGGGGAAGGTTTCATGGAGGAGTAGCCAAAGGCTTGGCCTTGAAAAAAGACAGAGCTGTATTTATTTAGCAAAACAACACATTTTAAGTGTCCAAAATGCAGGTATCATGGGAACTGGGCAGAGATAATATTGAGAGCAAAGATCAGAGTTAAAACAAAACCTGTTTGTAGAATGTTGAGTCATGGAAAACTCCTGATGTGAAGAATTGTGAGAGGAAAGGAGGTGGTTGAGGATTATAAACTAGAAACATCAATCAGGGGCATTTTATGGAGTGTGCTCATTTTTTATGCTGAGATTGGGATTATTTTTCATAGTCAGCAGCAACTCTGAAAGGTTTTGAGTTGGGAAGTCAAATGGATAGGTGTATGATTTGGGACGGATGGATTAGAAGGAGGGAGCAATTAAACTAAGGAGACCAGTTATAAAATCTAACTGGTTTATGCAAGCAAGGAAGAATGTCTGTCCCAGGATAGTGGCTGTAGAAACAAAGGACTGATCTGAAGAATCTCTCATGGCATCTACTGAGGGGAAAGAAAAAAATAAAAATAAAAAGATAGAGGAAAGAGGCAAAGAGCATTCCTCAAAGGCTACCAGCCTGACAGAGATAAGGAGCAGAGAAAGAGGGCTGGCCTCTGAGGCATGATGTGTTTGGACAGCTAGAGCATGAAAGATGAGAGAAATGTTTAAGGGTCCTCTCCTTAGAAATGAATTACCTTTGAGGACATGATGTTATCATTGACAGAATGTAGAGTACAGATCCTCAGACTTTTCCATCTCATTCATGGAACCAGAATAACAGAGGAGAGCAAAGTTTTAGCTTAGGTTCTTTGGTGGCTTACTTCAAAGTGCAACATTTCTTTAATATCATGTGTTTCATTTTTTTAAACATGTGAAGATTCTTCATTCTACTCCATGACCTAGTCACACTTAAGTTTCTTCCTGATCCATTCATGTATGGGCAAGATTATGCTGTTTTTAGATTCACTCATTTAGTCAACAATTCTTTACTGAATGTATTACGATTCTTTACCGAAAGTACCCTTTCAGGTACTAGGGATATTCCTGTGACTGGAACTGGCAAAGCCTTCCTTGGAGCTTATAGTTCTGTGAGAGCAAGACAAACAGGCAAGTAATTCAAGAAATGGACAGGAGAGTTCAGAAAATTAGTACTATAATAGAAGTAAAACATAGTGATGAAATCGAGAGTCATGGGGGATGGTTGGGTCTAAGAAGCTTCAGAATAACAGGGAGGATGCAGTTGAGTAAGAGCTGGGGAATAAGTCATGGGGACAAAAAGCCCACATGTATATAGGACTTCAGATATGAGGAAGCTACGATGGAGAACGAAAAATGGGTAGGGAATTATGATACAGAATTATATTGAAAGAGTGAACAGAGGCTTGGCAAACTATGCCAAGCGAATTTTATTTTAAATGCCCCAGCAAATATTGAGGACTTTAAGCAAGGGGATTAATGATCTGATTTAGATTTTTAAATGATTTCTCTGCCTGCTGTGTGGCAAATGGATTCCATGGAGCCATAAGTAAAAACTACAAAAACAGCTGAAGGGAATGGCTGATGAATTCACGTAGGTGTTGAGGGAAAGTAATGACTAAAAGATGAGTCCCTAGGTTTTTATTCATTGAGTTTATCACTTTTGTGTATAATTGGATGGAATTAAAGGCAGCTAATCATGTATGTTGAGTTCAGCCTATTTATACTTTTTTTTCTCTGCCTTGGCATTACCTTATTCTTAGGAAACAAATTCACAAGTTCATGTGGGTAGCCAGAGGATAATTTTTAAAGACATGAGCTATCTATGAGGAGGAAGTTAGAATTACAAACAGAAAGATAATGCCACGTTGTTAGGCTGCTCTTGCCAAAAATTCCAATGAGTTCTTCAACATGTTGAATTACTTACTCACTTGTCCTCTTGTCTGCTTGGATTCAAAGGCTCTCTGATCCTCTGATCCACAGCTTAGGTTTTTGTGTTTCATTTTATTTTGTTTTTTTTTTACACTCCCATAAAAATATTCAGAAAGGACATTTTTAATGAAGAAATATGAATAATGATGTTTGTTTTGTGACTAATGCTGTATTTTGTCACATGTAAATGACTGAGCCTCACATTAGTCACATTCTGATATCTCCATTTAACTCTGGGATTTCTTTCCCATGTTACAATTGGTCATACTCTATAAAACCATCACCACATTTTACCTGGCAATAGTTGAATAAGGGAGTTCAGACACAGGGAAGAAAATTTGCTAAAATAAACAATCCCATATGACTTGCAATTTGTTAGAAGTATAAATGGCAAATAAACTCATAATACTTAAGGTTTTTGTTTGTTTTATCATGACATCTTTTTTTTGGACTGCACCTTTGGTATGCAGAAGTCTCTGGGCCAGGGATCAAACCCAAGCCACAGCAGTAGCAATGCCAGATCCTTAACCCACTGAGCCACCAGGGATATTCCTAAAATGTCTTGGTTGTTTGTATGGGAATAAACTAATTTATAGCTGAATTAGAAAACTCTAGCCACAAGTACTATTTTTTACTTGACTAAGAATGTATTTAGGTAGTATAGTAAGTTTTCTAAGTCTCTTATTGTATCACAATTTTATTCTAAAATGATGAATATTAAAAATTCTGTATTTTGCAAAATTATCCAGTTTTACTAAGTTGTTGAACAGCCTGAGAAAAATCAAGGGGGAAAAAAAAACTTTGAAGCAATCTCTTGGTAAATGCAAATATTATAAGGATGAGAGTATGTCTGTTTTATTCAGAGTTGAATCCCCAGGATCTAGCATAGTGGTTGGCACAGTAATAGCTCAAAAATATTTTTGATGCAAGAATAAAAATCAGGAGTTCCCATTGTGGCACAGCAGAAACAAATCCAACTAGTATCCATTAGAACACAGGCTGGATCCCGGCCCGGCTAGTGGGTCAGGGATCCGGCATTGCTGTAAGCTATGATTTAGGTCGCAGATGCAGCTCAGCTCCCACGTTGCTATTGCTGTGGTGTAGGCAGGTCGCTGTTGCTCTGATTTGACCCCTAGCCTGGGAACTTCCATGTGCCACAGGTATGGCCCTAAAAAGCAAAACAAAAACAAAAAAAAACACCATAAAAATAAAAATCATCGGTTGCTGGTGTAGTCAGGGAGCATAATGTCTTTGATGTGTATTAGTGCTTCCAAAGGCTGGCTTAACATGAATTTTTTTCTACTTAATATTAGGCTAATAGTTACATCTTGTTGAAAACTTCTTTGCTAGTTTTACTTTCCGATATTTTGGCAAACAACGTGCCTCAATGGACTACATTATTAGTGTAGATGACTAATAAAGTAGGTGTATCATCCATATCTGTGTTTGCATCCTAACATTAGGTAAAAATCCAATTTGTCTTCAGATTCTTGATTATTCAACAATGGCTTGCATTACAAAAATACACTTTGTCATCTCAATTGCCTCTTTTTGAATCAAAACCCATTCAACTAACCCTGTCATACCATGCTCCACCACATTCCCCTTGTCTCAGGAGTTCTACCTCCCACTGTAATTCTGAAACTAACCTTGATGATGCTTCAAGCAGTTTTTTTCCTCTGCCTGTTTGATTGTGCTTTTGAAGCATTGCTCACAGCCAAGATTTGTCTCTCCCAGCTTTTTAACTTTCAAACTGTTTTCAAAATCGGTTTAAATATTATGCATTCAATGAGATGTTTTCATGGAGCTATTTCTCAGGATTTTTCCATTCAGTGGCCATCAAGAAAGGTTCATATACATCTCTATAGTGGTTTAAAACCTGTATTTTTATTTTATTTTTTAATATAAACAAAATACATTTTTTATTTAAAAATTTTGGGGGTATAGTTGATTTGCAATGTTATGTTAATTTCAGGTGTACGGGAAAGTGATTCAGGGAGTTCCCATTGTGGCTCAGTGGTTAACAAACCCGACTAGCATCCGTGAAGACATGGGTTCAATACCTGGCCTCGCTCAATGGGTTAAGGATCCAGCGTTGTTGTGGGCTATGGTGCAGGTTACAGACGTGGCTCAGATCCTGAGTTGCTGTGGCTCTGGCGTAAGCCAGCAGCTACAGCTTCAACTGGACCCCTAGCCTGGGAACCTCCATATGTCCAGGGTGCGGCCCTAAAAAGACAAAAGAAAAAAAGAAGAGAAAAGTGATTTAGCTACTTTTTATATACATATTAATATATTGTATTTTATGTATTATATAATTTATTATATATATATAAATATATGAAAAGATATATGCAAATCCATTCTTTGAAATCCTTTTTTTCTTTTCTTTTCTTTTTTTTTTTTTTTTGCTTTTGGGCCACACCCACAGCATATGGAAGTTCCCAGGCTAGGGGATGAATTGGAGCTACAGCTGCCAGCCTACATGGCAGCCTCAGCAACGTGGGATCTGAGCCGCATGTTCAATTTACACCACAGCTCAGGGTAACACTGGATCCCTGACCCACTGAGCAAGACCAGGGATTAAACCGGCATCCTCATGGATGCTAGTCAGATTCATTTCTGCTGCGCCACAGTGGGAACTTTGAAATCCTGTATTTTTCAATGAGCATCAAAACACACCTTACAAATTTGTGACCAACTGCACTGCTCACTTCCAGTTTTCTAGTTGTGGTGGTGGCTGTGCTCTCTTATTTGGCTGTTCTGCATTTCCTTTATCTTTTGCATTTTCACCGCTTAGAACCTTTTGCTCCAACCATTCCTGGTTTTGGCTGCCTCTCAGTATTTCCAGTTGAACCTATAATTTAAAATGAATACATTTTTGAAACAATGGAGAGTGGCTCCGAGTTTCCTGAAGTCTGAATCTCTAGGCTTGTTGCAATTTTCAGACTAACTTCAATGGGAAATGTAACTAAGCATAGTTCTACGTTCCTAAATACAATGTCCCTCTAAGTACATGTGTGGTAGGAAGCTTTACTAATTTGTGAGAGCCAAAGGGATGTGTGTGTGTGTGTGTGTGTGTGTGTGTTCAATCTCAAATGAAATTAGGAAAAAACATTGGTTTGTTAAAAAAAATTACTTTCTCAAAAAATGACCCACTTTTCTGGAGAAGGACCTGTTGTCCTATGTTCAGGAGCTATGAATGCTCTCTGTGATTGTGGTAATGCATTAGTTCACCCATCCAGTTATATTGACAGCTCTCCATTAACTCTAAAGTACCACACTTTCCAGTCACTCAAAGCATGTGAATATTTTCTATTTAAGGGGTTAAATGACAAAATTCTGGAATAGTAGAATTCTGCTCATGTCTAAGCATGCTTTAGTCAAATATACAAATACAGTGACTAATATGACAAATGTTCAAACATACCTTGTTCTTCTCAAGGCTGTAAAAACGCTTCTGCACACTGCAGTCTTATAGCACATTCAGGTATGAGAAGCAGAGGTCAGAGAAAATAGAGCCAAGTCTCAGGAAAACCTTGACTTAGGAAAGGAGGGAAGGAAAGGACCCTGAGAATCAGAGAAAGAAATCTGGAAGGTAAGTGGAAAATCAGGAGCATCCAGAGTAAGGCAGGTGAGGCAGGAAGAAATGTTTAAAATGAAAGTAGTAGTCAGTGGAGAAAAGAAAAAAGATAAGAACCAAAATAGGCCTTTTGAGCTGAAGTCTAGGATATTACTGGTATGGGGGCTGCAGCTGAAATTGCTGTTTCAAAAGAAGATTGCTCTTTTTTTTCTCTTTATTATTTTTTATTTCAAAGTCTAGACACACACACATAAAGGGCCCAAATACAATATCTGATGAGAATCTTATTATTACTATTACAATAAATATACCGTGTCAATTATAATGTCTTTTTTTTTTTTTGGTCCTTTTTTAGGGCCGCACCCACAGCATATGGAGGTTCCAAGGCTAGGGTTCCAATTGGAGCTGTAGCCGCTGGCCTATGCCAGAGCTACAGGCAACACCAGATCCGAGCCATGTCTATGACCTACACCACAGCTCATGGCAACACTGGATCCTTAACCCACTGAGTGAGGCCAGGGATCGAACCTGAAACCTCGTGGTTCCTAGTCTATTTCATTTCCACTGCGCTATGACGGAAACTCCTCAATTCCATCAGTATTCCTTCCTCAGTTTTAATGTTGGAGTCCTTGGTTTTCTTTTTTTGCTTTTTTTCTTGGGTGGCGGGGGCGCACTCACAGCATACAGAGGTTGCCAGGCTGGGGTTGAATTGGAGTTACAGCTGCCAGCCTACACCACAGCCATGGCAACGCGAGATCTGAGCCTAGTCTGCTACCTACACCACAGCTCACAGCAACGCTTAAACCTTAACCCGCTGAGCGAGGCCAAGGATCGAACCTGAAACCTCATGGTTCCTAGGTAGATCCATTTTTGCGGCACCACAATGGGAACTCCCAAGTCCTTGGTTTTCTTCTTTTCTTTGTCTAGGTTCTTACTCTTGGTAAACACATTGAGTTTAAAGGCATCAAATATGGTCTCCATACTAATCTCCTATCTGGAACTCCAGACTTGTATACCTAAATACCTTTCAGCATCTCCATTTGGATATATAAAGTGACCTCAAATTTAATGTGACTAAAGACAAACACTGACCTTTACCTAAGACTTCCTTTACTTATAACCCTCCCCATCCTTCTTAGTGGTTTGGCCAAAATCCTTGTTGTCACCCTTGATTTATCTCTTCCTCTCTCACTCTACAACCAGTCCATCAATATAAACTGCTCTTCCAAAAGAAGAATGGCATTGAAGTAATGCAGACAAGAAGCAATGATGCTTAGGGACATGGAAGAATTAAGAAAACAATTAAGGCAGAGAAAGAATTTAAGGAAGATTGAAGGTAGTAATAGCTAACAATATTTGGGTGCCTACTATTTACCCCAGAGCATTCTAAATGTTTTAACTATTTTAATCTTCTGGGAGTTCCTATCATGGCTCAGTGGTTAATGAACCCGACTAGAGTCCTTGAGGGTGCGGGTTCCATCCCTGGCCTCGCTCAGTGGTTTAGGGATCAAGCGTTGTTGTGAGCTGTGGCGTAGGTCGCAGATGAGGCTTAGAACCTGTGTTGCTGCAGTTGTGATGAAGGCTGGCAACTACATCTCCGATTAGACCCCTAGCCTGAGAACCTTTATATGCCTCGGGTACAGCCCTAAAAATATACATAAATAAATAAATTAAATAAATAAATGCTTTAACTAGTTGAATCTTCATAAAACACCCATGAGATAGGTTCTTCTATAATTTTTCATATTTGGGGTGAAGAGACCGATGACTTTTTGAGCTATTCCATCCAGGTTTCCAAACTGGAATCTCTGACCACACCACAATGGGAAGGCAGCAACCATTAGTACAACTTCAGGGATAAAGAGAGGTTTGGTCCTATTAATTATATGAAAGTATTCAATATTCATTGCTGAAATATGCTTCTTGACAGTGAACTTGAAATAGTCCACCACCAGAATGCATTAAAGACAGTCTGTTTCTGCTTATTTTTTTTTTTTTGAGAGGGGTGGGCGAGGCAAGGGATAAGAGGGAAGAGCAATGTCTAGATTTATGAAAGGGTTAATAAAAAGTATGCTTGATGTATTTAGTACTCTTGCACCTATCAGAGAGTCCCAGAAAATTGACTAGAAATTTGACTTCAGCCTTTCATTCAGTATGCTAATGAGAATATAAAATTTGCACTCTTCACATAAATAAACATACCCTCAAATGTGTTATTTTTCTGCATTGGCAGATGGATCACATGCTCAAAAATCACAGTGAATTATTATTCTGAGCAGCTTTGCACAGCACTCTGCATTCACTCTTGTTGTTTGCCACATGCTACAGCATTGCCTGTGCCCTGAGCTGGGTCTCAAGGTACCTATAGTGTGACATTTTCCTAGAACAGAGATAGCAGGATTTAACTGACCTCATTATTCTTGGATTCTCAAAGGCTTCTGTGGCTGTGCCCATTCACTAATACTGTTCTGTTGGGCTGTAAAGCTGTGTCCAATTATTCTTGCTGCATGTCATCGAATGACTTAGTGACAACTGCAGCACCCTTCTTGCATTCCAATGACTCCATTTCTAATTTATTGTGACTTAAATCTTCTAGGGGCCGATAGAATTTTGTATAACAGGGCTGAGCTTCCTTTTTCCCTTAGAGTATCTTTGTTTAGACTTAGCACCCTTTCTTATTTTTATAGTCCTTTAAGTAAAGGCTGAAGCTGTAAGATGACCAAAATCTGGTCTATTAAAAATCCCCAGTGGTCATTACATGGAAGGAAACATGATCCCAAGTAATTAGTTTGAATGAAATTGGGTTTCACTGACAGCAAATTCCCAGTTATAGGCTGACCTTGGACTGCCGTCAGAGCTAAAACTCCAAAAAATATTAGGCTTATTTCTAAGATGGGAGAGAGATTGGTTAGAAAAGAAGATGTTTTACTTACCTAATGCCATAAGTAAATCATGAACCCAAACTTAATGGCTTAAAATGATAATTTATTTTTTTCCTCATAAAAATGAGGAAATTTTTTTATGTCAGATATTTGGGCAGGTATTGGCTGAGTGATTCTTCCATTTCATGTGGTATCAACTTTTTGTTTTGTTTTAAATTTTATTAGATTAACATACGGTAAAGTTGACTTGGCTTTGTGTGGATGCATAGGCTAGCCTGTGAGATTTAACCACATGGTATCAGCTTCTGCATCTGATGAGTGGCCAGGCTGGGCTGGAAATTCCAAGAAGCCTTTACTCACAGGGTAAATTCCGAGAAGCCTTTACTCACTGCTCATGGTTTCTCTGTATGGTCTCTCTTTCTCTGTAGTCAGGGTTTTCCAGAGAAACAGAACTAAACTAAACAGGATGTATACACCCACCCACCCACACACACACACACACACACACACACTGATTTTAAGGAACTGGCTCAAGTGGTTGTGGAAGATGGCAATTCAAAATCTGCAGGGTGGGCTAGAGGAGTTGATGTTGCAGCTCAGGTATGAAGGCAGCCTGCTGGAAGAAGCCCTTCTTTCCTGGGCATGTTGATCTTTTTCTTAAGGTCTTCAACTGATTGGATGAATCCCACTCAGTTATAATGGCTAATCTTCTTTACTCAGTGTCTACTGATTAAATGTTAATCTCATTTTTAAAAATGCCTTTTAATCAACATGCACATGTGTTTGACCAAATATCTGGGTACTGGGGCCTAGCCAAATTGGCATGTAAGTTTTGCCATTAAACTCTCCATCTGGTTTCTCATCATTGAGTTGTCTAGCCCAAGCTTCTTTACAGCCTGACAGCTGGCTTCCCAGAGAAAGAAAGTAAAGTCTGTCAGGCTTGGGCTCAAAAGTCCAGGATATCATTTCTTTTGCATTCTGTTGGTCAAAGCAGGTCACAGGTCTAGTTCCTACATCTAGGGGAGGAAAAATAGAATCTACTTCCTGGTGTGAGGAGCAGCACATGTGGAGTGGACAGGCAGGAGGGAAATGGTTGGTGAACAGCATCTTGGTCTTCCTTCTGGCCACAGCAATTCCCTTCCATTCACTTAAAGTTTCATCACATTACAGAATTAGTTCTCAGATTCTGGGTCCAAGATCTTATTATCTAACTCAGGTCCATCTGAGGTCAGGGCTTTTCAGGCATAGCTTCCCTTGATACAGAGGTCTGATCTCTCAAGAGATTGATATAAGCTCTGTACATCCCCACCACCCAACACACAATGATGAGACAAGCATTATTGTATCTCTGGTAATAGATCTGGGCATTCAAAAGAAGGGGAATGGGAGGTACATAGCAATCATTATTTTATAGCGACTCTGAAATCATCTAGAAGCATGTTATCAATTACTTCAAATCTAGAGACAAGGAATGCTCATTGAAAAGGGCCCAGTTCTCTGGATGTCATTTTCTATTGCATTATTCTCAGTAACTTTTGGCTCTGTCCTTTAAGTCATCCTCCTTTTCCATAAAAATATTAAAAAATTTAAAAATGGCCCATGTTTATAGCTGAGTAGCTTTCTCAGCCTTTTTTATGCCAGTAAAATTTGGAGGCCTCTTTTCATTTTGTTCAAGATGGCACACTTCCTTTTAAAACTTTGTAGTTTTCCCATGTTCCAGTTATATTCCATTTCATTAAGTGAAAACTATTCCCACAAATTTCTTTAAGACAGACATTTTCTACTTTAGGCTGAGATCACCTTTTGCCATCTGGTGGGACTGAAAATGAAAAATAATTTCATTTTCTTACCCAGTAAATTCTAGGTTGGACTTTTGGACTTAAAACAACAATTTATTATTTCTTGTGAGCAGGGCTTGCCTGAGAAAGTCTTCTGGTCTGGGTCATATTGATTAAGTCATTCAATTGAATGCATTTTATAGATAAGTGGTCTAGGCTGCAATGTCCAAGAAAGGGAATTTGAGATCAGGGTTCAAAGTTGCATGGGAATACAGAGCAGTGATACAGATTATAACTAAACATTGTCAGGATTTCTAAGTGGTCCAAAAAGGCAGGTCAAGAAATTCTTATGGATCCAAACTAGATATAGAAGCTTAGGAAGTCAGATGGAAATCAGGGACCTAGCCCAGAAATCAGGAAATCGGGAGCCAGAATACCAGCCATATGTTTACACAAATAGTTATGGGCCTCAGAGGTAAGAAAGAAATTTGATAGTTTGAAAGGCTATTGGGGTCAGGTCTGCAGACATTATTACAGCACAAAGTAGTAATGGGTCTCAGTATGTGGGCAGATCTTGACCCACAGGTAGAAAATGACATCTGGTTAGAATAGAGGTAGTGTTAGGTAGCTCCTAACACTAATTTTTTTTTTCTAGTTGTATCTTCAGTTAGTTCAATAAAACTAATTTTTAATGTGCTTGAGCATATGTTTTCCTAAGGAGTCTCCTTCCCCCAAAACACCATCCGATTCTGAAGTTGTCTATGGTATTTGTGGTACCCATATGTTAAAGAAAAAAAAAAGTGATCTTATCTCTATCATCTTTTGTTCCAACCACAGAATAGTGCATTCTTTGGTTATAGAAATTTTATTCCTTGAATATGTTCTTACCCAGAGGGAAGTTGGAATTACCAATGCTACTGTCTGAGGCTCAATTGCAGAAGTTAAGATTTTTCTGAATCCTTCTGAATATCTTATCTTTCCTCATACTGATTATTATTTCAGTCTAAAAGCATATGCTATCTTATAAAGTCATTTTGTACTTTCATTTTTCATTGAAATACTCTGAATAGAATAAAATAGAATCACTTAAAGTTATGTTTAGGCAAAGTAGAGTTTCTTGATTAAAAAGGGGACATTTAGAGTATTTTAGACATTGTAAAGAGGTTTTCTTTGTTTTTGTTTTTGTTTGTTTTTGTTTTAAGACAGAAGTGCACATTCATGAAGTTCTTGCTGGGGAGAGTAGCTTCTTTTCTTACCATTATACCCATTGCAACAATTCAATTAGTTTTCTTTAAAGATTTTGATTATGAATGCACTTTAGTCATTGATGGGGATATTTTTAGATATTATTTATTTTATGTAATATCTATTTTTGTCAGCTTTCTGAGAAATTTTAGCAGTACATCAACACACCACAGTTTCTACCCCATAGTCAATTTTATGTTAATCAAACCTTCATGTACCATTGTCACAGTGATGACTCAGTAAATTTAAGCATCAGCAGTTTGAAGATCTATAGCATCTAAATACATAGGTTGAATTTTCAATATCTATTAAAGCCTTTGTTTCTTTACTACCCATTTCCTTTTTTAAACCCTGGATCTGAGGAGACTCTGCTAACTAGAGTGACTACCTGAAAAAAATTCTGTAATAAATGTTTTTGATGATCGAGTCATCAGTTAGGAAACATGATGTTTGGATGCTGCCTTATGTCCTAGACCAGAACTCATCAACCTTTTCCTATAACCAGCCTAAGGGTAAGTATTTTCAGCTTTGTGAGCTAGTCTCTGCCTAAATATATAACTCTGTCATGCGGCAGAAAAGCAGAAAGGGTGTGCTCACCTTAGGTCAGTGACCTAGTCATAGACTCCTGTTTTGAATGTCTATATCATATGAAGGGGAGAGACAAGGTCAAACACTTCATGTGCTTTGGTCTCTTTGGCATAAAATTTTAAAATGTGTAGGAGAAACGCTTTTGCAAACCTTGCGGAAAGGTGCATCCTTTTTCTTCAGGCGCTAACATCCCTGCTTGCAAAAGAGCTCCCTATTTTCTCCAAGCATGACTTAGTTGCATGTAGAAACAGTCTAAGACAGATGTCAGCAAGCTACAGCCTCGGGGTCTTGTCTTTTTTTTTTTTTTTTCCAGGCTATATAGATACTCAAAAGTGGCGTCTATGCAGTTCGTTGACCCATGAGTTTGCAGAACATATGCTTTCTGGAGTCTCTCTCCCATGATGCTGGCAGGTCAGGGTTGGGAAAGCTTCTGCCGTCTTTTGTTTTGCATTTCCTATAAAAATGGAATCTTGGGAGTTCCTGTTGTGGCTCAGCAGTAACAAACCTGACTAGTATCCGTGAGGTTGTGGGTTCAATCCTTTCACGAGGTTAAGGATCCAGCATTGCCATGAGCTGTGGTGTAGGTCACAGAAGCAGCCTGTGTTGCTGTGGCTGTCGTGTTGGCTACCAGCTGTAGCTCCAATTTGTAGAAAGAAAAAAAAAAAGAATCTGTTCATGAAATGGTGACTGGGACTAATGTGATCTTTTGTGTTTGCAGACCTATTTCCCCCAGTGAAGCTAACGTGGGTAGTCAGGGATAGGATTTTTTTTTTTTTTGCTTTTTAGGGCCACACCAGCAGCATACGGAAGTTTCCAGGCTAGGGGTCAAACCAGAGCTGCAGCTGCCATCCTGCTCCACAGCCACAGCAATGCCATATCTGAGCCGCAATCAGTGACCTATACCACAGCTCACAGCAACACCAGATCCTTAACCCACTGAATGAGGCCAGGAATCGAACCCACATCTTCATGGATACTAGTTGGGTTTATTAGCACTGAATCAGAACGGAAACTCTAGGAATCAGAATCCTAATCTTGGTTTTACTAGCACTATGCTTGCACCAGTCCACTCCTGAAACTCAAGTACAGATTGAGATAATTTCTCCCATGAAATGATATAATACACCTTGAAGCATCTGCCTCCTGTGTCATAAAGAGCACACATTTTGCTCTTGTTGTTGTTACTGAGATGGTATTACGAAGTTTTAGGTTGAATTCCTTTTAGATAAATTAGATGTTTTAGTGGTGTTTCCTATGAAAGTCAGAGAAGTCATTACCATGTATAAAATTGAAGAAAATAAACATAATTTAGTACTAAAATTAATCTTAAAATTGCACATTAGCTAGCTATACTATGTTGTAGAAAAACATTCAGTCTACATAATATTATTTAAGAAAAATATAACATTTGACCATATCTTTATAAATACTTGATGCCAAATGAGAAAATTATTTAGTTTTTACCAAGTGGCAACTTTTTATCACATCAAATAAGGTTGGCATAAATACGGTTTTAGAAATGAAAATAATTAGTATCTATGAGTTTGGGGCTTTAATGTCTCCCAAATATTTGGTATTTCCAGTTCAAATCATTTGTTAGTAGTTAGTCATAACTGACAAAGATGTCCTTCAGTTTAACATCCGGTGGTTTTAGGCTGTTTGCGGAGGCATCTATATTTATGTAGAAGACAATGGGACTTATCAAGCCTTGAACATATTTAAAGGCATGAATTTAAGACTAAACCTAACACCACTCTCAATTCTCCAGGCTCTGGACTGTAACATTTCAGATTAAGGACTCAGGACTGCAACAATCATTCCTATTTCTTTCTTAATTACTTGTTGCAATGAAATATAAAAATATAATTGTTCATTCTTATAAAATTTTGAAATAGGATCTTAAACAAGTACAGTGTTGGGATCATCAGTGTTTCTAATAATATCTAGAAGAAACCCCTTAACTTATTCACGGTACATGTTAAAATTGGATACATGGAAATAAAATAGACCTTTCCTAAGGGTAATATATTCAGATTAGAAAGGGTAGAATAAATATGAGAGAGAGGAAATAAAGTTAAACTCAGTGAAGCCCCACCCAAAGCCTACCTGATGTGAATGAGATGGCATAGGAAGAACTTTTAGATGTGATCACTAAACCTCTGAAATTAATGCTGTAAAGACAAGAACAAGATGTGCAAAGAACCTAGTGATCCATGCCATAAGCTTTTCCAAAATGAATCATGTGCTCAAAATGAGGCAAGAGGAAATAAGTATGTATAGTAAATAGACATCATGAACAGTACCATATGTCTCCCCAGTGTGCTGTATTCAGCTTTCTTGGTGTATTTGCTTTCGACTGCTCTTACTTTGTGAGAAAATAATATGCTGGGAAAAAATCCTGCCTGAACCAACAAAATGTTCCCGGTATATTGGCATTGATCCTTCATTTATCAACTCTCCATGCATTTATTTGCATATAGAAACATACAGCAGAATACTGTATCCTTATCATGTGCCAGACACTGGTGTAAACTCCTAACATGCTTTGTCTCATTGAATCCTCATGATAACTATGTGATATGGACACTATTATCATGCCCATTTCACAAATGAGAAGACCACACAGAAGTACATAATTAGCTGACAAAGTCTTTGAGGAACTACATAGTCTTAGAGAAACTACATAATGGTATACTAGAGGTAGGATTGTATAATCCAAGTTTTTAGGAAGAAGAGAAAAATGATTTCCTTCCAGTTATATCCTTAGAGAATAGAACATTAATCTTACTTCCTTTTGTTCTTTTTTGCAGATCTTCCTTTAGCGCCTCTCAGAGGCCTTCCATGGATTCCTATCTAAAATCACCACCCATTCCCACCCTCCAGATTTTCTATCTACCTTCCCTGTTTTATTTTCTCCTGAGCACTTGACACTGTCTAGTGTTGCATATAGTTCACTTATTTATATTGTTTATTCTTTCTTCCTCTACAGTAGTGAAATTCTACAAAGGCAAGAATTTTTGTCTGTCAGTACTGTATTTCCACTGTCTAACATAGGCACTCAATAAATAATTGTTGAATGGTTGAACGAATCAATTGATTTATCTAGATAAAGTTCTAAAGTGGATCATTAAAAAAAACTTGTGTGCCTTTAAAAAGGAATTGTTGATTATGTGGCATTTCTATTAGGTTACTAATAGTGAAGTATATCAGATTAAGCTAATTTCCTCTTCCTGTAGGACCAGTGTATCAGGAGTGATATGCCCATTATCTCTGTAGATTTCAGCACATATTTGATAAAATCTTCCATTTCATGTGATTAAGATCTTAACTTGTGATTAAGATGTAGAAAGGCAATTGATGGTACTATTAGACAAAATCATTACTAAGTGGCTATTGTCATGCATCAATGTCTGTGTAGAGAGAGGCCTCTAGTAATTAACTTTGGGGTTCTTCTGTTCATTATTTTTATCATTAATTTTCATAGTTGCATGAGACATAAGGAAATGAAGCAAAAACAGGAGGAACAGCTTCTAGTATGATCATTAACAAAATCATCATACAAAAAGTATTTGAAAGACTGAGGGGGAGAGGTAAATAGAACAAAACACAATGTAAGACATAAAAATATAAGATGAGAGGGTTACTAATTGATGTTGAGAAGCAACAGGGGAAGAGGTGAGAGTTAGTTTAACAGCAACTGGAGATTTAGGTTTTGGAAAATAAGTATGAATAATTGACATGATGGGAGTCCCCTGCATGCCCCCAAAGAGTCATTCATTCTGAGTTTTCATGTATAGAAATTGGTCTAAAACAGGAAATGTAATGATTTGGCTCTATATTTGTGTTGGTTTTTCCCTCTTTAGAACTGTGATGCCAGTCCTGGACAATTCACTTCAAGGAGGACATTGAGAAGTGTATTAAATCTTTCAGTCATTGTGAAGAGAGGTAGATGCAAATTATTACATTTAGAATGAATAAGCAATGAGGTTCTGCCATGTAATACAGGGAACTCTATCCAATCATTTGTTATGGAACATGGTGGAGGATAATATGAGAAAAAGAATATATGTGTGCATATGTATGACTTTGCTGACAGAGCATTATACATCAACATTGTAGATCAATGATACTTTAAGAAAAAAATTAAAACATCAATAAAACTGTATCCTTTGAAGAATATCTAAAGGAGTAGCTCCAAACTTGTAGCCTTCAGATGTGTTTTATATGACCCACAAAGAGTTTTTAGAAATTTGAATTAGTATTAAGATGTTTCAAACTGAATAGATGTTTCAGTAAAATAGAGGTGCTGGGGTTTGCTCTTACATTCTTGTATGGAAACCAGTCCTGGATATAGACTGACTCTTTTTGTTCTTCTCATCCCACTTCACTCATTTGCCTTAAATTATTGGCCTCTTAATTTGATTGCTTGACACCTGAAAGAGAAAGCCTGAGAGTACATGGCCTTTAAAACAAAGGTTGGGGGAGGGTACAAGAGATTCAGATATATCTGGGGAGGTTTCATAGGGCAGAACAATTAGACCTAATCTCTGTGATCCCAGGGAGTTAAGCACTTCTGGCTATTATAGAGAAGAAAATTCTCACTAGCTGAACACTGGTGGTAATTATAGGAAAGAAAATTCTGGTTAAATGTATAGAATGATTTTTTTCACAGTGACCTGAGATTGCTATGTTTTATTCATCTTTGGTTAATCAGGACTGAGAAGAATTTCTTACACATACTGGCACTTAGTGACTATTGAATAAATGAAATCCAACAGGTTGTGAGTGATGAATCCCATTCCAGGAGCTGCTAGAATGTACGCTCTTGGAGAACAGAGATTATTGTGCATTTTCTTTACAGCTATTTCCAAGTTCCTAAATCAGTGTGGCCACCTGGCAGGTGCTCATTAAATATTTGCATATTCCATGATTGGAAATAGTCAAGGGTAGAATCATGGCCTATTTGTCAGTGCTGTAGGAAAATCAATTAGCTGTGCATGTGAGGGGTCATGGAATAAGGGGAATACTGAACTACATGGTATTTAAAGTCACTTTTGACCCCAAGAGTCTCATCAGGCAAGTGACATGAAATGAGATTATATATTTTATTTCAAATATTAAACATAGTAAAGTATAATGTGTATGATAACAAACCTAAGAGGCAGAGCATTGAGTCAATTATTTATTTATGGCAAGGACAAAAAATTGTTTACTGGATACTTTAATTGAAATAACCAATTATTTAAGTTTTTCAAATATTTGACTATTTTATATCCATATTGATATCTGTGTTTATTCCACTTTTCAAATGTTATTTATCCCTGTGTGTTGAAGGTACATTTTTGTCCCTTCATATTTGTAATCTAACTTATAAAATCCATGTTACCTTGAGATTTGGAGTGATTTGTTGTTTTATCCTTCAAGGAAGCCAATAATAAATCAAACCACTGGGAACTGATTTCAATTTTCATTGTTTGGGGTAGTTACTGAAGGTGATGTTCTAAAAAATTGTCTTATAACTAACCTGGAAAACAATATTTGAAGGCCAAAAAATGGCAAAGGAACAAAATAAAGTACCTAGTTTTTAAAGGCTTATTATACAAATTCCATGACCTTTTATTGTGAAGCTCTAGCAATTTTAATATTCTCAAAATGAAGAAAAAGTGAGAAATTGCTTTACAACCTTGAAGGAAAGAAAAGTCTAAAGCCTCATTTTGAATTCCAAGATTTAAAGGCATTTAGAATGTACTCCTGAAGAGGGGTGTGTATATAACTAATTATGAAAGCCAATAGCTTATTAAATTCTGGGAAACTTTCAGTTTATTTGAAGGGGATATAGTAATTAATTTTTGTTAAATACTATTGATAAGGGATATCATTTAGCTCAAGACAAAGAAAAGCAGCACTATTTGTAAAAAGGTTAGTGGATACATGGCAGTAGAATTAGATCTATGAATCATCATTTTTACAGCACAGGCAATGAACAATGAAGAAATTCCTGTCACAGAGTGGTATACAAAGCCTCAGAATCCTATGTCGTCATATCCTCCTCCTCATCATGGTTTGAATGTACACATCTGTCTCTGAGGAATACTTTGCAATTTATGAGTTTGTTTTAGTTTTTATACCTTCTGCACAGGGCATGGTGAACGTATAGCTTTAACCCTACCTTCAGAGTCAGCCTTAGGTAAGATCATGATATGAGCACTATTTTATTTCAATGAATTTTCTGCTTATTAGGACCCACTCCTCTTTGCAAAGCACAGTGTCTTATTTTCCTGTCTTGATGTAAAGGAGAAAATCCTTGAGTTTTTATATTTTAAAAATCTATAATGGAAAAATTCAGGCATGTGCAAAAGAAGAGACTAGTATAATACATTCATTCTAAGTATTCATCATCAGTTTTCAACAATTCTCCATATACAGACAATTCTTGTTTCATCTGTATGCCCACCCACATTTCCCTCTACTAGGATTCTTTTGAATCAAATCCAAGGCATAATATTACTTAATTTGTAACTATTTTAGTATGTGTCTAAAAATAAGCTTCTAAAATTTACCTCAGTAATATTAAAACACCTACAAATTTTCCTGATAATTTAATATGAAATTTATCTGGTTTCTAAAATATTTTATAATTATTTTATTTGGAATGCATTCCAAGCAAAATTAATAGATTGAAATTATAATGTCTTAATTATCTTTTAGACTATAAATTTCTCCCTCCTCTCTCTCTCTCTCTCTCGCTCTCTCTCTCTATCCAAATTTTTATTGACAAAACTGGGTCATTTATGACATAGAGTTTCTCACTGATTTGATTTTTGCTGATTGCAGCTCTATGGTATTGTTCAATGTAGTCATCTGTCTTGAATTTTCTAAAATTAGTACTTAAATATACAGGCTTGATAAATGACTCACATTTAACCAAATAGGGAGAACATAAATCATGCAATGTAATTTTTCTTAAATTTTCATTTATTAAAGATATGAAATGTTAACTATAATTATTTTCAGTGCTTTTGTTGTTTTACCCCATCTAATTCTTCATACTCTCAATCTCTTCCCCTTAGACATCTTGAATTTTATACTTTTTTGTGCTTCCTATCTCTACTTCCTCCTCCTCTTTGGACCTTTTCCTTCCTATTCACTTCCACATTTCTTGCTAGTACTGTGAGTGGAGAGAGGGAAGGAGCAGAGTATCAAAAACAGGATACAAAGCATTGTGTGGAGAGGCTAGGTGGGAAGTGGTCACTTATTTTGTCTCTAAATGCAATGGGGTGCACTAGTCAGTTCTTCAGTGTCAAATTGTGCTTTGGAATAATTACATTTGAATGTGGGTGATTTTGAAAACGCTGAGATAACAACCTAAACATAATCATTAATGATGTGTTTCCTTCCAGTCTATTAGCTCTGTGTGTGTGTGTGTGCGTGTGTGTTATAAATTTTGACACCATGCTGTATATATCCCATTGGCTCCTGCTTTTTCCATTTGATAGAATGCTATCTAAATTTCTTTAATAAATTCTTTTTGGAAGCTACTTAGTATTTATTATTACAACTGTAGTTCTAAGGTCATTTCTTTTAGCTAGAAGAATTTTGGTTGTCTCAAGGTTTTCACCCTTAATCATGTTGTAAATAACATCATTATTCAAAATGTGGAGATGCAGTGCTGACAACCTTCCTAAGTTAATTTCCAGAGAAGTGGTATTACTCGGGTAAAGGACACTAGTTTTTTTAAGACTGTTAATGCACACTGCAAAGTGATTTACCAATAGGTTTCTTTCATCTTTTTTACTCTAGTTGGTCATATAAGCTCTTGATTAATCACAATATTACTGTCATTAAAAAAGTGTCAGCATAATGGGTCAAAATGGGAATATAATGATTTCATGGGAACTTATTATTACTATAAGGATGACTCATTTTTTTTTCCTGTGATTGTTGTTTGTGTTCTAAGCTAATTTTACCATTGAGAGAATAGTGTTTTCCTTAATAATTTGTAAAATAATTTACATATTAAGATTATTAACCAAGTGCTAATATTTTTTCGGTTACTTATCTGAAGTTTTATATATTTTTTATAAATGAAAATTTCAATATTTAAAAATTCTTTTCATTTGTCATCTTTTCCAATGTTGTTGTGCTTACACACACTTCTCCATCCCAAGATCAATTAAATATTTACGTTTTATTTTTATGGCTTATTTTTTGTGTTAAAAACGTATGACATAAAATTTACCATTTTAAGGGTGATTTTAAGTGTACAATAGTGATAGCTATATGTACATCATTGTGCAGTGGGTCCCTAGAACATTCTTATCATGCAAAGATGAAACTCTATACCCATTGTACAACAAATCCTCTTCTACCTTCACTCTGATCCATGACAGCCACCACTCTATTCTCTGTTTCTAAGAGTCTGACAATTTAAAATACCCCCTAAAGGGAAATCATTCAGTATTTGACATTTTGTGACTGACTTATTTCACTTAATGTCGTCAAGGTTCACCCATGTTACATTTTTACAAGATTTTTTAAAATGCTGAATAGTATGTCATTGTATATATAAATCACATTTTATTTATCCATTAATCTGTTGGTGGATATTTGGTTAGCTTTCACTTCTTGACTATTGGGATTAGTGCTGCTCTGAACATCAGTGAGCAAATATCTCCTGGGTATCTCATCTTCAGTTCTTTTGGATACATATGAAAAAGTGGGCTTGCTAGATCATATTTATACTTGTTCTAGTTCTGTTTGTAATTGTTTGAGGAAACTCCATGTTAATTTCCAAAGACATTACACCATTTTACATCATTTTACAGTATCGTCAACATTTCATAAGGGCTCCAATTTCTCCACTTCCTTGCCAACACTTATTTTACTTTTTCGATAGTAGCCATCCTAATGCAAGTGAGGAAACATTTCCCTGTGGTTTTTATTTGCATTTTTCCAATAATTTTATACACTTATTGACTGTTTATCATCTTTGGAGAAATATCTATTCAAATTCTTTGCCCATTTTTTAACTGAGTTATTTTTATATTTTATTTTCCCACTGTACAGCAAGGGGATCAAGTTATCCTTACGTGTATACATTACAATTACATTTTTTCCCCACCATTTGTTCTGTTGCAACATGAGTATCTAGACAAAGTTCTCTATGCTATTCAGCAGGATCTCCTTGTAAATCTATTCTAAGTTGTGTCTGATAAGCCCAAGCTCCCGATCCCTCCCACTCCCTCCCCCTCCCATCAGGCAGCCACAAGTCTCTTCTCCAAGTCCATGATTTTCTTTTCTGAGGAGATGTTCATTTGTGCTGGATATTAGATTCCAGTTATAAGTGATATCATATGGTATTTGTCTTTGTCTTTCTGGCTCATTTCACTCAGTATGAGAGTCTCTAGTTCCATCCATGTTGCTGCAAATGGCATTATGTCATTCTTTTTTATGGCTGAGTAGTATTCCATTGTGTATGTATACCACCTTTCCGAATCCAATCATCTGTCAATGCATATTTGGGTTGTTTCCATGTCCTGGCTATTGTGAAGAGTGCTGCAATGAACATGCGGGTGCACGTGTCTCTTTTAAGTAGAGTTTTGTCCGGATAGATGCCCAAGAGTGGGATTGCGGGGTCATATGGAAGTTCTATGGATAGATTTCTAAGGTATCTCCAAACTGTTCTCCATAGTGGCTGTACCAGTTTACATTCCCACCAACAGTGCAGGAGGGTTCCCTTTTCTCCACACCCCCTGAAGCACTTGTTATTTGTGGACTTATTAATGATGGCCATTCTGACTGGTGTGAGGTGATATCTCATGGTAGTTTTGATTTGCATTTCTCTTATAACCAGCGATGTTGAGCATTTTTTCATGTGCTTGTTGCCCATCTGTATATCTTCTTTGGAGAACAGTCTGTTCAGGTCTTTTGCCCATTTTTCCATTGATTGATTGGCTTTTTGGCTGCTGGGTTGTATAAGTTGTTTATATATTCTAGAGATTAAGCCCTTGTCGGTTGCATCATTTGAAACTGTTTTCTCCCATTCTGTAAGTTGTCTTTTTGTTTTCTTTTGGGTTTCCTTTGCTGTGCAAAAGCTTTTCAGTTTGATGAGGTCCCATGGGTTTATTTTTGCTCTAATTTCTATTGCTTTGGGAGACTGCCCTGAGGAAATATTCATGATGTTGATGTCAGAGAGTGTTTTGCCTATGTTTTCTTCTAGGAGTTTGATGGTGTCCTGTTGTATATTTAAGTCTTTCAGCCATTTGGAGTTTATTTTTGTGCATGGTGTGAGGGTGTGTTCTAGTTTCATTGCTTTGCATGCAGCTGTCCAGGTTTTCCAGCAATGCTTGCTGAATAGACTTTCTTTTTCCCATTTGATGTTCTTGCCTCCCTTGTCAAAGATGAATTGACCATAGGTGTCCGGGTTTATTTCTGGGTTCTTTATTCTGTTCCATTGGTCTGTCTGTCTGTTTTGATACCAGTACCACACTGTTTTGATGACTGTGGCTTTGTAGT